>NC_139218.1:327880067-328364926 GCF_055691185.1 Crinia signifera | reverse complement strand
TAATATGTGGGTAAACAAGTGAATCATGTTTCTCACCACATAAGTGGACCTAAGGAAAACATTTAAATCACAACTAATTTAATATTTTTCCTGAAATTAGTAACCAACTTTTGGCCTAGGGTGCAGTTAAAAATATTCTGATACTTTAGGGTGCCATGATTCAAAAAGTTTGGGAACCACTGACCTAGAGTAATATTAACCTCAATAACATTTCCAGCCCTTTCCAGACAATTTTGACAACTTTACAGCTCACAATGTTGTTTTCATTCAATTTAGGCCAATGTCTATATATATTTTTTTTTGAGGAGGCAGCTTGTCCAACATTGCGTGGAGGCAGAACAATTACACACGGAACTTCTGACAGTATCTCACTATGGTTTATTTCGGAGCAGTGCTCACAAACAATAAAGAGCAAATTACATTTATTTGTAATTTTTTTTTTTTGAGGATGCAGCTTTTCCAACACTGTGTGGAGGCAAACAATCACACACGGAACGTCTGACAGTATCTCACTATGGTGTATTGGGGTGCAGTGCAGTGCAGCACACCAGACACCCAGACAATGTAAAAAATGAAGAGACAAGCTGACTGACACAGCCTGACTGTGTACACCTACACACTACACTGACTGACAGCCTCTGCGCACTGACATACTGACTGACACAGCCTGCCTAACACGAGTACACTGACTGAAACAGCCTGCCCACTATACTGATTAGTGTCAGTGATGATGATTACTGTCACTGACACAACCCAGCACAACCCCAGCACAACCCCGACTGCAGAGCTGTGCACTGCTCGGAAGCATGGGACAAATGTTGCCAAATTCGCAAGATGCCGAGCCTTTAAAGACTCGATGTCTCGAAAGAATCTGACGAAGACTGCGGACAGCGAGCCAGGCTGTGTTCAGAAAGATTCGGATTCCGCGGAATCCGAACCGCTCATCTATAGTATATACCCTCCACAGAAACAAAATAACTCACCCAAAGCTCTCGCTGCACATGTTACATCAGCCCCACCTGAAGTGCACATGGTTTTGCCTATTTTGAGAACCGTAATCAGTTCTAAATAAGGCCCTATGTGTGGCCAAAGAACAGGAAGCAGTGGTGTATCTAGAATGACAGGAGTTTGCAAAAATCACCAGAAATATGACGCATACACAGTGGAGGTCTGAGCGGTCTAGTGCTCAGACTCTACAATGCAGTGGAGGTTTGTGCATGCACCGTAGGATCTGAGCAGTAGAATGCAGGAAGATTATTTTGCAGGCATGTTGAGGTAAAAATGGCCTCCAAAAAGGGCCTCCTGTTTTCAGGGCCGTTTCTAGAACAATTTTGCTCCCAGGGCGAAGAAATAAAAATGCGCCCCCCCCCCCCCCCCCCCCACAGAACATGGTAGTGAATAAAGTGCGCGCCAAAATAGGGGTGGGGCTTAACAAAAAGGCATGGCTTAATGGTAAAAAGGGGTGTAGTCTAGCAGGAAAACAATCACCTTGCATCTCACTTTTGCAACCTGCATGACCAGACATTGGTTACAGAATTGTCATTGTCCTTACACACTTAAGTTGGCGGGCTAAAAATATAAAGGCCCACACAGTGACCTAGTACACCTCATAGATCAAGGCCAAACAATGACAGACTACTTAAATCAGTATACACTGTTTATCTATGATACCAATTACACATTACGCCGCATACCATGATGACATTTACATATTACACGGCATACCATGATGACAATTACATATTACGCCGCACACCATGATGACATTTACATATTACACGGCATACCATGATGACAATTACACATTACGCCGCACACTATGATGACATTTACATATTACACGGCATACCATGATGACAATTACATATTACGCCGCACACCATGATGACAATTACATATTACGCCGCACACCATGATGACAATTACATATTATGCCGCACACCATGATGACAATTACATATTAAGCCGCACACCATGATGCCAATTACACATTACGCCGCACAGCGTGACGACAATTACATATTAGGCCGCACACTGTGATGACAATTACGCATTATACCGCACACCATGATGCCCATTAGACCCCACACCGTGATGGCAATTACACAATACTCCCCACACACCGTAATGCCCATTACACATTATGCCCCACACGCCGCTGCCGCACAACTGATGCCGATTACTAGTGCCAGATATGCCCCCACAGTGTCAGATGTGCCAAACATATATGCCTCCATAGTGCTAGGTATGTCCCCCAGTGCCAGATATGCCCCCACAGTGCCACACATATATACCCCCACAGTACCTCACATATATGCCCCCACAGTGCCACACATATGCCCCCACAGTGCCACACATATATACCCCAACAGTGCCAGAGATATATCCCCCCCCCCCAGTGCAGGACATATATGCCCCCCAGTGCCACACATATATACCCCCAACAGTGCCACATATATGCCCAGTGACAAACATACCCCCACAGTGCCAGACATATATGCCCCCAGTGCCACACATATATATCCCAACAGTGCCACATATGCCCCCCCTCACCTCTACCTGCCAGCACCTGCGGAGCTCAGCTGCATCATCTTGAGGTGTTCTGACAGCAGCTCCGTCCGGGAGTACCCACCCTGGTTGGTTATTGGGAGGGGGTCTGGGTGCTCCGACCATGTGGTGTTGAATCACAAGCCATTTGGAGCTTACAGTCCTGCAGCCAATCAGGAGTCCCCGCTGCCGGACTGCAAATTCCAATTAGCTTGCAGCCAGCGCCACATTTAAAAAAAAACCTGGTCCGTTATGGCTGTCTCTATGCTGGGCTGCTGCCCTCCGCTCTGTAGCGCCGTACTCAGCTACAGGGACTGGTCCCTGCTGTTTAATATATAACAGGGCTCTTTGCTTGAAGTGACGGACCTGCGCTCTGCGCAGACTCCGTCAGCGCAGGTCCCCCAAAGCCCCAACGTGTAACAATGGGTATGCGGACCCAATGTTACGCCACTGTTATGGAGTCGGGACTTAGCAGTCGGGGGCGGCAGGTGTCAATCACATTCCATCACACGGCAGCAGGTAACTGGGAGCGCCGCGCTGCCTGTCCCTGCAGCAGCGCCAGCACAGCCTCTTTTATACTTCGCGCTCCCTCAAGCCACCGCGGTGGCTGCCTGACTATTGTTACCCCACTCACTGCTGCTGGGGCGGGGGACGGTGAGAAGAGGAGGAAGGGGGGAGCTGCCAGGCGCCCCTGCTGTTTAACAGTGGCGGACAAGCCGTGCGGCGCCCGGGGCAGCTGCACGGCTTGTCCGCCTGTAGAAACGGCCCTGCCTGTTTTTATGGAAATGACTCTTACTGAAATCCTGGCGACCAGCGTTTGTTTTTGTTTCATACACATTTTGGGCTAGATGCACTAAGCTTCAAAAGTGATAAAATGGAGAGTGATAAACCGCCAGCCAATCAGCTCCTACTTGCTATGTCACAGGTTGTGTTTGAAATATGTGAGGCAGGAGCTGATTGGCTGGCTGTTTATCGCTCTCCATTTTATCACTTTTGAAGCTTAGTGCATCTGGCCCTCTATTTGCATAAACTCTCAGTAAGGTCCACTCCACATACTTTCTTTGAAAGCTTTTGACAATGCAGTATGATGCCAAGTACAAAGATACTTTTTGACACGCGTTAGCTTCGCTCCATGTCAATTATGACTTTGCCAGCACTTTTAACAAGTGTTAAACTTCAGTGCTATAGTAATGCTTATTTAGTACTAATTACTTAGCAACTCATTTTTAACTCTCATTGGTTTAAATTAAAATACCTGTGTGTTGTAGGTCCTGACTAGAGCCGTACTACATTCTGGGAGAGAGTAGATGCTGCCAACGTTGATAGAGGATTTTCAGGTTTTCACCATGTATCCCTGTGATTAAATGTTTTATGAAAGAAAGGCACTGCATGTGTTTCGATGACATACTATTACTTTTTCTGTCTTGTTAGTCACTGTCGTGATGAGGCATCCATGTTCCGCTCTTAGTAATGGAATGCTTAGTAATTACCTACTAAAGAATTACCCAAGAAAAGGACGAGAAATACAATGGAAACAAAAGGTAAAGTATAAATTGGAGTATAAGGACTCACAAAATCCTGCCACACCTTGTTCCTTGCCCAGGGCACTGTGAGGTGCCAAATAGCATGCTTAAACCTTGTTATTTCAATTTTGTAAGTGTTTACATTTTTTTTACATGCAATGTGGGTGTTCTGTACATCTTTCGTACAGGGTGGTACAAGCCAGTCTCACAGTTAAATACTCAATAAAACTATACCCTTCTTATCCCTATAAAAAAATAATGACTCCTAATAAATGCCTGTAATTATCTGACAGAAATGTTGTATTTTATTAATTTTTAGTTGTAAATAGAAAATAGAAAATGTGCGAAATATATAATTGTTTTTTAAAAACCTCTTTTCAGTAAAAATTTTTTTTACAAAAACATAGGGGGGTATTCTGGTGGATTTGCTCAGATGCAAATTTGCATACTTGCGAGTCAACCAAACCCCACCTTGCTAATGGTGGTACGCCGGCCCACCATTCACTGGCTGCGAATGGATGTTTTACATAAACATCCATTTGCAGCCTGTGGGGGAACACCCACTTCATTCAATGATCACCGACCATCGAATGATGTGAAACGTGCACATTATAAACATCCAGTCACAGCCCTGTGGCCATGTTCGGCCTGCAAATGGAGGGCGGCTGCTTCTGCAAACAGCGTGCAGGCGAAAAATGACATGCAGCGCTGTGACCTGCACTGACGGCATGGCGCCTGCACGGCGGGAGCAGGGGGTGGATGGGGGCGGTGCTCCAACATGAGAACACATAGCATTTTATGGGCGTCCACATGCAAATGCTGGGTGTTCCCATGTAAATGCGGCTGTGACACAGGGTTCCGGGGTCGGGCAGCAGACCCTCACATGACTGTCACCCGCCCTGTCTTCGTCCCAGAGCCAGCAAATATCAGTCACCACTGACATATTTGTGAGCCCAGGAGGAATCATTCGAAGGTCACTAACCATAGAATGATTTCTCCTGCTGTGTGCACGTGCGAGGGGGATGTGTTTTTATAAAAACATCCCCTTGCATGGTTGTGAGGGGATGTAGTGGGGGGGCATTTTATTGGCGAGAAGGGCACTCTGGGACTCGGTAAGCTGTGATCTTCACAGCTTACCAAGTAAACCAGAATGAGGGCCAATGTATGTAAGCAGCACCACTGGGGCATTATATAGATATAAGTGGCACCCAGGGCTGCCATCACAAGTTGTGGGGTGCGGGACTGACCAAATGGGCAGGGCCCCCATAGGTGAAAGGTGGGTGCTTAGCTAGGCGGAGTTGTAAATAATGTAGGTGGAGCTACAGTATAACTGGCACACACACATTTATATATATTATATCACCAGTGGGCTATACCAATGAATACCATAGCAGCTTAATGGATAAAGATACAGGTTGGAAAGAGAGAGTGAAAATAGAGGAGAGAGGGGGATAAAGATGAGAGGTTAAAATTAGGGGGAGAAGGAGAAACAGATAGACATAAGTAGTCTAGGCTTGAAATGGCATTTCAAAAATCACACAACATCTGGACCAGCTGGTACCTTCTTGTTGGAGAAGTGGCTGTGTGTGTGCCTCTGGACTCTGAGCTGCGGCTGGTCTCTCCCAGGTTCCGCCTCCTCCAGTCCTGACTCCTCCACCTCAGCGTAGTACAGATAGAGCCTGCTGCTCCGCACAGGAGAGAGAGACCTGTGGGCGGGCAGGCGGTTGCGCGATGATGTAGGTGTGGCATATCATCGCACCACGCCACACACAACCACTATCAATGTGACCCTGAGGGGCAGATGAAGCTGGGTGCAGCACTCGGAGCAGCAGCAATTATGTTTGAGTGACTGCTGTGCACTGTCACTGATCGCAGTGCAGCTTGAAGCGGTGGCGGGGGTGGCTCGTTACTACCCGCAATGCTTCATCCGGGCCCCATTTTGATCAGGGCCCGGGACTAAAGTACCCTTAGACTCCCCAATGGACATTGTGTATAAGCAGCACCACCACGGGGGCATTATATGTATAAGCAGCACAAGAGAGGACATTATATTTATAAGTGGCACCACAGGGGGCAATGGGTAATGGGCATTACGGCATGTGACATAATGTGTAAGGGGCATTAGGGTGTGTGGTATAATGTGTAATGGGCATTATGGTGTGTAGCATGTGTACGTGGCATTGCTGTGTATTATGCAATGTGTAAGGGGCATTTACCATGTGTCATAATGTGTAATTGGCATTATGGTGTGTGGCATAATGTGTAAGGCAGAAAAATGTCAAATAATGTATGGGGCATAAATCAGGAACTTTCTTTTTCCCCTCTGATGGCCAATGTATGGGTGTGCTGCTTGCAAAACTGGGCTATACAGTCTTTTCTACAAGGCCATGTACCTTGCAGTGAGGCCACACCCCTGTTTTGGAATTTGCACCTATTGCATTAATTAGATTTACATTTTTTTTATGGGGTGGGGGCAAATTTGTAACTATTTTACCAAAATGCCAAAAGGCGAGAGGACTTTGTTAGACTGCGGGTGGCTGTGCATATGATATTGTAATTTTAAATGATAATATTTTCATTTTATTATGTTTATATCACTACTATTACCATTAAATTCAGTGATATACAGGAATTATAATTTACAAGTAAGACTAGAGGTTTTATTGAGGTTTCCGTGTGGTGTGATATGGGAGGGGGTCCATGGAGGTGGTGATGGGGGTGGTGACACCATGAGTTACTACTCCGGGTGACACCAGCCCTAGTGAGGCCTCTGCCCAGTGGCGGATTAGCCACGGGGCGATAGGGGCGGTCGCCCCGGGTCCCCACACATCTAGTTGCCCCCACACATGCCACCCCACAGCTGCGGTGGCAGGTCACGGGTGGCAGGCAGCGGGGTCTGGCTGTGCACGGTGGGTAGCGCTGGCGGGCAGGGTGTCCCTGCGGCGTATGTGAAGTGAGCAGAGAGGTCCCTGTAGCAGATGGGAACTAGTTACTAGTTCCCATCTACTGCAGGGACTCCTCTGCTCTCTTCACATATGCCGCAGGGACCCCCTGCCCGCCAGCGCTACCCACCCTGCCCTGCCAGATCTCGCTGCCTGACTGCCTGCCACCCACCCTCACGCTGCCCAGGTACGTTGGGGGGGGGGGGGAGATGACACCTCCGTCTGGCGGAGGGGGGGAGGAGGGGGGTAGATGATGCCTCCGTCCAGCGGAGGGGGGGGTCCGCAGACCTTTTTGTCCAGGGCCCCCACACACCTTAATCTGGCCATGCCTCTGCCTACAACTGTACAACTGCTGTCAAACTAAACATCCCAGCATGTCCTACCACTGTTTTAGCATGCCTTTTATAATAAAATTATGTCAGGGCATGCTGGGATGTGTAGTTGCTCACCGCGCTTTTATATGATGCAATCTCGAAAGGAGAACATGTAAAGGTTATCTAAGATGGTTCTAACTTGACATCATTTACTGAGTTTTCCCCAGTAAGGTTAAGGTTAGCATTATCATTTAGAGATTACTCTGTTTAAAGGGAATACTGGTAGAAACAGGTTATTTTAGAGAATCCATTGGATTAGGCCTGTATTCTTCCCTAAACCATCAGGATGTTTTCAAGGAGGCAGGTTAGCAACATCACATACATTAATGGAAATGTGCTAATAGCCTAAAGTATTATGACAATTACTTTGCCAAAGAAAGTGTAGAAGAAAAAAGTAACTCAGGTGAACCCCAAGAACTAGTATGTTTCTAATACAGTTAAAATATTTTATTAGGAATATTGATCATGCATACCTCCCAACTTCTGTAGTTGGGAGGTTGGGACTTTCGCGCGACTTCCGAAAAAGGGGCGCGCTCCCGAGAAAAGTGGGCGTGACCTCGCGGATGACACGTCCTTCGGCTACGCTCCCGTTTTTGCCGCTCGTCGGTGCTGAATAAGACGCTGTGCGCATGCGCACAGAGTCTTTTCATGGCAGGCTGGGGGGCTCCCAACTGCCCCCCCACCGCGGGACAATGGCGGCCGCGGGCGGGACGCGGGAACGTCCCCGAATATCGGGACGTTCCCGCGGTAAGCGGGACAGTTGGGAGGTATGATCATGTGTAAATAAATTGCTCCTGAAGAACATATGTGTGCATGCCTTAAATAGTCTGCGAATATATAATTAAATCATTTATGCCAACCAGGTTATGGCGATAAAATGACCATCATGTCTCCTTATTCCCGATGTCCGGTATCGGTATTTTTTATAGTCACTCAGTATGAGTTGGTGATAAGGATTTAATCATGGGTCACACATAGCAATTGCACATAAATAACATTTATAGACTGTTTTAAATTGTTGTAAATTTCTTTCTGCATACAGTTGGGACTTCTATAGTGCACGAGACTTCTGCTGCTCACTCATCTTGCTATACAGTATAGGACAAGGAATGAGAGAGTCTCGTGCCTGTACACGGTCCCAGAAGGATAGAAAAGAAGGGTGGTCTTTTAGGTGAGAGGCGCTCCCTTGTTACCATGGGGCATTGCAGGGTAAGTTGTCCCAGTGTATTCCTCAGGGCCCACCCTCGAAAGCAGAACTGCTATCTGGTAGTTTGCACAAACACCTCAATCAAGAATAGTTGTACATGGAAAGGGCAGACAGCCCACTCTCTATTAGTTCAAAAAGCCATGCACTATAGATGCTTATCAAAAATTGTTTCCTAATGTGGAGTTGCTAATCAAAAGTTTGCAGGGCTCCTGAGTAGTGTCCCTGACTGTATTTAGACAATGATTACTGACTACAGAGATATTGTATTTATCCTGTGGCTCTAGTTGAAAAAATATATATATCCTTTAATACAATGGGGGAAATTTACTAAGAATACGAATACAAAAAATTGTATTCGTATTCTTACTACGAATCAATATGACTGCATACGGCTGTTTCAGCCATATGCAAAGTCGTGTTCCGGAGGGGAATTTACAAAGCAGTCAAATACGACTGCTTTGTAACCCTCCGATGGTGTAATGATTCGTATTAGCGGTCGTATATACGGCCGCTAATACGAATTCGTGCAGGCAGTCTGCACGGATCAGTCAGATCCGTGCAGGCTGCAGAGTGTAAAAAAAAAATTGGTTAAATAAATGGAAAAAAAACCCGGCGTGGGGTCCCCCCCACAGCTGTAACCAGCACCAGGCTGAAATAAAAAATCAGGAAACCTGACAAATAGGGCTTAGCTGATTTTTTAAAACCAGCCCCAGGCTCCAGGTCCGGGGCTGGTTCCCAAAATACGGGGACAAAATGAATAGGGGTCCCCCATATTTTAAGAACCAGCCGCAGGCCAAACCAGCCAGCAGGGTAATGTCACAAATAAACAGATATATATATGTGATCATAAATATTACATCTACAAATAAAATAATCACCCCCACATCCCACACATACATGGTGAAAAAAGTATGAAATTCAATGTACTCACCAGACATGGATGATAAGGTCAGCTAAAACAATGGACACATAAAATACATTTCCAAATCTATGTACAATACGTGCAATATTGGGCTTAAACCAAGACACCTCAAACCTAATACGTAGTGCTATTGCTATTGCCATTAAGAGGCCATGCTGCCTAATGTTTAATTAGGAGGACACCAAATTTACATCATTGTCAACCTTGATGGGGCTAATTGATCCGAAATTGGTTTGGTCTGGACAACATTCAGAAATGTACCTGAAGTATCTCTGGGCCACAGAGTCCCGCAGCTGGTATCCACGTCTGCTTTCGGGTGAGCGGGATGGGCGCAGGGGCGGGTCTTGCGGCTCAGATGGAACCTCCCACTCATCAAAGGGTATCTCACGCCGCACAGCTATGTTGTGAAAGCATACACACAGGCCCACAATCCTCGACACCATTTCAGGCGCATACTGTAAGTCACCACCAGTGCGGTGGAGCACTCTAAATCGACCCTTCAACAGGCCAATTGAGCGCTCCACCACTTGCCTGGTGGCAACATGCGCCCTATTGAATGCCTCCTGTGGGCCTGGTGCTGGGGAGCTGTACGGCGTAAGTAGCCAGGGCGTACATGGGTAACCGGAGTCACCCAGAACCCACGCATCACGGCCTTCAAGCTCTTGGAGTCTTTGCCAAATCCCGGTTTGTCGGATAACATGAGAGTCATGGGCACTTCCGGGAAACTTCGAGTTGAAGGCGAGAATTTCCATGGATGGGCCACATACCACCATTACGTTCAGTGAGTGGAACAATTTTCGGTTCCTATAGATCTTCTCACTTCTTGATGGAGGCACAAATGGTACATGGGTGCCATCCACAGCCCCTATCACATTCGGGAAGCCAGCAATTTGATGGAATGCCTGCTGGCTTTGGTGAAGGGTCTCTTGGGCAAAAGACATGGCTACGAAGTGCCCCTTGCACCTAAACATGGCTGACGTCACACGCCTCAGGATTCGGCTGAAAGCCGGCTGAGATATTCCAGCAAGTACTGCCACTACTTGTTGGAAGGATCCAGAGGCGCAGAAATGCAAGACCGCCAGCAGCTGTGTGTGAGGCGGAATTGCTGTCGTGAGCCCATGAAGAGGTTCTAGCTCACTCTCAATTAAAGAGAGTATATCTAGAATAACATGTGGGGGTAACCTGTACCTAGTAAGTACCTCATCATCGGGCATCCCAAAGAGTGTCACCCGTGTGCGTAAGATTCTAGCACGTCCTGGCCTCCTTGGCCGACGAGTGGGGTGAGCCGCAAGTGCCCTTAGCCTATCAGCCATAAACTGCATCATTGCTTCAGCAACCTACAACGAAAGGATCATAAATAAGGAAACACCTATGCAAAGATTGTTCATGGTCAAAAATTTGTCACATTAGATGAAACAATACGTACAGTGTAGTCCCAAAGATCCATAGTAATCTATAATGATGTAACAATAATATTACCTCACCACACACATATTTAAAACATGTAACAACTAAACACTAATGAAGTATTATAGGTGTGATTAACTGATCAATAACTAAAATGACACATTTCAAGTAATGCTGGGACATGTAGTTCACCATTATATGGTGACACACAGGTTTAACAGCTGTGAGTGAAATGGTGGCCAGGTAACATGTTTCTCTAATGCTAACAAGCCTTTGCTGTCCCAACAATCTGGACCATGGTAGTGCTTACCTTAGACCCTGGCCCAATGCAGCTCTGGAGACAAATGAACCTAGCAGCAAAGCACTATTTATAGGCCTAGCACATGTGTTGTGCATGACATCAGTGATCACTATTGCATGACTTCTGGCCCGGATTTGACAATGGATTGGGTTTCTTACTTTTTATGGGCAATCTCAACAATAGCACAGTACTACTGAACATTTACAGATAGCATTTATGATTGCATAACGTTGCAGGTGTCCATTACAGCAAATCTTAAAACAGGTCACATAAATTAGAGTTTGAAGGTACGCCAGGTTTTGCACAAGCGAGTTGCCGCTACTATGGGCGTGGCCTATGCGCCGCACAAACAGCACGACGTACGCTGCCGTACGTGACGCTGCCGCACGGAACACAGGGTGTCGCTGATTTACGCCAATTACACAAAAAGTATTTAAAGTTGTGCTAGAAAGGCAAAAAGTTGTGGCAAACATGGCTGGCTCAGAATCTGAGGAAGAGCAGGTGTTGCAGAACCTGTTTGCCCACATGGACTCCAACACCACCTATGTCCCCCTCAACCCAGACCAGCCAGTGGGAGAAGAGCAGCCAGCTGGGCCATCTACGTCAGGCCAATCGGCAGCTGGCCCATCTTCAGCCTCAGCAGAATCATTGGGATCACAACAGGTGGCTTCCCAACAGAGTAGCCTGGCCAGCACTTCGAGTACAGCGACAGGTGGCCGTGGTCGTGGGCGTGGCCGCAAGAGGCCAACAGAGGAACCAAGCAGCAGAAACATGGCATTCGAAGCGCAGGAGCTTGCCATCCTGGTACCCCACGCACGGGATTGGATCGAGTGTCCACAGGACAGGTTGACACACACAAGGAGATGGAAGATTTGGGAGGACATAACGGCGGAGATTAATGAGGTGGCTCCACAAGTTCGTGAGGCGGAGCACGGTAAGAAGAGGCAAGTTCATGTGGGTTACATTTGATAAGTACAAGACCACTAATGTTGACATTACATGTTAGATGGAGTTGCCCAATGGCTGGTCACGTTGGCTGGAGCCACGGACATGATTGCCATGTCATTTAATCGATAGTTATTGTAGGGTGAGTGTGAGTGTATCTTCTAAGGCTTGGTTTCCCATGTAACGATTATGTACGTTTGGTGTGATGAAGCACATGTTGTAATATGTTGCAGATTGCACTGGGTGCTACAGCAAACATGAGGAGTGACATGTACTAATATTTAAAATTTGATTGCAGGTGGCACGACTTCAAAACCAACCTCAAGAAGAAACTGACCAAGCGGTGGGAACACAGCCACACCTCTGGGGCTGGCCCCATGCCTGGAAAGCTGAAGCTCACCCCCCTGGAGGAGATGGCAGAGTGCTGCATTGCAGTCGAGGAGGTCCGGGGGGTGAGCACCATCGACAGCGAGTCCCCAGCGGAAGTCATGGCTTCTTTTCTTGAAGGTAATTATTTGCCATGCCATAAGTAGCTGGTCCTAATTTTGCATGGAATGTGTTGTAATTGTAATGTTCTCTTTCACCAGCATCCCCACCGCTTGGGCCAGAATCTCTTGAGGTTGAGGAGTCTGTGCCACCTGCCACCAGTACCAGGCCCGTGCAGCAGCAGCCACCGGCCGAGGCTGAATTCGACAGGTGGGTGCAGGTGCTTTCCCATATTCAGCAGCAGGGAGAGTCGGCATCAGAGCGGGTGCGTACGACTGAGGAGGTCTTGCAGGGTTTGGTCAGCAGCCAGCAGACTATCGCTTGGAGCCTGCAGGCTATGGCTGCCACCCAGCAATCAATTGCTGCTAGCCTGCAGGTGCTGGCTGATCAAGCCCTGTGCCAAAATGACCTCCTCCTCCACCATAATGAGCTTATGGTGGAGCTAGTTGCCAGCAATAGGGTCCTATTGTCATCAGTTTCTGGTGCATTCCCACCATCAGCACTCCCTGCTGCCAGAGGGGGAACAGCATCCCCCCCCTCACCAGCATCTGCTCCACCTGGGCCATCATCTGACCGTGGCCGTGGCCGAAGAGCTGCTGCACGTGGCAAGGAGCCTGCCAGGGGCAAACGTGCCCGCAGATGAACTTATGTCCACATTAATCTCCACCCTTATGTCTTCCCAAATCTTTCATTGAGCTGTGTGTGTCAGCTTCCTGTGTCCAATTCCGTGCAGAGGGTACCCACATTTGCCCTCGTTTCGAATGTCATGTTTGGTTCCCCTGTTGGCCTCTTTCGGCTACCATTACTGTCTGCTGTACTTGAAGTGTTGGTGCTATACTTTTTTTGTGAAGCCACCTGATGTGTTCCTAATGATTCTGCTGTGGCTATGTATGTCCAAAATTCATGTCTTTATAATATATTTTTAATTTTTATTCCTGGCATGGTACCTTTTAATTTGTTACGGTTTCCATTTTATTTTATAAGTTCTGGTAATAAATGTTTTTTTTCCCCCCAAATGTGTGGTTTAATTGATACATGTAGAAGTGACATGTGTATTTGTATTATTAATATTAAGTTGTGTCCATTATTTGCAGTGTAAAAGTGTGTGAAAAGTGCAGCATATATGTGTGTGTTTAGTAATGTTCCATTTAAGCTGCAATGGTTCCAATTGAAGCAGTGACAAGCGTGTAATTAATGAGTAATGAGTAAAGGAGTGGATTGTATTGTGTTCAGCTGACATTGGTTGTAGTGATTAGGCGTTCCGATTGCCTAGCGCATGAACGAGTGGTGTCCGCAAAGCAATACTTGCTTATGGACACCGCATATTTCTAGCCGTTTTGTTCACGTGCATTCGGCGTGCTATCCGAATGCACGCCTACCAAAATAAGTGCACTCCCTCGTGTCCGCCCATGTTTCCGCCCAGTTTAGCCCACTTTGAAAGTACGTCCCTGTGTAGTTCCGAATGACGCCCATAATATGCCCATATTTCCAGAGTGTTTGTGGTGCACATTTCTGTACGGTATTATTGAGTACAAGTACGGAGACCATGCGTGGCACATGCGCATAGCGTTCCCCACGCATGCGCAGTCGGCTAAAAAACGCCATCCGAAAGTACTCGGAAATATACGCACCAACCAGAATAAGGGCCATAGTTTGGAAGACTCCGTGCAATACCTGAAAGGAATTGAATACCCCCCTACAAGATAGTGTCCATCCTATCTTAAGTCAGCACTGGTTACCTTGTTTTATGTTTGTTTCTAGTTTCATACAGTATATGCCCATGATTTGTTGTAAATAGGTTATTTATACATTATAAAAGAAATTTGCATTCAGTCAGAAGCTCATATTCCAAGTTTGCTTAGGGGTAAATGTACATGGATAATGTCTATGACTGATAGTCCCCAAAACTACTGTATATACTGTACATATGTGCATGTGCCAGGTGTACGGGATTGGCAGCTTTGATGTTAAAACAATATTATACTGTTTTTTCAGAATTTTCTATTATCTCAACTCAATCAAGGTTGCTACATAACCTTGAGTTCTGCAAAAATACAATATGTCTTCTGTGTCATTAGATCACCTATCTATGTATAGAACCACACAGGCAGTTCATTGAGCCGGTGTATATGTTAAAACATTAGCTGTGGAAAATGGGCACAATATACTGTAGCTGCACCTGATGGTTAGTCAGTGCTTGCACACTGCCAAGTAACGCTTGCACAGACTCCTCAGTCATAGTAGAAGAGAAGAAACGCATCAGTGTGCTCACAACAACCGTCAGTGGCACTGGAAACGCATATAATAATGACGTTTAACTAAAGTATTTATTCACGAATAATCGAGTCCCCCTCCCGGTCCCCTGGAAAGGTGGGCAACCCTCCCTGATACCGCCTGACCCCTCACCCCCACATAAAACTACCCAACGGCAGCATTGAATTACCACGATTCATGGCTTTTTGGGGGGAGGGGCATGGCTAAATAGGCAAATTGCATAATTTTATGACGTCCACATCAAGCCCTGCCCCCAAAAGTGCAGCTGACAGTCTCCTCTCTGGGGTTCTCCTGGAGAAGAGACTTTAAAACTTGGCAAGTATGCTTAGGACACAGCACGGGACACTAATGCAAGCAGGAGGCTCCTGGCCACCTGCGTCATTACAATACTAGTGAATCACTACTGCTTCTATGTGAGCAGCAGCGATTGTACCTCCAACCAAATATAAATCAGGCACCCAGTGAAAATTTAATTTTTATTTTATTGTTTTTAATGCAGGGGATATACTGACAGCTTTTGCATGTATCCCATTAATACTAAACAAACATATTTTGTAAAACTACAATATAGAGATGTCCTAAGGCACACTCCATCCCAACATAGCGTATTGTTGCTTTAGTTACTTCCTAAAACTCTAAATGAAGCACACTGTTTCCACCTACTGGTCAAATGGTTCAATGACTGATATTTCAGCAGAAGCAAAGAAATAGCAAAGCATCCATTTTTCTATAACTCATTGTGAGAAAGAATCTAATTCTATCTGCACATTTTACATCTGCCCCCCTGCAGTGCACATGGTTTTGTCCATCTAAGAAGGATTTTGTCAGAAAGAGTGAACTAGAATAAGGCCCATTATCACTCTCTCATCCACTATGTGACTGTGCCACTCCTGCAATGCCTTTGGGTAACAGAAAAAAGGAATGTGCCAGCGCTGGCTGAACAATTAGAAAGACCAGACGGTATCTCAAAAATTTATCAATTTATTTTAAACATATAAAAACAATAATCAAGAAAAATAAAACACACATTAGATAAAATGAAATATAAAATGAGCACAGGATGCTTTTTGCTAGTGAATTGCGGAGCTCCACAAGTGTGGAGTTCTTGTGAAATGAAGTAATAGTTATATTACCATCTGTTGATCTCTGGTGTAAAGGTTCACAAGAATTCCACACTTGTGGAGCTCCGCAATTCACTAGCAAAAAGCATCCTGTGCTCATTTTATATTTCATTTTATCTAATGTGTGTTTTATTATTTTTCTTGATTATTGTTTTTATATGTTTAAAATAAATTGATAAATTTTTGAGATACCGTCTGGTCTTTCTAATTGTTCAGCCAGCGCTGGCACATTCCTTTTTTCTTTACTACAATATTTTGGGCTTGACAACCCAGTGCCAGCAGCTGTTGATAGCGCACCACTCACCTTGTTTTCTCCTTTGGGTAACAGGGCTGGACACAGCACATCCGGGGGACAGCAGAAGTGATCTTTGTCTCCACACGCCAAACCGAACTTTGCCTTTGGGTAACAGGGCTGGACACAGCACACCCGGGGGACAGCAGAAGTGATCTTTGTCTCCACACGCCAAACCGAACTTTGCCTTTGGGTAACAGGGCTGGACACAGCACATCCGGGGGACAGCAGAAGTGATCTTTGTCTCCACACGCCAAACCGAACTTTGCCTTTGGGTAACAGGGCTGGACACAGCACATCCGGGGGACAGCAGAAGTGAACTTTGTCTCCACACGCCACACCTGTGGAAAAGACCTTTCAGACAATATTCTCTCCATCTGTTTATCTAGCCAAATGTGGATTTGAACACGAATGTAGACTCAGCGAGGCAAGCATTATACTCCTCATAATTAACAAAATGATATGTGTTATGAAATTTTGGAGTGCTTTGTATTAATTTTATTGAGTCTGGATACCACATAGCAATAATTTTCGTCTATCGTATTAATTAATAAATTGTGTTATCAATAAACACTTTGTTATCTAGAAATTATTATGTCATGTTATGTGTATCACTCTCTCTTAAAGAGGTGACATTTTCTAATTGATGCAATAAAAGTTAAGTTTTGAACTCACTCATTTTTTCATTCTTTCACATCTATCATTTATAAGTGTGCCACAAAAACCTATTTTTGTTCCTCCTTTGTCTACCTTAGACACTACCCTTTACTATTATATAGATACACAGTATATATTGTAGGCAGTCAGCAGGAAAAGTGCTTGATGGCAGGTATGTGCCACTGAGACTGCTGATGTCAGTGTTGTAAATCCCAGACAGGGTTGAAATGAGTGGTATGGTCTGGGTTTTGATATGCTTGTAGGGATTTGGTACTAGGTCATTCCCATACTTCACAACAGGTTAATCAACCCCTGAGCTGGGAGATCATCTGCAGTTCTGGAGTTGATTAGTATCACCACCCCCAAGCACCCTACCCCACCCACACCACCCCCACACACATCCACAGCACACCCACACAACAATACCGCACCTCCCCCACCCACACTATACCCACACCAAACCCTCCCCCACCCACGGCACACCAAACTCACCCCTTTCCACAGCACACCTGCACCCTGTCCCTCAACCACACCCGCCCATCGAACAACACCCCCACCACCGCCCCCAACCATCTCACAACGAAAACTTTCACAGGTTAAGGGGGTGGAGACCCTTACTACGGTGTGAAGAGCACCTGTAGAGTGCAATGAATCACCTATTTGTTTTATACCTCCCTGTGCTAGCCACTTAATGTCTCGTTCCTGTGTCATCAAAACTGAATATATATGTTTTTTATTAGTGTACCCTTTTAAAGAATTCACTCAGCGCTCTTCTAGTTTATTAACCTGTGGTCTGTTGCCAATGTGCAGAGTTTACAATTTGTGCTTGCTAAAAGTCTGATGTGATGATGTGCTATGATGCCAGACGTGATGATATCACTCGCAGACCCCAGACATGATGATGCCAGCACTGCCTGACGGACTATCACTCTGGGTTCATGTACAGTATATATAAGGTATGTCATTGTTATGTTTGTCATATGTTGTATGATAGCTGTGGACATGGTAAAATTTTGGAGTGTTCCAGCATGATGCCAGATAACCAGTTTTGCTGGGCTATCAGTGGCATCTCCTGGAGCGTGCTAGGGAACCGCACCCGGTTCCCCCACCAACACAGTGCACCCCTGCACCCGTCTTACCTGCCACAGTGAGCCTTCTCCACAGCAGTCCTTCTGGCAGACTGTTCCATCGCGCCCCAACCTACCCCCTGCCCATGATGTGGCTTCTCCACTCCCAGTGCATCTACCTCCATAGCTTTAGAACCCTCCCATAGCCTAACTTCCCCAGCACCTAATGTGTCTGGATTAAAAGAGGTTCCAGAATATCTGTGTTCTAGCTGTAGAATACATAAAACCTTATGTAAAGGTAGAATTGGAAGTATGACTACCTGGCACATGGCACCCATTATATAGTGAGTCTACAGAGATAGATAGAAAGATAGATAGAGTCTCCGCCCACAGCTGTCTGACGACTGATCATGATGGTACTTAGTCTATGGGGGATATTCAATCTCAAATCTCCTGCAGCCATTTCCAACGGGGGAGATGGCTGCGGGGCCCTATTCAATGCTGTCTTCCTCGACAGCATTGAAAAGAGGATCTCGGCAAAATGATCCCAACTTCACAAACAGTCGGGCTCGTTCTGCCGAGAACGGCCGGGAATTGACAAGCTCCCAGCCACAGCTTGCCAAGTCCCGGACGTTTCTCATGGCCACACCTCCTTCTCGTCGCTTGAGAAATGAGCATCGAGTGGGCCGAGAACAGGACAGGGTCACGGCTGTTGGGCCAGCCCGACAGTCGTTATCTGACATTGAATACCCCCCTAAAACATAACCAGGAAAATTACCTATACAATGTTGAAAACTGCAATGCAATTGGTTCAGTGGTTTTGGAGTTTATCTCAAACAAACAAAAACAATAACAAGAAAACAGACATTCTTATTTATAACACGAGCAATAGTATTCTGGTGCATGGTAGTTGCATGGGCCACCACAAAATCTTTTTTCAAAAACAGTTCTCACCATGGGTGCAATATATAGCATGGCTTTAATGACATCATGGAGGAGAGTTACAAAAATTTAATTAACCCATTCATTTCTATTCGCGGTCAGGTCTCGCACGTTGGCAAATTTACAAAGTGCCAAATTTGGTCAAGTTGACGTTTTTACGAACAGCAAGCTCTGTTGAATTTGGCATTAAGAATGAATAGACGCTCAATAAAACTCTTAGAGTTCTTTTAGATGTGTCAGTTTTGAGGATTTGATGGTTTGTGTTAGACTCAGGAACTACAGAGGATCGGAGGCAGAATGGTTAAAGTGAACTGGTTTAATGAGAGCTCTTCTCATAGATACTAAATAACAAAAAAGCGGAATTCCAATAAGGTGTCTAATAATTTATTGCTCTTAGTGTTTAACACCCCTCCATCGGACAGCACAAATTCAGATACTGCAAACTTAATCTTCCTTCTGGCCTTGTCTAAAGCAGCCAAAATGACCAAAGCTGTCGAAGTAAATCTGGGAACAATATCTGACCACATAATATGAACCATGGGCCAATGATTATGTATACTACCCAAATCTGTCTTGATCTGCCATGTCAAGTCAATACTGTTAACATGGCCAAAGTTATTACCACCAAGGTGTATGATCAAAATGTCTGACCGGCACCACTGCTACTCTTGGCTAACAAGCAAAGCCAGAAAACCAGACCACTTCTTACTGTACCCCTAACTTCCAGTCATCTAACTCCCTGAACTCCTAGCAAACCTGATGCCTGTGCAGCTAGAGCAGAGGTGGCCAAACCTGTCCTCAAGATCTACCAACAGTTCATGTTTTTCAGGCAACCTGTGGATCTATAGTAGGATTAAATGCAGCAGGTTTGAAACTATAACAGGTAGCAATGACTACAGCTGTGCACCAGCAAGGTGATCTGGAAAACATGGACCATTGGTAGATCTCGAGGACGGGTTTGGTCACACCTGAGCTAGAGGGTGAAGTTCTGCCAAAAATTGAATGGCCAACTACCCAAACGTGTGCAGAAAAAAGTTTAGTAGCTGTAAAAGAAAAGAAAGAGTGTTATCATCAAAATTCAAATAAGCATACAAAGAGAAAACTGTTAGTAATAGTATGACCCAAGTGAAGGAGAAAACTTTTAAAAACCTTTGGTGAACATGAGGGCAGTCACACCTCCAATTTCGGAAAGCTAATCATTCCCAAATTGGCAGGGCAACAGGGTTTTTGGATTAAAAATGCCAACAGGTGCAACATCACAACTTATATAACTTATGGCAGAAAACCCTGCCCATTGGGATATCACGGACCAGAGTTAAAAGAGCCTAAGAGGGACTCTACCTGATGTAGCCTAGCCCTGCTCTTGCCCAGGCACTCATCAATCAAACTAAAAAGCTTATGAACTTTGTCTAAAGGAAAGTAACAAAATCCCATAGCCGTGTCAACTTTGATCCTGACATAGGAAAGACAACATGTTGGGTTTTGGTCTTGTCATGTGCAACAGGCACATCCAAAATGTGGAACAACAAAATTGCTGACAAAAGTAATTCCCCACATGCATCACCATCTCTTGGGTCTATGAAGAGAAAATTGTCCAAATATTGGGCAATGCTGGCTTGTTCGGTGCTTGACTGAATGCACCAGTGCAAAAAAAGTACTAAACTTGAGGTTCTCGTCAAACAACTGGAAACAGATCCTACAAAACTCCTCAGAAATGGCATCATTAATGGATCCACGTAGTGGGGCAATTTTGCCTATAGAATCACACATTTCGAAATTTTGCACCATATTATATTTGGCCTTTTGCTTTGATGTTTTATTATGTGTCTAACCTTGGATTTATTCCAGGTTACTATGAAGTAGCTTTCAGTGAATGGTTGTGTAAGATGGAAAAACTTGTGGCAAGGAGAGAATTTTGAAAAGGATAGCACTACTGCGTGGACTCCATATTGCCTCTCCAAAGAGGCTTACTTCTCTTTACCAAGATGAACACTGAGGTCAGTACTGTGCACTTTTCACCCTCCTCTGGTAAAACTGTATGGCACCCTGCTTTGCTTAGAAACAAAAAATTGGTGTATAAATGGCACTTAGGTGATATTTTCAAGCACAGTGGGAAATTATTTAAAAAAAATTACACATAGTATATAACTTTCCACATGGGATACAGTAATCTCACATCCAAAATAAGGCGGTAAAGGGTTGTACTAATATAAGGAGCAAAACATCGCCAACATAGTGCAATATATTAAAACACATTGACAATGTATTAGTCTCACAGGACACTCACAAACAAACAAACAAACAGGGTTAAAAGCTTTATTACCACCGATTGTGGAACCTGCAGGATCAACCATAGGCAGTGGCGTAACTATCGCCCCGCAGCCCCCGCGGTGGCGGGGAGGCGCTTGGAAGGTGAGGGTGCCGGGGGGGGGGGGGGGGGGGGGCTGCGTCTGCCCCGGCACCTTTCGCCGGCTCTCCGTCTCCCTGCTCTCCCGGCTCTGTCTGCAATAAAATAAATGTGAAACCCAGAAAATAGCGGAGGCCTCCTCTAGCATTCTTAAAAACAGTCTGCTGTACGGGGGCAGCTATTTTCTGAGGGTTTTTTTATGACAGCAGGAGCCGGCGGCGGAAGGTCCCAGGGCAGACGCAGCGGCACTATGTGGATGGGTAAGGAGGTTGGGGGGGTCGAGGTGGGGGTTGGGGGGGGGGGTCGAGGTGGGGGGGGGGCATGCATGATTTTTTCATAGTTATGCCACTGACCATAGGCAAATGTCCGCATCAGGTCCCAGAGTGGTATTTGGGAGAGTTGGGGAGAGGTTGCTGGCTCCACACTCCTTCACTTGCTGTTATGCATCCAAACAGCAAGTGAAGGAGTGTGGAGCCAGCACCGTCTCCCCAAGTTATATACTGTGCGTAAAAACTCAGTTTTCTTTTATAATTTCCCATAAGGCGCCTATTGAATTATAATGATTGACATTTACCTTAACTTAACTCTATATTACCCCTAGAAATAAATCACACAGACATCTTATACTAAAAATAAAGACGCGGACAACAACTGCATAAGTTAAAAGGTCATGGGTATTTATTAAGTGGTATGACCTTATTGTAAAGGGATGGCCAGGAAAGCGCTTGGAGGTCAGCTCATGTCAAAAAGTGTTAGTAATGGTGACGACTACAATGCCCCAACTTATAACTGGGGCGATAAACCACCCCCATCCTTTTAAGGCACAGCCCGCACTGTGACGATCTTATTGCCCCTTCTATGGCATGGCGAGGACACGAGGAAGTGGCCAACGTCAGAGGCAGGACTCATCAGCCGTCCTGTCAAAGGGGGGCAATACCACACAGAGACCACCTGCACCTCGACCGCTGGTCGAGAGCGCCTTCCCGACAATTTCTATTTAATTTTCGTAAAGCCAAATTAGGTGATGGCCAACAGGCCAGGTAGCAATTGAGAGAGCAAGAGAGGGAGGGTGGGATTCCAAACTCAAAGAGGAAGCAGCATCACCTGACTCCTCTTAATTACCACCCCTTGTCTACCTGATCGGCTACTCTATCAATCCATCACCTGGGTCTATATGGGTATTGACTCACAACTTTATTGAGACAATCACAAAATTCACAGGCTCTTAAATGCCCTTGTGCCTATACAGCCCTTGCTTAATCTTATTGCTTGTAAATATTACATACGCGCCAGTTATACACCAATTTTTCATTCTTCTGCTATTTTGGGGCCTTGGGTGAAGGTATTGTGTGTTATATAGGCTGCACTGGTGTAGTATTTGCGCAGGAGTGTTTGAACAAATCGATTGTGTCGAACCCTGCTTTGCTTAAGAAGAACCAGTATATATAACCGTGAGTACGGCTGTTCTTTTTTATTCACCACCAATGAACTTTAATTGGCCTGCTCATTGTCTCAGGGGACCCACTAATGTGTACAGTAACTCCACATTTAGCTCACAAAAAATATTCACATTGAAAATAAATATTCGTCAATAACAATTAGACTTCTAAAGTGTGAATAGCAGCTCAAATGTAAAGCTAACAAATCTTCCCCATAAACACTGGGTTGATACTTATCCTTCCATTACATTAACACAAAGCCAACAGCATGTGCTGTACTATGCCTGTAAGTAACACAAAGATCCAGCTTTAGATTATAGATCTATAAACAGCTTGTTTTAAGCCGCATTTGCAAAGACTAAGGTACAGTAAGCCATGGCCTCAAACACTAATTATATCTTCACACGTGAAAACAATAATATTTACTGAGACGGATTTAGTAGAAATATATATACTTTTTTTTTCTTTCTCTGAGCAAAAGTTGTATGGGGCTTGTCTGATTAATCTGCTCCTGCATATTTTGTCAGGTGCATTTCTACCGCTTTATGCAAATGCCGGTACAAAGTGCAAATGCGTTTCGCGGTATGGCATTAACCTGCTCGCTGGGCAACAAATATATACAGCTTAGGGAGCAGGTCTGAATCCAGACCTAAGTGCCATCTTAACATACAGCATGGGTACATTGGGCTGCTGCCCAGGGCCCCCACAAATTTTGTGGGCCTTCAAACAAGGGCAGACTGGACCTCTGGAGCTACTTGGGAGGCAGGTAGATAGAATGCTCCCCGACCTTAGGGTTGGCGATTGACCATCGATGATTAATAATCATCGATGGTTTATGGCTGATGTGTAATACAGTATTTTTGCCATTGATGGGGGAGAACCAGATGCTTCCCCTCCATTTTCACACAATCAGAGCAGCCAGGCAGCATTCTCTATATTCCTCCCAGCCTGCAGCCTGGCGGTAAATAACTATGAGCATGCTGAGTAGTGGATGGCTGGAGCTATCCACCAATAAGAAAGCAGTATTCTCTACCTGCCTTTCGGCCTACAGCCACACAGTAAATTTCTTTCAGCATGTTGATTGGTATATGGAATATCCACCATCAGCGTGCAGAGACTAGCTAAGATTTTTTTTTTATTCCTATGAATAGGTGGATAGGGGCCCCAGTGCACTGCTTTGCCTCTAAATTGTAAGCTCCTTAGAGCAGGGCCCTCCTCCCTCCTGTTCTCACAGCACTCTTCTTGTATTTCAACTACAGCTCTTAAGGCCCCCATACACAATGCGATTTTGGGACGATTTCATCCAATTTCGGCACTTTGTGCCGATAATCAGGTGAAATCGGCCCAAAATCGTAGGTGTGTGATATCTGATCCGATCCGATGCGCGGTCCCGTGCTCATCAGACCGGATCAGGGAGGTCGGACGGTCTGTACATACGATCACGTCCGACCTCCCTGTATGCATATGCCTGCCACCTGACAGGCATATGCATGCAGACACCGGGGGAGCAGTGGGGCGGGCAGCGGGTCCCTGAGCGCCGGCGAGTGCTGCTGACTGACCTGGCCGGGCAGTGTACTTACACATAGCAGCAGCGGGGACGGGACGCGTAGTGGCGGCTATTAGATTTTTAAAATACTTGTCAAATGACCGGCCGCTCTCTGATTGGCTGAGAGCTCTCCGGCCAATCAGAGAGCGGCCGGTCATTTGACAAATATTTTTAAAATCTAATAGCCGCCACTACGCGTCCCGTCCCCGCTGCTGCTATGTGTAAGTACACTGCCCGGCCAGGTCAGCAGCATTTACCGCACCCGCCGCCCGCCCCCACCACCGCTGGCCGCCACCGCCGCTGCCCGCCCCCACCACCGTCGCCGCTGCCCGCCCCCACTACTCCTCACCGCCCTGCAGCTCCCCGGGGTTTTTTTTTACATGGGATAAATCGCATGCGATTTATCCCATGTAAAAAATGGCACATCAAGTGCCAAATTGTATGTGAGCCTCCCGGGGAGCTGCCGGGCGGCTCGCAGGTAAATTGGGTCCGACTTGTCCCTAGGACAAGTCGGCCTAATGTATGGGGGCCTTTTCTCTTCTACAATCTATACCTGCATCTATTCTCATTCACTTCCTTATATCTCGGCTGTATTGTGTCATAAGAATTGTGCTTTAATTGTGTTATGTCTAGTTCTGTGTACCCTGTACTGTTCTTTGGTGTTCTATATGTACAGAACTAGCTGGTGCAATCACCATGTGGCGCCGCTGATTGGCTGCCTGGGTGCTGCAAAGCTTAGTAATGATATGTTCCCCATGTCTGTGTCCCTCATTAGAGTACATCTAGTATATATATATCAGTACTGTTACTGGCTGTGCAATCACTATGTGGCACCGCTGAATGGCTGCCTGGGTACTGCACAGCTCGGTAAATATGTTCCCCATGTTCGTGTCCCTTATTAGAATGCGTCTTGTGCATATCTGTATGTGTGATGTACATCTCTACTGCCATTGTTGCTTGTTCCTTGTACTGATAACCCTTTGTATTGCAGTATGTGCATTGTTATTTTTAATGTCTGTAAAGCGCCTTGAGTCCTGTTGGAGAAAGTGCGCTATATAAATAAAACTTACTTACTTACTTTGCAATTAAGACAGCCCTGATTGAACTTCTGAGTAAGTATATGCTGTCTCAGAGTGGCTTACCCAGAATGCCAAGGGCTGTCCATCTACAAGTAAATTCAAAGTGGTGATTTTGGCACTCCCAGAAAATGGTATTGCCCGTTTCTTTAGCCACTCTCTGTTAACCTCCCCATTTGCTATCTACATGACACACCGCTTTGGAGCATGTGAAGTGGAAAATAATCATTCCATTTGAGTCACCTCCTTGTATAAGGGCACACTGGCAGGGCCGACAACAGAAATCTTGGGGCCCTGTACAATGATATTTCTGGGGCCCCCCACCTAATCCCAAATCCACACAACGGTCTTTTGCATGATCCTCATTTAATCTTTTACTGCTCCAGATCCTGCTTTCAGGTGCAGACTTCTCTCGTTCACAGTCCTGCTGGCTTGGCTCCTGGCTGTTGCTTCCTGCTGGCTCCTGCTGCTGGCCTGTCACTTTCACAAAAGAACGCAGAGCACTATGAGCAGGCAGTTCTTTCACAGAGTGTGGAACAGACGTCCTGCGCATGCGCAGTAAAAGTACAGGAGCCAGAGACTCAGGCCACAGCACCAGTGGTGGGTACGGCTGTGCGTCTGCGGCCCCAGGCCGTGCGCACACACAGAGAAGATGGCTCTGCGCTCCAAGTGGCAGGGCGCACACACAGTAGATGGCAGTGGCACACAGTGAGTCAGTCAGACTCAGCCAAAAACAGATGGTGCACAGTAGATGGCCAGGCTGCAAGGGTCACTGACAGGCCAGCTAGTACAGGCAGTGGCCGTGCCGGAGTATGGAAACTCTGGGGCCCTTCAGATCTCTGGGGCCCGTCACACTTGTCCCCCTTGACCCCCCTGTCACCTGCCCTGCACACTGGACAACAGATGCAGCACATTCAAGTCAATGTTGGGCACCAGCAGTGATGGAAAATGATCAGGAATGTTTTTCAATGTAGGGTCTAAAATGTCACATACAGACAGGGTCAGTACTAGGGTGTTCGGCGCCCCCTGCAAACTATACATTGCACCTTCCCATACTTTAGAGACGTAGGGTGACATTCTATGGAGTGAGATAAATGCGCATGTTTTTATATCGCACCACATCGCTGCTATTCGCCCTTTTTAAAATCACATTTTTTGGTAATAATTCACATGTTTAATGGGATGCGCTTTGGAGGCTGAAAAGTGCGAAGTGGTGCGATTTGCGGCGAAGTGGTGCGAATTTAAGTCACAAAAAAGTGCGATTTATTACGCCGGTCATGTGCAAGTTTTGGACCAACCGGAGTGCGATTTACAAAACTGCATCCGTTGGGCTCTGTGTATTAGGCTAAATGTGGGTGGAAACAGATGGTATTGGTAAATAATTTGTTTATGAGTACACTTACAGCAAAGGTACATTTTGGAATACAGGGCACATGTGCTTACCAGAAAAGTAACGGCTGATGATGAGTGTGCGCACCAGATTCCCCCTCTGCGTACCCCTCACTACCCGAGGTGTGGTAGGTTGGGCTTACTGCACGACTGCTGCATGTTCCTCCTCCACTTAGGCAGGTTGGGACAGGGCTATGTTGTGCAACATGCAGCAAGCCTGGACGATCATCACTACTTTTGCAGGGTGGTAAAGCAGCGTACCCGATGACCGGTCCAAACACCGGAATCGACTCTTCAAAACCCCAAATGTGCGCTCCACCACATTGCGGGTTGCAATATGGGCTTCATTATACCGGTGCTGTGCAGGGCCCTCTGGGGAGCGCAAAGGTGTCATGAGCCAGGAAACACACCCATATCCTGAGTCACCTAAAACAAAGATAGGAAGTGATTGCCTTATATGGTAAGGTATGTGTTTTTTGCAAACAGGAAACACTGGTAGAAGAACAATATGCTTGTGAAACAGGAAACACACACATTAGAGCAGGTACAAATAAGGACAGACAGGATAATATGTAAAAAGGTACTTACCTAGTAGCCAGCCCTCTGGCATTTGGTGGTCGGTAAATCGGTTCCAGAGGACTGAGTGTCTCAGAATATAGGCGTCATGGCAGTTCCCAGGAAAGCCTGCAACAACACTCAGGATTTTGAGGTGAGCATTGGAAACAACCTGCACGTTCAGGGAGTGCCGCCCACGCCTATTGACGTAGATGTGGCCCCGCACGTGCCGTGCCCTAATCCCAATGTGTGTGCAGTCTATAGCTCCCAGCACGTGAGGGAATGCTGAGAGTCTATAGAAAGCCAACTTGTGGTCCTGCCACTCCAACTCAGAACTGGGGAATCTGATGTATGTGCGCCACAACTTCTTTAAAGCAAGTAACACTTGAGTAAAATGCTAAGAGAAGGGGCGTGGCTTGGCCGGCAACACGAGCGGACGCGGGGAGCTAGAGCTCCGACCAGATCCTTGTTTAATATCCTTCCCCGTGGTCCCAGCAACCCGCAAACGTACCCCCCACAGGCTCCGGAGCTGCTTCTGATCCCCCGTGCTGTTTGTTTCCTGTCTGGGCGGCACACAGAGAGCTGAACGACTGTGCGGGCCTGACTGGGTTTCCTATCCTCCTGGTGCGGACGCCATATTGGATCCGCTGGCGGCTCTGGAGTTCCCGGAGCGTGCCCTCTCATATTAGCTGCGCAGGTGCCTGGCCCGGTGGTCTGGCGGGAGGTGGTGGCCGGCAACCCTCCAGTGGATTTACAGCGATGAGCGGGGGACACCTCTGTTGAGGTGCGCTGCTTGGCTGGCTGGAGGCGCGGGTGCGGCACTGGTCGTCTGGCCCCTGACCTGGGCTACCTCTGTGACGCGACTTCTACACAGGCTGGGATCCACGGGCGCTCATTACTTCTTATGAGCCTGCAAATCTGCTTAAAGGTCTCCCCTACCTGGCAAGTGGACTGAGTACTTCACCTAGACCAATATCTGTACAATCCTGCTGCTAAAATGGTGAGCCTTCTACATTGTATTCTACAGGCTATAAATGATACTGCTGACAGGCTGTGTCTGGAGCTGTCTGTACTACATGATTGTACCTTGAGTACTCCATATGCTCATGAGAACCCTCCTATTGTAACCACTGCTACTGCGCCCCAGGACCTTACCCCTCCTGCCTATCTGGGTAAGGATGAGGCTTTATATGCTCGAGGGGAATGCTCCATGACCATGGATTCTATGCCTCTGACTCATTCTGATACAGCCTCTATGCATCCTGCGATGGATTACGTGCTGGGAACAGTTTGTGTGGATATTTTCCCGTCCCCTCACTACCCTGTAACAATACATGCAGATTCTGTGACTCCCAATAACCTGCTGCACCTCTCTGGATCTGCTTCTATACCATGCTTCCCCCTTATAGATCCTGATGCTACAATTATATATCCGTTTATATACCTGCTACCTCTCCAAGAAGTCTTGAGATTCTGGACTATGCTTTACAAGATTTTTGATCCTACCCCAGTCTACACGTAGATGCCTGATCTCCTACTGTATGCTATATATAGATCCTTTCTGGGACTGAAGAACTGGCCCGATTAGCTCCGCATCGATATATACAGATCCTTTTTGGGACTGATGAGCTGGCACGACTAGATCCGCATGCTGTTTGGAAACCTACAATGTTTTTGCATTTCTCTTGGTTCTGACTAATTTACTATGTATTTTTATAACTAGGTTATAGCTGCTTTGCACCGATATGCCCTCATGTAAATCCTGTTCTTAGGCCTGCTTTAATTGTTCCCATGTACCCTTTTGTACAAAATGTTTAATTACATATACTAGTTTAGAATTGGAAAGTGGACACAAATTGGTTATTATATTTAGTGGGGACGCTGAATATCGAATTGATGTCTTTGGAGTCTGGGGAACTGCCCCCAAGCCACCACGTTCACCGAGCGGGTGGGCGGGCCACTAAGACCAGCTACGGGGGCCGGATACAGCCTCCGGGCCTGAGATTCCCCACCCCTGACATAGAGGAAGGGCAGATGATGAAAACATATTGTAGTAGCCTACATCTTCAATGACTAATGTAGTGCATTTTCCCAGAAATAGATTTTATTATTGGCTAAAAAACAAATAACCATAATAAACACCATACAAAGTACCATTTATGTATGTGTTGCCTGCTAAATTAGTTTTTTTTAAATTACAGTGCAGGATCATGGTCCAAGTGGAGAGAGTTGCACAGGTGGATGAAGAGGAATGTACCCTGTATTTGTTGGCAGTTCAAGATCCTCCAACAACTCCCCTTACGTGTTAGAAAGCAGCGCTCCGCGTCTGTCTCCATATCACTGGTTAGTGAGCAGCCTACAGACTGCCTTCTCCCTCTGCAGCCACTGTAGTTAGAGTGTCACCCTGAGTGACAGCTTGCGTAGCGAATAGCAGGGCAGAGTCCCCTGACCCTACTGGCTATGGAAGGTCACAATAGCCCCAGGAGATAGTCCAAACCCAGAAGAGGTAGACAGGGCCATCGGCACGATAGGCCTGGCTGTGGAGCAGCATGTTTATTCTACAATCTGTGGGAAAGAGTCCGCTAAGGACATGTGGACAAATCTACAAGGTGCTTATGAGAATAAAGGCCTGATGAGAAGGATAAGCCTGAGACGCACACTATATGGAACAAAGTTGAATGCATGCAAGGACATGAATGATTACATCGATAAAATACTATAGATAGCTCAGCAATTGGCATGTGTAGGAGCAAGAGTGCAGGGGGAGAGTGGATGAGGAAGAAGTGGCGATGGTAATGCTGCAGAACTTGACAGAAGAATTTGACTACCTAGTTGTCGCACTAGAGTCAAATGAAACCAAGCTTACAACAGAAGTTGTGAGGGCTAAGCTACTTCAGTTCCAAGAAAGAATTAACAAGGACGCCATAGCTGAGGGTTCTGCCTTAGTAGCAAAAGGTGCAAAACCCAAGAAATGCACATTCAAATGTTATGTGTGCCACAAAGTAGGGCACAAGGCTTCAGAATGCAGGATGAAGAACACTAGTGGTACACACAAGCGACATGACAAGAAGAACGAGTCAGCACTGAATGTAGCAGACAAGCCAAGGAGGGATTGCTGGTACACGGACTCGGGAGCCTCTAGACACTTCAGCTGCAACAAGAAGTGGTTTAATTCTTTAACACAGTGTACACCCACAACAGTTACAGGGATTGGTGAAAAGGTCCTTACTGCATCGAGTGTTGGGACAATCACGGTGAGACTAAGAATTGAGGGACAGACAGTAGTCACAGATATCCAAGACGTCCTGTACGTACCAGAATTGGGAAGTAACCTCATCGCTATCAGCGTACTCGAGGCAAAAGGCTACAGAGTCCAGTTTGCAAAGGGCAGGTGTATGGTGCATAATGAAAGAGGGACTGTAATTGCTTCAGCAACCCGATGCAACCAACTATACGTCCTAGACACAGATGAATGTGTAGCTTTGGCAGCCTCTGGTGAAAGTGAGTCGATGGAATTATTAACACTGCCAAGTAATTAACGAATCTTAAGGTGTGTACACACGGAGCAATATGATTGCTGGCAATATATTGCTAGCAATATATTGCTCAGCAATCATATTGCTCAGTGTCCCGTTTTCATCAGCGACCAGAGATGGTCAGAATGACAGAGCCTTTTACCAGTGCACATCTCCAGAAAGTGGGAATTGCATCCTGAATAATCCTGACTCTGTACAGAATTTATCTATATTTTATCTTTATTTTAAACAGCATACTCTACTAGAAATATATTGTGGGCCTCGAGAAACCGTGTATCAGATTCACCTAAATACATGGAGCTGTCAGCAGACATTTTAACTTTTTAATGACCGTTTATGATAATTAAGAGGCCCTTACAAGGACTCTCAAATGTAAAGAGTCTAAAAGACAGTGTACCTCAGAATTCTTTACAAGGATCTATTAAATAACTCTACTGTGGATATACTCCACGTGTGAAGGCAGTTGGAAGTAACGTTTATGTTATCTGCGAACCCCTGATGAAGTCCCGCGTAGGGAAAAAAACACGTTGGGAATACTTTTTTGCTATTTTGAAGTATCTGAACCTTATAACGGTCTGGAACAGCCACTAACATTGTGTGGATAAAGAGACTTTTAATAAATGTTTGAAATTTATGGACTTTACTTTGCTTGTTCTAAAAACGATTACAAGGCTATACTGATCTAATTACAAAGGTCACTATAAAGGGCGCCATCTTACAGTTGCTATCCATATCCTTCCTTTTCCCCATCCAAAAGGGGATTTTGTAAGTTAGGCAGCCCAGACATAACAATTATTAATTGTGTGGCGCGAAACAAGGGTCTGGTCTCTCTCTCTAACATATGGAGCACAAAGCAGCTAAAATATATTGGCAATAGATGCAACATGAATCAACATGAAGAAAAGTATGGGCCATCATTCTTTCTTTGAATTTTTGCACCGTTTTCCCTATTTAAACCAGCCCGCACTGGCAAATGATTTGGTTCACCACATACGTGGGATTAAAATTGAAACGGTAGCAAATATTATATTTGCAGCCAGAGTGAGGATGATGAAACATGTCACCTGACAATAGAAATTAGCCGGTGACACATCCACATCCACTACAACCAATAAACAGTCCAGCAACGTAGTGACGGGCAGGGCCGTCTTAACATTAGGAAGGGCCCCTGGGCAACCTAGTTCACTGGACCCCCCCCCAAATTAGTTTGCCCAGGAGCCCACAGTCACCTCCCCAACCCTCACCTCTCTGGCTCCGTGCGGCAGCCAGTCAGCTTCCGGCGGCCGGGGATCCGATCATCTTCGCTGGGGGATCCGGGCAGCGGGATCAGGGCAGCGGCGGTAGCTAGGAGCCTGCCCTGAAGTGGCAAAGCGCTATTAACTGGCGGGGCGGGAAGCGCTGTTGCATTTGAAAAGACTGGCCAGACGCTGATTGGCTGAATTCAGCCAATCAGCGTTCGGTCAGTCTTTTCAAATGCAGCAGCGCTTCCCGCCCCACCGGCAAATAGCGCTAATGGGAAAGATGGTGGCCGGGTGGCGGGGATCCGACCATCCTTGCTGGGGAAGGGGATCAGGGCGGCGGTGGCGGTAGCTAGGAGCCCGAAGCGGCGAAGCACTATTTGTCGGCGGGGGCGGGAAGCGCTGTTGAATTTGAAAAGACTGGCCGGATGCTGATTGGCTGAATTCAGCCAATCAGCATTCAGCCAGTCATTTTAAATGCAGCAGCGCTTCTCGCCCCCCCCCTGCCGGCAAATAGCGCTTCGCCGCTTCGGGCTCCTAGCTACCGCCACCGATGCCCTGTTCCCTCTGCCGGATCACCCAGTGAGGGTGATCAGAACCCCGGCACACGGACCCCCGAAATTAAATTCACTGCTAGCTAGGAGGTGAAGCGCTATTTGCCGGCGGGGTGGGAAGCGCTGTTGCCTTTTCAAAGACTGGCCGGATGCTGATTTTCTGAATTCAGCCAATCAGCGTCCGGCCAGTCTATTCAAATGCAACAGCGCATCCCGCCCCGCCGGCAAATAGAGCTTCGCCGAATCAGGCTTCTAGCTACCGCCACCGCCCTGATCCCCCTGCCCGGATCCCCCAGAGAGGGTGAGCGGATTCCCGGACCCCGGACACCATCTTTCCCATTGGGCTGGGCCGGGGGCCCCTAGGTCCTAGGGCCCCCGGGCAACTGCCCATCGTGCCCAATGGGAAAGACGGCACTGGTGACGGGTTGGAAACGGGAGCCTCGGGTGGCAATAAAGGGATGTCCCGGTGGCTTATCGCTGTTTTTGTGGATCTTGGGGATGGTATAGTAGAGCGGAACAATTGGGAACTCGGGTATCAAAGTGGCGATCCACTCTTCACTAATAAGGTCCACTTTGATGGCATCTTGTAGTAAATCAAGTAGTTTCTTTTTGCATTGTGGAGTGAGATCACTCGGTAGTCACTGGTATACTTCTTTATCATTCAATTGTCGCTCTGCTTCTGTTTTGTAGTCCTGGATGAAAATTCCCCCTCCCTTATCCGCTGGTTTAATGACAAGATTTTTGTTTTGCGAAAGGGATTTAAGTGCCTCTCTTTCCAGTGGAGTCAAATTGGGATTATGATTTTTGGGAAGACGCATGGTGTCGGTGACCTCTTGGTCTAGCATCCGCACAAAAGTTTTTATGCTGGCACTGTTTGATACTATATTGCTTTAATTTCTCTGGTAACTGTTTGGCCATTGGCTTTGCCTTTGGATCAGGAGGATGTGAGTAAAATAATTATTTTAATTTTATCTTCGAATGCAAGGTATTCTTCTCTTAGTTCCATTGGAAATTATCAAAGTTTGTGGATGGGATGAATGACAGTCCTTTGCTAAGTAGTTGTTGCTCACTTGGAGATAGATTGTATGAGGATAAATTATAAATGGCGGTACTTATGTAATATCTGGGCTCCCGTTTTTCTTATGAGACCGCGTCCGCTCACCACGCTTCGGGTATGGTGGCTCGCTGCGCTCGCCACACTATATAAAATCAACTCCATGCGTAGTTGGATAGTAGGGGTATGAAAAAATGGGGTGCATTTAACATGGGAGCCCAGATAATACATAAGTACCTAAATGGCATTTATTTTGGTTTTGGTGGTCTGACAGCTTTGCTTGCTGTGCCTCATGTACCGGCGCTTGTGCTGGCAATATGGGCCCGGTTGCTAAGACCCAAAGGGGCTGCAGCACCTTCAACTTTATCCTGTTCCGATTTGGAACTGGCTGAGTCTTAGGAGGTATCTGTGTCAAACCTCAACAAAAAAAAACGTCTGCCGCATCTGTATGCCATCTGTAAACGATGTGCTGTTCCGAATCCATGTTCACTTTATGCATCTTTTCTTTTTTAAATTTATTTAATTATTTTTAGTATTGTGATATTTCATTCTACAGCTTTTCTTGCCACTCTTCTTCCACATCCACAATCAAGGTACGCATATAAGTTAATTCAAAAGATGCAATCTTAGTTTAAATTTTTTCCAATTCTGCAAAAAATGCAATAAAGCATTGAAACGTTGGTATACATACCATTTAGGGACTAGTGATTCCTGCTGTAATTCATGTGCTATTTCTTATACTAATGTTAATTGGGGCAACAGAGGTTATTTTAATATCACATATTTGGACTTTTATGAAATATCTTAGTAAGGAGTTCTGCCACCTATATACACTGAACTCTGTCAGTGTAAGACAGGGGTGGGGAACCTTTTTTGTGCCAAGGGCCGTTTGTATGGGGAAAAAATCCTTCGGGGGCCATATGTAAAAATGTATCTTACAAATTGTCCTGCTGCAGCCGTCTGCTGTTGATTAAGAGAAATCTTGCGAGAACTACCGACCTCTTGCGAGAATTCCCCTGTATTTGACTCCCGGCAAAGCTGCCATGCGGGTGGGAGGGCCACTCAGACCGGCTACGGGGGCCGCATACGGCCCCCGGGCGTGAGGTTCCCCACCCCTGGTGTAAGATATCCTCATTTTTGGAAGAAAGACTGACTGCAGTGCCAGAAAGATCTGAAAAGAACACAGCCTTGACACAGATGGCTGAATTAACCAATAACCTTAGCTAAGTATACCAAAAAATTAATCTTTTATATCTGAGTTGTTTTTTTAAGTCAGCGGCGTAGCGAGGGTGGAGCCGGCGGAGCACAAGCTCCAGGCGCTGAGATTTCACGTGGCGCCGGAGCCGTGCTCTGCCTGCCTGCCACTCGCCCGCCCGCCTGCTGTCTGCCAATGGTCAGGGTGGGACAGTAAGGAGTAAGCAGCGTGTCAGTAAGGAGTAAGCAGCGACACAGCAGAGGAGTGTCACTCAGGGCGGCAGAGCTGAGCGGAGTGAGGAGACCGGCGCACAGCAGCGCCCCACACACAGCTGCCATCAGACAGATTGCGCAGCACAGTGACAGCGCCGCAGCAGGTCGGAAGCTCGGCGGTGATTGACGGGAGCTGGCCGTGAGGTAGGAGAAGCTAGCAGAGCGTCCTCCCCACCGTCTAAGGCCCGGAGCGGCACAGCAGTCGGACAGACTGTACAGTAGGGCAGCCCTCACCCAGAGCAGAAAGTCGTGACCGGTCAGAGCCGGCAACGGATGCAGACAGCCAGGTACCTGCACCCAGATTGGCCAACCTGTACCACAGTGTATCCCCTTCCAGTCCGCTGGTCCCACTGGCACCTCCTTCACCCAGGTAACCTCTGACCAATACCATTGACCACTTTGCAAGTCCTGTACTGATCTCCTCCATGTTGGCAGGCCTCCCATTCTACGGATAAACCATGAGGGCACAGCCCATCTAACAAAGTGCCCAAAGTAAAGCCACACTTCACAATAGCCCTAAGGAGTGGGTTTGGGTGCATACACCCCGTTTGAGAGGTTTTATTTATAACAGCCTGTTATCATTAAATTAATTTTGTGATAGATCAACCACTCCAATTCCTTTTTCTACAAGCAGCGCTATCTCCACGTGACTGTGTGAGTGCACACTAGTAGGTACGTGCTCCTTCTGTGAGGCACCAGCAGCATTGCAGGTATAGCATCCAGCTTCCTGGCTGTGAGCGCTCACTCGCTTGGCTTTGATGGCTAAATTTATTCTGGTGATGGGCATCATGCTGTGTAAAGTGTAATGGGCCTTACGGTTTGTTATATAGTAGGTAATGGGTATCATGTGTGTCCTTATGTGTAATTGGCTTTACGGCATGTGGCTTTATATGTAATGGGTATTACGAAGTTTGCTAAAATGTGTGGTATAATGTGTAATACCACACCCTCTTTTGTGATGCAATGCCTCCTTTCCATTAGGCTACAACCCATTTTCACCACGCAAGAGCCCCGCCTACTACATAACATGGGGGAGGGGGGCGCAAAACATGCCCTTGCACTGGAAGGAGAAAGTGAGGTGCAAGGATGAGAGATGGAAGGAGTAAGTGAGGTGCAGAAGGGTGTGAGGTGTACAGGTGAGAGAAAGGAGGAAATGAGGTGCAGGGGTGAGAGAGTGAAGGAGACAGTGAGGTGCAGGAAGTGAGAGATAGAAGGATGAAGTGAGGAGCAGGGGTTAGAGATGGAAGGAGGGAGTAAGGTCCAGGGGTGATAAATGGAAGGAGGAAGTGAGGTGTAGGGGTGAGAGATGGAAGTAGGGAGTGAGGTGCAGGAGGTGAGAGATAGAAGGATGAAGTGAAGAGCAGGGGTTAGAGATGTTAGGCGGGAAAAGGGTCCAGGGATGAGAAATGGATGGAGGGAGTGAGGAGCAGGAGGATGTGAGGTGCAGAAGGAGTAAGGGAAGGAGGAAATTAGGTGCAGGAGGTGAGAGATAGAATAATGAAGTGAGCCACAGAGATGAGAGATGGAAGGAGTAAATTAGGTGTAAGGTTGAGAGGTGTGTATGGAGTGAGGTGCAAGGGAGTGAAAGAAAGGGTGCAGGGGTGAGAGATGTAAGGAAGATTGAGGTTCAGGGGTGAGAAATGGAAGTACTGTATGGAGTGAGAGGTAGGAAAGGAGGAAGTAAGGTGCAGGGATGAGAGATGGAAGGAGGAAGTGAGGTGCAGGGGTGAGAAATGGAAGGAGGGAGTGTGGTGCAGGAGTGAGAGATGGAAGAAGGGGGATGCAGGGTGAGTGTTGGAATGAGGGAGTGAGGTGCAGTAGGTATATGGAAGGATGATTGAGGTGCAAGAGTGAGAGTTGGAAGTATGGAGTTACAGATGGGTCAGGTCCCATCTTTGCAGGGGATGGCGCTGGCGTCGCCAGCCGCCATCCCCCGCCAGCGCCATGGCGATGGTGAGAAGGGGACGCGCGCGCACGAGAGGCGCGCGCGTCCCCTTCCGACGGCGCTTCGATCCGTTCCCCCGGGTCCCCGCCGGCTTGCCGGCGGTAACCCGGGGTCCCCGCCGCCTGCCCGCACCCCCCCTAACCCCCCCTAACCCTGTCCGTCTCCCTGAGGCGGAGACGGACAGGGTTTCCGTCGCGCTAGCGATGGAGACTGAGACGCGCGTGCGCGTGAGACGCACGCGCGTCTCAGTCTCCTCGCTGGCGTGGCTGCTGGCGGGTCACCAGCTCGTACGTTCTGGCGACCCGCCAGCAAGGATGGTAATAGTAACGTACTGTAGGTGCAGGGGTGATATAGTGAAGAAGAGAGTGGCCGCGGGAACTTATATAATAAGTGTCCCCCGGCTGTGACATTACCCTGCTGGCTGGTTTGGCCTGGGGCTGGTTCTTAAAATACGGGAGACCCCTAGTCATTTTGTCCACCCGTATTTTTGGAACCAGCCCCGGACCTGGTTGTTAAAAATCGGGGAACCCCTATTTGTCGGGTTCCCTGATTTTTAATTACCGGCCCCGGCTCTGTCAGCCTGGTGCTGGTTACGGCTGTGGGGGGGGGGACCCCACGCTGTTTTTTTATTTTATTTATTTGTCTATTTTTTTTACACTAAAGCCTGCACAGATCTGACTGATACGTGCAGGCGTAAAGCAAATACGACAGGAAAATAAGGTGTATTTTCCTGCCGTATTTTCGTGGCTGTTTCACGCCAATTAGCAGCCGTATTATCAATACAGCTGCTTGGTAAATCAGGAACCACCATTCTTTTGAATGGTAATTCCTGTCGTATTCTATCGATGGTGTAGACATTCGTATTTGTAAATACAAATATGAATGTCCCATCATTACGAATAAGAAAATAATTTTTTTGGCATAGTAAATGCCAAAAATACGTATACACCAAAAAAAATTGTATTTTCGTATGAATATACGATTTGTTTTCCACAATTTTTTTTTACTAAATTTCCCCCTTTGTGTGCGCTATATAGAAACTGTTAATAATAATGATAATATGTGTGTGCGTATGTGGTATACTCTGTGTGTGTGTGTGTACAATGTGTATGTGTGTGTGATGTGTGGTATAGGTATATCCCCAATTATTTCTAATTTTTAAAGCCTCCACCATAATTCTAGAATGTGTTTGCATTCATACTCAATGACAGCACTGAAATCAAATGTGGTGTTGTTCCTTATTCATGTTTCCCAGATCATCAATTTTTTTTCCAGATCATTAATCTAGGCAAATTGAACCTCAGTGCAAAGGTGTAACTACATCAGCAGGGGTACAGCTGCTATGGGGCCCAGAGCTGAGAGGGGTCCACTTAGCCTGTCAATGTATCATGTGCTGTATACATTTTTCAGCAGTAGGTGGTAATTAGGGCCCTTACAAACTTTTGCTATGGGGCCCACATGTATCTAGTTACACCCAGTGGTGTAGCTAGGAGCCATGGTGCCCAGAGCAAGGGCATGTTTCGCGCCCCCCCCCTGTCACTCCACACCTTATGTCCCCCCACTCACAGCCTGTCACCCCACACCCTTTGTCATCCCAGTTACATCCTGTCACCCCACACCCACTGTTCCCCCAGTCATAGCCTGTCACCCCACACGTTCTGTTCCCCCAGTCACAGCCTGTCACTCAATACCTTCTGTTCCCCCAGTCACAGCCTGTCACCCGCAGCCTTCTGTCCACCCAGTTATTACAGCCTGTGACCCACACCCTCTGCTGCCTGCACTCCCCCGTCCCTATACTCAGGTGCAGCCCCCTAATCCCCAGCCACATACTGCCTGACCTCCCCAGACCTCCCCAGCCATGTTACCGAGAGACACACATCAGGCGGTCACCACCTGGGGTCGGTATCCGCAGTCTCCACGCAACTGCACATCCATCTTCTGTCCGTCTCACTGACACATCAACAAAGATGGCCACCGTGTCTTCAGCACCTCCAGCCTATCTGACCAATCAGTGCTGTACCTGTGACTGATGTAGGAAAGCGCACCTCCAAAGAATACCCGCTGCTGCTGGCTTTATTGAAAAAGCCACAGCTCAGCCAACAGCCGGGCAGAGCAGGGAGGGGGAGGGAGCGGGCTGCACGGCTCCAGCACCCTTTGACCTCCCTGCACCCGGAGCTCATGCTCCGCCCTCACTACACCCCTGGTTAGGCCACTGCCTTGGTGGTTCAAATCATATAATTATATATATATATATATATCCAATCGGACCGGCACTATCACCAACAGTTCAATGTGGCTGCGTGCCTTTGCAGAAATACATACAAAGCAGGGTCCCAGGAAGATCCAAGAACAGACACGGCACTGCAGCTTCTTGATGAAAAAACAAACTTTGTTTATTTGCCTCGACGGGCCGTTTCGGGGCATACACCCCTTTCTCAGGAGAATGCAAATAGTACAAAGAATACATGCAACATACAGCGTTTAAAAAGGAGAAATTGGCGCCACACTCACCTAATCACCTGCAGAGTCCACTCCCAGCCCACCGCAGCTGACACGCGCGCACAGCAGCGACGTATCTGGCTCACACCCATCTACGTCACTGCCATAGCAACGCGTCTCAAACCACGGTAGACATCTCTCTGTCTTTGTTACAGTCGGCTAAGGATAGAGCCCTGAAATTAAAAAGACCTGATTTATTGAAATCCAATGTGAAAAAATCCGACAATGTATTCCCTTTTATTTCCAGATTTGACACCTCTAGCAAAGTCGTCCCTATTGCCACTAAGGCATTATGGCCTATTATGGCCACTGATAAAGATCTGCCTGGATTCAGAAATGTACGCCCACTCTCCTGTTATACTAGAGGCAGAAATTTAAAAGACATCCTGGTTCATACTGATGTGACGGGGTTCTCTACATCCAACCCACAAGTGAAGTTCAAGAAACCCGGGTGTTACCGCTGTCCTTGATGTGTTACCTGCAGTCATCTGATTGTTGGTAGTAAATTCAAAGATCCACACTCTGATAGAATGTATAGCATTAAGCATGTGTTAACCTGTGACACAAGGGTCGTTGTCCATATGATAACCCGTCCTTGCAGTCTTTGTTATATTGGGATGACCTCCCGTAAATGTTGCATGTGTTCTTTGTACTATTTGCATTCTCCTGAGAAAGGGGTGTATGTCCCGAAACGGCCCGTCGAGGCAAATAAACAAAGTTTGTTTTTTCATCAAGAAGCTGCAGTGCCGTGTCTGTTCTTGGATCTTCCTGGGACCCTGCTTTGTATATATATATATAGTCACGATTAAGCCAGCACCCTCCTGATCCCTGACGGGCAAGTCAGCTACCGTGGTGCCAAGCCAGAGTATAGATATAGAACGATTCCAATAGGCGGCACCCAATGGATTTAAGACAGCGAAGAATAATGCGCAGACACCAATTCGTGCAAGCTTTCGGGTACTTTATTCCCCTTCTTCAGGCGTATTCTTTGTATGCCGCCTGAAGAAGGGGAATAAAGTACCCAAAAGCTTGCACGAATTGGTGTCTGCGCATTATTCTTGGCTGTCTTAAATCCGTTGGGTGCTGCCTATTGGAATCGTTCTATATATATATATATATATATATATATATATATATATATATATATATATATATACATTGTAGGGGCTCTGCACACACTAAATTAACTGATAATAAATAGTGGAGATTTGGTTCATGAATTGATCAATGCATTTAAGCCTGCAGCCCCCGTCAAGGGACCCCACCTTTCTGCAGGTCCTAGCACTATCGCTCAATATGGCTACAATAGACCAGATAGCATGCCTGGATTCAAACATTGATGTGATAGCTATGTGTATTGTAGCCATATTGAGCGATAGTGCTAGGACCTGCAGAAAGGTGGGGTCCCTTGACGGGGGCTGCAGGCTTAAATGCATTGATCAATTCATGAACCAAATCTCCACTATTTATTATCAGTTAATTTAGTGTGTGCAGAGCCCCTACAATGTCTGTTTAAACAATGTGGTCACAAGCCATAGGGCACCCCAAAACTAGGAAAAGTGAGTGCCGATGTTTAGTGTATATATTATATATATATATATATATATATATATATATATATATATATATAACCAGCAGGAAGAAAGGCGGCACTCTCACAGACTTGTAGTAAAGTTTAAAAGTCCTTTATTGCAGCGGTCCTACGCCGTTACGGAGTTACCTCCGTCATCAGGGACACAAATGCATTAACAAAACATAGGCAATAAATACCCATACACACATAAAAAACCCTCCCCCCATGTCCACACCGATTGGCTGTGCACTCACCATCCCCCACCAGCATCATGACACACACCTGTCCAGCCTGCACTGCTCAGGCATCACCTGGCACGCTGCAGTGTAAAGAACAGGCCCCTCTCACTGACCTGTACTTCCACATCACGTGACCGGGTGGCCTTCACTATGCAATTGGATAGAACCGGCGCGTGTCATCAACGCGAGACAGGGAGCTTCTGCACACAGCACAATGGAAACAAATAACAAACACATTACATATAGTAAAAACGCTGATACAACAGCGATCGCAGAATATAAAATATAAAAATGGAAAAACCGCATATACATGAGACTCAATATGTAGTAAACACCCACATTCTTATGGGATATAGCATCTGTAGCTATTAATACTTTCTAAATGCATCAATCAGCAATTTAAAGAGACATAACACTAGAAAACATGAGTATATATAATAATACATGGATAAATGAATAAGGCATGTAACATATGACAAAATAAATACAGCAAGATCACATAACACCCTCCAATACAGGATGGTCAAATGAAACACTGGAGCCCCAGCGTCTCATTTAACCCCCCAGGGGACATAGTCCCCAGAGAGAAAATCCAGCGACTCTCTCTCTGGAGCAAAATTTTATTTCTATTACCCCCTCTGATGGGCAAAGGTATATGGTCAATAATCATTGTCCGTATACTTGAAATATTATGTTTGAATTGTAAACAGTGGCGAGCCACGGGTTGGTCACTATGTTCGCTGGATTGAGCCTGATGTATGGCTGACCTATGTTGGGCCATGTGCTCCCGAAAAGTGCGCTGGGTCTTCCCAACATAGGTCAGTCCACAGGGGCAGGTCAAAGTGTAAATGATGTAAGTGGAGGTGCAAGTGAGGGGAAATTTTATCTGGATTTTATTCCCTTTGTGGGGATGAGTAAAAAAACTTCCCACTGACATAGACCTGCACGTGGTACACCCCAAACAGCGAAAACAACCATTCTTCCTAGATAGGAAGTTTTTTTGGCCAGAAATGGTTTTGTCCCATCCTGTGATGTCATACTTAACAATTCTGTCTTTAATACTACTACCCCTAGTGTAACTGGGTAACACCCTGGAATCATGTAATAACGGTAACTCACCATCAGTAGATAACATGGGCCATAATTCTTTGACTTTCCTGGTTTTACTTTCTGACCCAACTGAATAGCGGTTAACCCAGGGCACCCGTTTGTTATCCTTATTAGTGGGCGGCAGTATCTTTGGACTCAGAAGTTGTTCACGAGGCATAAGTGACACTTTGTCTTTTAAGATGTTCAACTCACTTCTAGGGTATCCTCTATTGACAAACTATTGACAAACTTTTCTACCATAGCTTGTAAAGCCATAGGAACCTCCTCAGGGTTTGATGTTATCCTTTTAACCCGCAATAATTGCGAATATGGTAATCCCTTGCGGAGAGGGGTGGGATGAAAGCTTTCATTTCTCAATAGTGTGTTCCTGTCTGTCGCTTTCACGAACAGGGAGGTGCTGATAGCAGCCCCCCTTCTCATGATTGCGACATCCAGGAACTCCACCCGTTCAGTATTCATGGTATGAGTGAACCTGACCACACTGTCACTGTGGGCATGGTCCTCAAACACCTGGTTCAAGCTTTCAACATCCTCACCCCAAAAAATTAAGAGATCGATGTAACATTTATACAGCAACACCTCCGACCTGAGGTTGCCATCCCTGAAAAACATATTTTGCTCCACGTGGTGCATGAAGGCATTGGCATATGCCGGGGCCACTGCGGACCCCATGGCACAGCCTGCCACCTGTAAGTAATATTTGCCCTCGAAGAGGAAGTAATTTTTAGTTAGTATGAAGGTTAACAAGACCACAAAAAAGTCAATCGGGGGACCAATGTATTCCACATCATTAGAAATCAAAGAGCGCACCGCCTCTACACCTGCACCGTGTGGGATGCAGGTGTAGAGGCTAGTGACATCAGCTGTACACATCACACAATTTCCTTCAAGGACACTCTGTCCTGAAAGAGAGTCAAGGATCGATAGTAAATCAGTAGTATCTCTCAAATATGAATTCAATCTTTGGACACATGGATTCAAGATGGTGTTAAAATATACCGCTACCGGGTGCATCAAGGACCCCCTGGATGATATAATTGGTCGTCCCGGAGGATGCAGAGGGTCCTTGTGCACCTTCGGTAGGGTATAAAACAATGGCACTACAGGGTGCTCAACCATCAAAGCCTGTTTCAACTCTACATCAAGATACCCATCTCTAACAGCAGCATTAAGTATTACATCTAATTCTTGCTTAAATGCTATAGTGGGATTTTTATCAAGCAGAATATAAGTCCTGGCATCACTCAACTGTTTTAAGCATTCAGCTCTATAGTCCTGAAGATCTTGAACAATAACCGCACCCCCCTTATCCGCATTGCGAATAATCACATCCCTCCTTTTAGACAGACTGTCCAAAGCCAATTGCTGTGGCCTTGAAAGATTGTACCTGGTGTGAGTGCGGGCTGGTTCTTCAATGCCCAATCGATCCACCATCCGTGTAAAAGTTCTCACTGAGGGATTGATTGAAGGGGGGTCGAACCTTGAACGGGGTATGATCTTTTTTAGCTGTTCAGGTAAGATGACTTTCTCAGATGCTGATGCAGAAGGAGCAGATTTGCCAAAATGTTCTTTTAAACGCAGTGTCCGATGGAGCTTATAAGTGTCCACCTTCCACTGGAATGCATCTGCTTTCACAGTTGGAACAAACGATAGTCCTTTTGCTAGGACCTCCACCTCTGTTGTTGACAATGGTACCTTGGATAGGTTAAATACTAGGCTTTGACTTTCCTCGGCGGGCGAGTGCTTGCTCTGACGGCGGTTTTGGCCTGCCCTCCTCGTCCTCTTCCGATACGTCTTGTCGCTGCCGTCCCAGTTACGCCTAAAGGGACACCTGCAGCATTGGAAGTCGAACAGGAGGACTCACTCTCGCTTTGAGAGGTGCTTGATCCTTGATTGGAGTGTTGAAACCTATATGGCTTGCGTCTTCCATAATTAGGTCGACCTCCATCTTGGAAATTGCCGGCATTGAGCCATGGGTACACCCTCCTTTGATCGTAATCAAGCAGCTACAGATGCTATATCCCATAAGAATGTGGGTGTTTACTACATATTGAGTCTCATGTATATGCGGTTTTTCCATTTTTATATTTTATATTCTGCGATCGCTGTTGTATCAGCGTTTTTACTATATGTAATGTGTTTGTTATTTGTTTCCATAGGAACCGTTTGTGCTGTGTGCAGAAGCTCCCTGTCTCGCGTTGATGACACGCGCCGGTTCTATCCAATTGCATAGTGAAGGCCACCCGGTCACGTGATGTGGAAGTACAGGTCAGTGAGAGGGGCCTGTTCTTTACACTGCAGCGTGCCAGGTGATGCCTGAGCAGTGCAGGCTGGACAGGTGTGTGTCATGATGCTGGTGGGGGATGGTGAGTGCACAGCCAATTGGTGTGGACATGGGGGGAGGGTTTTTTATGTGTGTATGGGTATTTATTGCCTATGTTTTGTTAATGCATTTGTGTCCCTGATGACGGAGGTAACTCCGTAACGGCGTAGGACCGGTGCAATAAAGGACTTTTAAACTTTACTACAAGTCTGTGAGAGTGCCGCCTTTCTTCCTGCTGGTTATTTTGGATCCTAGAGCTCCCTGGAAGGCACCGCAGCAAGATATTTGTATCACAAGCAGAGTGCCGGGTAATACTGTTTCCTATATATATATATATATAGAGAGAGAGAGAGAGAGAGAGCAAGCTTCAACCTGGGGGCGACCGGGCATTTATTGCCTTTTACACTGGCATCCGCCCGCCTCCCCCCCATCAGATCCTGAGCCGGCGCTTGGAGAAGACATCATCTCTGAGTGCCGGGAAGTCACAAGCCAGAATCCCCACAATGTCATCGCCCCGCTGGGGGCAAGCCCAGCCTCAAGGTAAGCTGCTGGGCAGCCTCTGTGCACCCCCTAGCACCCGAGGTGAATGGATGCTGCACACAGGCATCCATTCACCTCCTCCCTGCCTCCGCTGCTGTCTGCACTGCAGGTCGCTGCGGTTGGGAGGTTGGGCTCCCCCATTGGTGTAAATGCATATACGTTTACACTGCCGACCACCCGGGTCTTCCCCATGTTCCACCCCGGTCAGGACCAGGGTAGGATTAGCAGGGAAATGGACCCGTGTTTTTTTCAGTACCCCTTTTACACCGATGCTGACCTGGGTCCACGAGGCAAAAACACAGGTTTTTGCCTCTGTGTAAAAGGGGTATAAGTGGGCATGTTCTGGCTCTTAGTAATATGGATACCAGCCCATGGATGTCTCCTATCTTTGAGCTACATTTAAAATCATATGACTGCAGAGAACCGCAGTGTGGAAGATATATATATATATATATATATACAGTATATATACAGGAAGCAACAGGCGGCACTCAGAGATCGTGGTAAAAAAGTTATTTTATCAATCCATAAAAGGGTGCATGTAAAACCGAAGTTTCGGGGATGAACCCCGTTTTCAAGGTGCAGCGTGTAACAACAGTCCTGTGATAAGACTCTTACCTTTATTAGGTAGGAGAGAGCAGAGGCGGGAGCCCATCATCTGCGTCCGTGACTCGGCGTGCAGCAGGAAGCGGCTGGTGCATCACTTCCGGCTCTTCCGCCGGGAACACGCGACGCTGGGTTACCTGGGCAACCTGTGTAAACAAAGTGTCAGACGTAAGTTACAAAAGAAAAAGTGCTTGTTAAACGGACAAATTTGCAATGAAACTGCACATAAACCAAGTGAAAAAGTCCTTGTTAAACAGAAAAATTTGCAATGAAACTGTACTTATAACGCAAATGTAACTGGCATTAGTTGCAGTCAGGATCAGTCCCTTAGTGGCATATGCAGACAGAGAATTTCTGATGAATACCGTCAGAGACATAGGGGGCTTGGCTGAACATGTTTGCAAGGGGAGGGAGATTAGGAGAACTGTGTAGGCTTTTAGATAGCTGAGTGTGGGCCCGGGGACTGTAGATCATGTTATGGACAGTCCAACGGGATATTAGAAGACATTCCATGGCATCCTCTCTTTGAGGCCTTGTGGGAATGTTGTAACCAGCTTGAAGATCCACCGGGCTTTTGTTTGGAGAACCATGTTGTGTCGGTCGCCTCCTCTTCGTTGTGGTGGCACATGATCGATAATGAGGTGCCTAAGATCATTTAGAGTGTGATTTTTTTCAGCAAAGTGTCTGGCAACTGGATGTTCCGCCACTTTGCCCTTGAGCTTGTTTGTAAGGGCCGCTTTTATTGTTGATCGGTGCATTGCTGCCCGCTCCCTAAATGGCCTGATCGTTTTGCCTACGTATCCCATTTTGCATGGGCATGTTAGCAAATATACAACATGCGAGGACGTACAGGTAACAACGTGCTGGATTTTAAATATGCCTTGGGCTGATGGAATGTTGAATGAGGAGCCTGTGTTCATATGCTGGCACGTGGTGCACTGGATGCATTTGTAGCATCCTGGGTTCTTTCTAAGGAATGTGCTTTCAGGGTGCATCTGTAATTTGTTTGTGTTAAAGCCTGTAATGTCCGTATGAACAACCATGTCCTTGATGCTCTTGCTTTTTGTGAAGCATGTCATGGGCCTTTTGTTTCTGAAGCAGGGGAGTCCTTGGTCTGTGCTAACGATCGGCCATAAAGCCCTAGTGGCTCTTGGTATGACTGGGCTAGATGTGGAGTACCTACTGGTCCACGGGATGACCTCCTTGTTGGACCTTGTTTTGGGTTCCAACAACGTTTGTCTGGGCATCTCCATGACCTCCCATTTTTGTTGGGTTAGTGTCGCTTTGTCATAGCCCCTAGCCACAAAGCGCTCCACTACCGTATCAAGTGCTTCTTCCACCTTCGAGGGGTCACTTGTGATTCTGGCACTACGTATGAGTTGGGATTTGGCCAGGCCAGTCTTCAGAGCCTTGGGATGATGACTTGAGGCTCTAAGTAGAGTGTTCTTGCTGGTCGGTTTATAGTATACTGAAGTATGTAACTCCTTGTCTCCCTTGCTCACCAGTACATCTAAGTAATTTATGGCCCGATTTTCTATCTGCGATGTTATTCGGATTGGTGAATCTCTGGAATTGATGAAGTGGATGAGCTCATCCAGACAGTCCCTGTCACCCCGCCACAGTATGAATACATCGTCTATGTATCGACAATACAACGATATTTGATTCCTCCATTTCTCTTCAGTGAAGAATATATGTTTTTCCCCCTGCAGCATGTAGATGTTTGCGTATGATGGGGAGATGTTGCTCCCCATCGCACACCCACTGACTTGTAGGTAATAGGTCCCGTCGAACAGGAAGTAATTCCTCTTGAGGATCAACTCAAGAAGACTCATGAACAGATCTATGTCCAGGGATAGAGATGTTTACACCTCAAGGAATTCCCTCATAGCCTGTAGCCCCTCAGAGTGGGGGATGGCCGTATATAGGCTACAAATGTCCATGGTACAAAGCAGAAATTCATTGTGGTTACCCCCGACCGGAACACCAGGCTACTCCAAACAGAAGCCCGGTGGATCTTCAAGCTGGGGACAACTTTCCCACAAGGCCTCAATGAGAGGATGCCATGGAATGTCTTCTAATATCCCATTGGACTGTCCATAACATGATCTACAGTCCCCGGGCCCACACTGAGCTATCTAAAAGCCGACACAGTTCTCCTAACGTGTCGACAGTTATCAGGGAATCTCCCTCCCCTTGCAAACATGTTCAGCCAAGCCCCCTATGTCTCGGACGGTATTCATACCGGCCCAGATGGGATGAAATTGGGACTGCCCCGCAAAAATCGGAACAGTTGGGAGGTATATAATAATGCAACTTAGCTCTCCAAACACATTCTTCTGCTCCATTTCTATCCAACTGTAAATAAGGCCCACTGGCCCATCATGTGTCATAATATTGGATTTCAGGGGTAGATTTATTAAGCTCGAAGAAGTGATAAAGGGGGGAATTTACTAAAGGAAATTTGTAAAAAATAGGTGTAAAAATAGGTGTATTTGTATCCAGAAATACACTTATTTTTGACATTTACTATCCCGAAAATACGGCAATTCGTATTCGTATTGGTGTTCTATCAATACAAATACGAATTGCCGTATTTTCGGGATAGTAAATGTCAAAAATAAGTGTATTTCTGGATACAAATACACCTATTTTTTACAAATTTCCTTTAGTAAATTTCCCCCAAAGTGTCTGGTTTTTATCACCGGCCAATCAGCTCCTACCTTTCATTTTTCAAACCAAGCCTGTAACTTCACAGTTAGGATCTGATTAGCCATTGTTAAAAAACGGACACTTTGGGCCTTATTCTAGTTCACTCTTTCTGACAAAATACTTCTTAGATGGACAAAACCATGTGCACTGCAGGTGGGGCAGATGTAACTTGTGCAGAGAGAATTAGATTTGGGTGGGGTTTTACTTCAAAGTGAGATCTATATTGCAGTGTAAAAATAAAGCAGCCAGTATTTACCCTGCACAGAAACAAAATAACTCACCCAAATCTAATTCTCTCTGCACATTTTACATCTGCCCCCCTGCAGTGCACATGGTTTTGTCCATCTAAGAAGGATTTTGTCAGAAAGAGTGAACTAGAATAAGGCCCTTTATCACTTCACCGAGCTTAATAAATCTTCCCCTCAGTTACTAAAATGTTTCTTGAGTACTAGTAGAGATGACTGATATTGAAACCTCTAATACATTAAACACGTTTCCAAAGGTGATTTTTGAACTGTGCTCCCGGTACCCTGCAAGACCTTAGCAGACACTGTGCAGCTTTAACCTTCTTTCTACAGAACAGAGGGAGCACCAATCTGCTCCATATGCCATTGAGTAGAGGACAGATGTTTCTATCAGAGAAAAGAGCAGTCATATAACAAGAGATTGTCTGTGCAGATGGCCACATGCATATGTCAAAGATGTCCTCTCCATCATGTATGCACTATAAATACTCCTTACCGGAATTAGAAGAAATCGACTTGTGTGAGGTACTTGGCAGAAGTGAGACTGTGACTTACATACGGGGAGACAACTGCAAGGAGAAGGTACTGTAGGTTTTATTTGCAAAACAAATCTTTACATTTTTTTTTATTAATATGCATTTTATGGTTTCCATTGTCCATGTTATTAGATAATATAAAGACCTGTGCGCGGTTTTTGTGCTTTCTGACCATTACAGGATAATCATATTTTTACAATTCTATACTTATCATCATTGCATAGGCTTATTTACTAAAATGAATTATTTTGTCAATATAACATATGTATCTAATATACAGATAATGGATTGATTGAATGATTGCTGTTGTTCAGATTTGATATTCTACAAATAAACACAGTACATGATCTCTATTCCTACAGTCAATGGTGTAATTCAAAGTTGCATGCAAGTCAGCCACAGAAGCACCTGCTTTGCATGCTTGGAATGAAGGGCCAGTTATGAGTTGCACACAGGTCATCCATAACTGTATCCACATTGCAAGATTGAACCTAAATGCGGAGTTGTACAGTTATGCATCTAAGCAACTTCACCATGTGCAACTTCACCATGTGCAGCTTCACCATGTCAACTGCACCCTGTGAATGTCTGACATTCTTGCTATCTGCACACATTTACAAAAGCCCTACAGAACTCTGCATAGCCTGCAACTGTTCCCTTAACACACACACACAAAAGTTAGCCCAGGTGGTTATGCCCATTCCGCTGCAAGTGGTATGTGACAGAGTTGTGTGCAACTATGAATTCATTGTAGATTTGTACTCTCGGTTCCAGAGCAGGCGCAGTTGGGGAACAGAAATGCAATGTTGTAGTGTGTGCATCTCTGCCATGTCCCACTGCAAGGGTCGCTGCTGCGGAATACTGGTGGCAGGGTGAGAGAATGCCTACTGTGTATACATTTTAAATATGTTTTGAAAGTTTTTTAATTGTGTTTTGGTTGCATCCTAATTACCATTTTCCCATGTTCAGATATTTGCCTACGAGTGAATGTCATCTGAATGTCATACCCCTTTCACATCACACTTTTAAAACGGCATATTGCCGTTTTTTTCCCATTTTAAAACGTTTAAGGCTGCAATGTGAAAGTGCCAAAGTTGCTTTACCGGTTAAAGTTAACTGGTATTTCAACACGGTCCTACACGTTTTAAAGCCGTTTTTTAGGCAGTTTGAACAGCTCTATTTCAATGGCTTGAAACGTGTCCCTTGGGGGTTAAACAGGTTGAATGTTTGAATGGTATTAAATGATTTTTAAAACGGTTTTCACCTGCAATGTGAAAGGTCTCAAGGCTCAGACCCGTTTTAAAGTCCCATTTAAGAATACCGTGTCATTACCCATTTCTGCAATGTGAAAGCAGTATCAGATGACAAATTTCTCAACATTCTGACTAAAAGGCTAAACAACTTCTGCACAGTAATGGATATATTGCCATATAGGTTTTGTTTATCAAATATCATTGAATGGATAACAACAAACTATCACATATACTGTATGTCAATTAAAAAAAAAATATATTTTTTATGTTGTCATTGTTTTAAGCACCCTATGTGATTTGTGCGGTTGTCCCATTTGTCCCATTTGCATTAATAAAACAGCACCTGCAGAGGAAGCTTTGGTCAAGATTGTTTAAATCTTTATTAGTACAATGTATTGTCTGTCCAGGAAGCTGTGTGATATTTTGACCGGTGACCGATGCTCTCCTGTCTCACTAGAACTTAACTGTTCTCAAAGTCCTGCACGCATATAATAGTCCTGCATGCACATTCTCTGCAGAACACTGCAGTTTTCCGGCTGTATAAAACCACAGCGCAACAAATCGGCGCGTACAGTACCACTGCAATAGATGTTCAGTGCTGGCCTCTTTCCATGCAGGTGACACTCCCTTTCTTGAGCAATGTTTAGCAGAAGTGTTGGAATGCCGTTTATTTCCTGCATTCATAAAAATGGAATGGCCGATACATTTCAGCCCTAATGATACAGATGGAAAAGTACAGCTGCAGGATGATGACATCCCCAATGATCTGATCCTGGCTGAAACACTGGATATAGCTAACGACCATAGCAATAATATTGATTTGTCGAAAAAGTCATTTGGGTATAATAGCTATTTGTGAAATCACAAAGGCGTAAATAAAGGGTAATACCTTCACACATTAAATAATGTGACAGTGAAAATACCAGTTTTAAGAATATTGGCACAAATGTATTATTTCCAGAATTCTCTATTAATAATAAAAGATAACTCTGGTTGTGTGATGAGAAGTCTGGAGAAGCATTTACAGTAGCTCTGTATGTCTAAACGTATGACTAATGCTGCATATAAAACATTTGAAGTACTTTAGACTATACCTGAGTACAGTGAGAGGATTGGCAGCAGTTACAGTACTCCCATACTCAGTGTCTTCTGTTTACATATGTCTCTAGACTGGAATGTCAGAGCATAGCAGCAAATTACAGAAGGCAAATGCGAGAGACAGGGATGGGAGATCAGAGGAAGCCGGGATAGGACAGCTCCATGCTGTAGGGGGCTAGCTAAGACAGCTCTGTACACAGGGCAACAGGATCATACACACAGATTTGGGTTATAACATTATTTATTTTAATTATTTGTAAAAACCAACTACTACTGAGAGGAACTGTTTGAGAATTTAGTGGTCCAGTGCGCGAGTAGTGCTTGGGACCTTTCCCAAAACTACTACAGGTTGAGAATCCCTTATCCGAATATCCGTTATCCGAATTATTCCAAAAACCAGACATTCCAGAAAGTGAAAAAACATTTTTATTTTTTGCTAAAAACTTACTGGAGACATCTGTAACAGCACTACTAAGGACATGATATATAACTGGCACTATATATGTACAAGAAAATGATTACTTGGAATTTAAATTCAGTGCCTGAGATAGTACACAAACTTTGTTTCATGTTTTGAAACCTTGTTTTTTGAACAAATAAAATATATTTGTGTTTATTTCATGTGTTTGATATGTTTATACAGCATAAATGGAAGATGCCTTAAGATACATCATTGAAATATAGAAATAGTCTGAAATACGGAATAATCCATTTTCCAAAATTCTTCTGGTCCCGAGCATTTTGGATAAGGGATACGCAACCATAACGTATTTATAGTACAATTTTTAAAAATCAATATCAATAAACCAATATTTATGTTTCAATGGGAATACCAAAAATAATTTAGTATTTTAGAAATCAATAAAATTACTCATTGTACAGCCAATATTGCCCATTATACATGTGATACGCTACTATAATATTGAACCCACCTTAAGCTGTATTATGAATGCACCACAACACTTTTTAAACAGTGATAATGTTATGAACCTGTCCTGATCTGTTTCTGTTCCATCCAGCTCTTGCCGTCGTTCCGCAGTGCCGGCTTCTCCTGCTACGCTCAGGGAGGACGTGGGATTTTCATTGAGATAACGCTGCAGCCAGATTAGCCTCATGAGACCAATGTGGACTCTGGAATAAACTTGTGTAATGGGAATGTTTCTGAGCAAGAAGCTGGTACAGCTTAGTGGGCATCCTACAGTAACTGCTGCTTACATTTATACAGTCATAGCTGGCAGGCCAGAGCATGCATGATTTGTAAAGGGTGGTTTTCAAATACTTGATTTTGGGGGTAACTTACCTAATATTTTTCATTCATACAGGTGAACTTATATCTGTTTATTAGTCTTAACCACTCGAGTGGACTGCCGCAGCGGGCTGTCCCGGAAAATTTCTGGGCATACCACTATGTTGTAGGTGCGTGCCAGTGGTACCTCCAGTGGAGCACCACTGGCGCACCACCTTTAGTGCCCCCCCCCCACACCGTCACCCCCACCTCCAGTTGGTCCCCCCCGAGTCCCTCCGCTAAGACGTACCTGGCGATCGTACACCGGAGCTCCCCCGCCGCCAATCGCCATACTGTAGTGACATAGGCATCAGGCTCGGGGATAGTCGGGACGGCTTTGGGGACTCTGAGTTCAGGCACCCGAGTCCTCCCGAGCCGCCACAAAACTAACACGGAAGCGAAGGTGAGGGGGGGGGGGGTCGGCTACCTATGATCTGTGGTGGGTTTTGCTGGAGCAGGAGGAACACAGGTAGGAGATGGAGGTAGGGCTGCATGTAGCGGACTGCATCATGGGAATGCACAGAGTTTTAGGAGGATCCCCATGAAAACTCTGGGCGTTCCCCTAAACGGAAAGAAATCTCTTCATGCAAAGGGCAGTAGGTAAACAAATAGTTGCCTCTTGAATACGGCTTCCATCAATAGTAGTAACGAAAAAAATAACTTTAGGTAGCACCAATATAGATACCGAGGGCTGAATATATGAAATCCTTGTGCAGGAATGTAGCTGGAATGTAAGGAATACTCAAGTAACCAGAATAGTGTTATTACAACAATTATAGTGTTAATAAGTGAAAAACAACTCATTTGGCATCTCCTGTAACAATTAGTGTTTGTCATTAGTATTACTCGTGTAGATGCTCACTAATAAAAACACAGGATGCAATGCCAGAATACTGCAATAACAGCTTTGTCTTTCCTCTGAACATCAGACTATAACTTGCTAGTCCGGACCACCTACTTATCTACAGTCTTAGGACAACCTTGGAGAACAGTCATGGGCGTCTCCTTTTCCATAGCAGTGAGCCACATTTCCAGAGAGAAACCATCTGTTATATATTTGGCTACATCTGTCACTCATCCCCAGAGTGTGTCTATAACGCTGGGCGGGGTCACACACAACCCAGCCTTATAGACACACGCAAAATAGCCAAATATATATGAGACACAATAGGCAAATATAACCCTGCACGCCACACACCTAACCCCCGCAATAACGCACACATTAAAACACCATCACGGTCCCGGACCCTCTGCCCCGGCTCCTGCGCTCAGGACAGTGTCGCGTCATCAGAACAACCAAGTCTCGCAGGAACACGCTCCGCACAGACTGTGCCGAGAAAGCCGTGCGCCCGCTGCCTCCTGCTGCCAAAACCCTGCGCACAGCCCCGCAAGCCGCTTTTAGCCTGCTCCCGCTGCCTCACACCCCCTCCTGCCACCACCGCCTGCCTGCGCCCGCAGCCTGCCACCCCCGCTAGCCTACGGACGCTGCCTGGCACACCTTCCGGACCCACAACTACTGTGGCTGATGCCTGCCACCACCGGCTGCCTGCACCCGCTGCCTGGCACCCCCTCCTGCCGCACAACTACTCTGGCCGATGCCTGCCACCACTGGCCGCCTGAGCATGCTGTCTACCACCCCTCCTGCCTCACAACTACTGTGGACGATGCCTGCCACCATTGCCCGCCGTGGACACCAACAGGCCACTCCCCTCTAAGCTACATGTCTGCCGACACCAGGCCAGCACTATACCACCAACGGATAAAAGGTACTGTCACCACTCTATTGTAACACATCTTCATGCACACACTACACACACACACACACTTTCTTGCCACCACTATAACACCAACCCATGCATTTTACACCTACCTACACTTACAGCACAGCAACAACATCCATAACACAACATACCCCACCCCACAACACCACACCACCACCACAGCTCCTATTAACACCCACAATTGCTTTGTAAAAGCAAGACATTTTGCACCTATGTATAACCTGATGGACGCAGGGACAGGGCTCCTAAAGGAGCCTCTCCTTGCGATAGACGGAGGCTGTGGCTGTAGCCCCCTACGACGGTGTGAAGAGCGCCCGTAGGGCGCGATGAATCACCTAGTATAAGAATAAATGTAAACCAGGCATTGCACTCCACACAGCACCCTGATTGCCTTATGTCTTACTTCCTAACTGTCCTGTACAACCATGCGGTCTGTATGGTGAGTGAGGATGGGAACACACTGCATTTTTGGTCCGATACCGGCCGGCTGAATCAGATGAAAATTAAACAGCAAATAAGATTCGATCCTTTCGGTCTTCTTCCAATCATCAAGTTTGCTTCTGATTAAAAGGTGCATACAAATTGTTGCGATATTTAAAGAATGGGTGTTCCCAGCTATAGCCGCCATAGTATTAGGAAAGTAAATCCTACATGTGGGCAGTTCAGATGTATGGGCTCCTCAGACATTGGCTACTGTCTATTGCTGCGTTCTCATTGCCGCCCCTGCAAAATCCCGGGTTTTTCTTGCCGGATTTTTGGCGGGGCACAGAGCTTCTCAGCTCAACAGACCCCCTTCATACTGCACCTGAGGCTTGGGAATTTCCTGTGTCTGCCCCTTTCACACTGCTTTCCATGGTCTGCCTTCCAACAAGTGCATGGAATTTGATTGGGTGTTGGGAAATTTGTACAAATTGCTGTAATTGGCTGTTTAAAAAACAGCTTTTATTTGCTGGCTGTCGCATATCACATGATTGCATCCCCCAATGAACTTGCTTTTTTGCATTTTGTGAGAAAAACCCGGGTCTGTGCTGTTCACACTGCCATACACCCATAGGTGTGCGCACATTGAGTGTTAGGGGTGCACAGGCACCCCCTAATGCTGTGCCCACCTTATGAAAACTGTGCCCACCTTATGAAAACCTCCTTACTGCTAGCAATATCTGAAATACCTTTTACCAAATACTTTTGCTTTTTGGAACTGTATTCCATTAAAAGAAGCACCCATCAATCAATTACGTGTTTTGCATTGTTATTTGTACTAGACCATTGTCATATCACTACATACCTGCACCATCCATGTATGTTTTTGACTTTATTTGTCTTTACTGTTACACAGAGTAATTAGAAGATTAAAACTGTAATAGGCAGGAGATTATGTTGTGGCTGAGAGCCGTTTTATATTGTAGCGAGTGCCAACAGATGATGGTAGACACGCACGCACATGCACAACAGGGGGTGCCACACACACCCCTTTGATAGTGCACCCCCTTATAAAATGTGCTGTGCATGCCTATGCATACACCCGTGTATTACCCAGGAAAAACCCTGCAGACCCTTTCACACGAGACAGGACACAGGAAATTACTGCTTGCCCTGGCAAATACCAGGGTTTTTGTGGCAGTGAGAATGGGGTATATGATAGCTAAACTAAGCAACTGCTCACTCCACATAGCATAGATTTTCCAAACAGTTGCTCAACACCAATAACTTACAAGATAAGAAACTAGGAAGCAAGGGAAATCCAAAACTACAGAAACCAATCATTTTGAATCCAATCAATACTTAGGGTGCGGAATAATAAAGGTATAGATCTGAATCTAAATATTTTTTTTGTGTGTGTCAGCCTTATCTTGGCATAACTACAAATACTGTATGCTGATAAAGTAAATGTAGCTCTATATTTTTATTTTATGGTATTGAGACTGTGGAGGTTATTCTGGTTGGTGCGTAAATTATTTCGGAGCGGAGCACACGCCACGCTGTGCGGACATCGTACGAATAAACGCCCACTGGTCCTCCGCATTCGGACGGACTCACACTTTAAGAAGAAGGCGTGTTTACGGACAACATCCAAACCTTGCGTGAGCCGTGGACACACACATATTCTGCACGGTCTTACAGCGTCTGCTCGGTCTTACAGCGTCAGAACGGACGGGAACCTGCCCGTATGCACCGATGCGGTGTATTAACGCAAAACTCACGACTATTATCTGAACTCATAAATCGGTCACATGACACACTTATGCAATTAGGCATAATAAATAAATAAAATTTTGGTACTCTTTACCTAGAACGGCGCCCGTCGCGGGCATCGCGGGTACATTTATGCCTGCCCGCGACGCGACCGACGCGATGCCCGCGATTTTCCCATTGAAAACCATGTTAAACCTGAAAAATCGCGTCGGTCGCGTCGCGGCCGGCCATAAACGTACCCGCGATGCCCGCGACGCGATGCTCCCGATTTCCCATAGGAAGCAATGTTAAAAGCCGCGATGGACCCGATTTTAGTGTTAAATGCCTCAATCCACCCGATTTGGCCATAGGAATCAATGTTAAATGGGCTACAGAGCCCATTAACCCTTAAATGTCCCCCCAAATTTTTAACGCCACCCCACGATCAACGCCAACCCGAAGCGTGGCGAGCGCAGCGAGCCCGCGAGGGGCGGCGGTACGCGTCCTCCGACCTTTTCATGCCCTACTATCCACGTCGGCGTGGTGTGAGAATAGAATAGTGTGGCGAGCGCAGCGAGCCACCGAGCCCGAAGCGTGGCGAGCGCAGCGAGCCCCGCGAGGGGACGCGGATACCTTCACAGGTAAGCGCGTCCCCTCGCGGGCTTCACAGGTGTCCGTGGCCACGCGGACACCTGTGAAGCCCGCGAGGGGACGCGTATAACTGTGAAGGTATCCGCGTCCCCTCGCGGGGCTCGCTGCGCTCGCCACGCTTCGGGCTCGGTGGCTCGCTGCGCTCGCCACACTATTCTATTCTCAACTCCACGCCGACGTGGATAGTAGGGCATGAAAAGGTCGTAGGACGCGTACCGCCGCCCCTCGCGGGCTCGCTGCGCTCGCCACGCTTCGGGTTGGCGTGGATCGTGGGGTGGCGTACAAAAATTGGGGGGACATTTAAGGGTTAATTGGGGCTATTTGGGCTCTGTAGCCCATTTAACATTGATTCCTATGGGAAAATCGCGGGCATTGAGGCATTTAACGCTAAAATCGCGGTCAATCAGGCTTTTTAACATTGTTCTCTATGGGAAAATCGCGGTAATCGCGGGTACCCGATTTTGATGTACCCGCGATTTACCCGCGATTTACCCGCGATGCCCGCGATTACCGCGATTTTACCCGCGATGCCCGCGATTTCAATCGTGGGCGCCGTTCTAGGTAAAGAGTACCAAAATTTTATGTTTTCCCTAACTGTAATCAATTTTTCATTTGATCCCCAAATGTGTGCTGTTATTGGTGAATGTAAAAGTAACATGGATATTTATATTAGTGATAGCAAGTTCTGTCCATTGCTTGCAGTGTAAATGTGTGTAAAAAATGCGGTACTTGTGGAGTATCACGGCTCCCACGACCTGCATCGTATGCAGATCGTATGCTAAAAATCGCATCACATCGCATGTGGCATACGATGGCATACGATGCGATGCGATGTTTTACCGATTTTTGACCATTTTTTTCTCAAAAATCGTATGCCATCGAATGGCATCGTATGCCATATGTAGTGGCATACGATGGCATACGATGCGATATGATGTTTTACCGATTTTAGAGCATTTTTGCTCAAAAATCGTATGCCATCGCATTGCATCGTATGCCATATGTAGTGCCATACAATGGCATACAATGCGATACGATGTTTTACCGATTTTTGAGCATTTTAGCTCAAAAATCGTATGCGATTGCATCGGATGCCATACGATGGCATCCGATGCGATGCGATGGCATCCGATTTTGCATTAAAATGCATCAGAATGCATTGAAATGTGTATTAAACTTGTGAAATGCCCCCAAATGCCATTTTTCATAGTGCACCACCCCCACTATCAACGTCAACCCGAAGCGTGGCGAGCGCAGCGAGCCCGCGAGGGGCGGCGGTATGCGTCCTACGACCTTTTCATACCCCCACTATCCACGTCGGCGTGGAGTTGAGAATAGAATAGTGTGGCGAGCGCAGCGAGACACCGAGCCCGAAGCGTGGCGAGCGCACGCGGATACCTGTGAAGCCCGCGAGGGGACGCGTATAGCTGTGAAGGTATCCGCGTCCCCACGGGGGGCTCGCTGCGCTCGCCATGCTTCGGGCTCGGTGGCTCGCTGCGCTCGCCACACTATTCTATTCTCAACTCCATACGATGCCATGCGATGGCATACGATTTTTGAGCAAAAATGCTCAAAAATCGGTAAAACATTGTATCGCATCGTATGCCATCGTATGCCACTACATATGGCATACAATGCCATGCGATGGCATACGATTTTTGAGCAAAAATGCTCAAAAATCGGTAAAACATCGTATCGCATCGTATGCCACTACATATGACATACGATGCCATGCGATGGCATACGATTTTTGAGCAAAAATGGTCAAAAATCGGTAAAACATCGTATCGCATCGTATGCCATCGTATGCCACTACATATGGCATACGATGCCATACGATGGGAGCCGTGATACTCCACAAGTACCAAAAATGCTGCCGTGCTTTTAGCATAGATTTGTGTGTTTTGTAATGGTCCATTTAAGCTGCAATGGTTCCAATTGAAGCAATGACAAGAGTGTAATTAATGAGTAATGAGTAGAGGAGTGGATTGTATTGTGTTCAGCTGACATTGGTTCAGGTGCGGGCGTACTAATTGGGCGTTCTGAATGCCTACCGCATGACCGAGTGGTGTCCGCAAAGAAATACTTGCTTATGGAGACCGCATATTTTCTGCCTTTTGGTTCGTTTGCAGTCGGTGTTCAGTCCGAATGCACGCCTACCAGAATTAGTGCACTCCCTCGTGTACGCCCATGTTTACGCCCAGTTTAGCCCACTTTGAAACTACGCCCCTGTGTACTTCCGAATGACGCCCATATTACGCCCATATTTCCCGAGTGAATGCGGTGCACTTTTCTGTACGGTATTAGTGAGAAAGAGTACGGAGACCGTGCGTGGCACATGCGCATAGCGTTGCCCACGCATGCGCAGACGGCAAAAAAACGCCATCCAAAAGAATTCGGAAAATTACGCATCGACCAGAATAAGGCCCTGTATTCTGAACTTTTACCACTAGGTGGTGGTGTGAGCATTGCTTCACAAAACTTGTAAATTGTCGTGCAGTAGTTTCTACTTGTCAAAGCTTTTTGTATTATGTAGACTTCAGATGCATTTATTTTTTATTTTACACAGAGTGTTATACATTTAATATACCATTCTACAGAAAAAACATCAGTAACTATGCCTATCAGACAAAATATATAGTCATTAATTATTATTATTATTATTATTATTATTATTACATACCTCCAAAATGTGATGGCAGGAGATTCAGGACACAGGAACTAATTCAAATATGGAAGTAAAGCAAAAAAGCACACAACTGGGCCAAACCATGCTGCACTGCTGGTGAGGCAGATGTAACTCATAATGGGCGGGATGTTCCAACATCCGTCGCCCTACATTGTGCCACTCCGCCGGTACCACATTCTTAATAATCTCATATGCTCTAACATATGCGATTAGTAACGCAGAGGACAGCTCTTCCGATAAGATCTGTCCTTTGCGATGCGGCTCCGGTGCTGGACTTCCTGGGTCTGAGACCCAGGAGTCCCTTTGTGCATGCGCACAGTGATGACCCAGCCATGCTGGGAGGGATCTGTGACGGATCCCCCACACAGTGCTGCGATAAGAAGTCCAATACTGTATGTGTGACACTGGCTTATTTGGAATGGATGCAGTGTGTGTGTGTCGGTGCACATAGGACCCTTAGCCCAGGGGGAGGGAGAGGGCCTCAGAGTCTGAGTGTTTGGGTGGGGAGGGAGTGGGCTGTTGATTTTTGTTTGCCATCACATTGAGTTAATACAATGGTAAGCTTGTGAGCAGGACCCTCCAACATCTATGTCTGTTTGTTTCAACCCAGTTTGTTTTATTGCTGTTGTTTCCAATTTTAAAGCACTAAGGAAGGGTGTGGATCGTATTGTCAACCCGACTTAGGTCGACAGTCATTAGGTCGACACCGTTGGGTTGACAGGCAGCAAGGTCGACAGGGTTCTAGGTCGACATGGGTGAAGGTCGACAGGTGTTTAGGACGACATGGGGCAAGGTCTACATGGATTTAGGTCAAAAAATGTGTTAGCTCGACATGGGCGAGGTCGACATGGTTTTCTTCACTGTTTTATTATCCAAATGTCGACACAGTCGACATGGACACAGTTTGAAGTCAACCGCAGCCCCTCGCATCGCTCACTTCTCCTGCAATGCTTCAGGCACGGTGCCTCGCTGCACTCGGCACACTATTTTATTCTCCCACCACACCCTAGTGGATGGTAGGGCATGAAATACCGCCTGTCGGCACATGTTGGCTCAAAATACAGTGAAAAAACCCATGTCGACCTCGCGACCTGTAGACCTAACCCATGTCGACCTAACGCATTTGTTAACCCAAAACCATGTCGACATTGTCTCATGTCGACCTAGACACCTGTCGACCTTCATCCATGTCGACCTAGAACCCTGTCGACCTTGTTGCCTATCGACCCAACGCTGTCGACCTAATGACTGTCGACCTAAGTCGCAACGGCCCAACGGTGTCGATCTAATGACTGTCGACCTAAGTTGGGTCCACAATACGACCGTATCCCCTATGGAATATGCTGTGCTATATAAGAAACTGTAAATAAATAAATATGAACAACCGGATCCCTTAAAGTGGCCTCTGTTTCCATGTTCTCAGTAAGCGGTAGGAATGGACATCGTATCATGATAGTTCTTCTCAACCATCAATGTTTTTGTTCTGATGGTAGTGTTTTTACAATCTAATGACAGCATTCTGATGTATGCCACCATTGAATGGTAAACATTTGATGCTGATGCGATGGTATGACCCCCAGTTGTTTTGCGCATTCACTAATCATATGAATTTTTTTATATCAAATTCTTTAGATGTGATTGTCAGTTACCATTGAATGAAAAGATTTGATGGCGGAAGCCCAGCCATCATTTGATGATGGGCCTCCGATGTCCATCCCTAGTAATACCCCTTTCACACCAGAAATGCAGAGACAAACCCGGGAATGACAAGCAGGGACATTCCCGGGTTGGGACCCATTCACACATGCTTTTGAAGCAGGGACAACCCGGGTCGGCACCTTTCACACTGAACCCGGGATGACCCTGCATTTCTATGAGAATAGCATTGAAAATGGCCTTTTTTAGGCTCACATTAGATTATTGATTATTAATAATTAAGAGACAAAACATTTGTAGTGTTTCAGCCTCTGTTTACTTGTGTAAAACAAATTAAAAGGCATATGAAAGCATCTTCACCTCTAATGATTAATAGCTCTCTCACCTCCTCATTTGTCCAAGACATGGCACACATTGCAGGCTTTCAGGGGTTAAAATGCACTTCTGGGGTCTGTGGTGTCACAGAACATGCACAGTGTCTCCCTGCAGGCTGTATGCTGTCTCTGGGCATGTCTGTGAGCGTCACCACAACAGGAAGTGGAAATTGTTCCTGGAACCTTTCACACCAGAGCTAGTCCCGGGTTGTTTCCGGACTCAACCCGGGAATTTAGGCTGGTGTGAAAGGGGTATAAGAGGAGCAAGACACAGTAAACTTTCACAGTGAATACAAGTGTTATCTGAGCTGACCACCAGGTGGCGAGAGCGTGCCATTCATAATGTAGAGGTAAACCATAAGGAAATGGCTAAGCCAGTGGTTCAATAACTTTCTTGAATCACAGAGAGTATCAGCATTTTTTTAGTGGCACCCCATGCTAATATTTCTTACTAAGCCAAAATTATTAAATTGAGCAATTTTTGCTTAACTGTGATCCTTAATTCAGGTCATACCTAACAATAATATATACTATAAGTATATCGGGAGCAAAAATTTATAAATTAACTGTTTAAGCAAAAAACCACAGATTCAATAAATAATTGCGCTGCTTCCAGAAGAATGGCTATATTCTAACAGAAATATCTATATATAAATATATATGAGAGCGCACTGTATTGATCTAGGAATTATTTATTAATCAGTATACAGATCAATGTAAATACATTTATTAAGAATTCCAATTAAGACATAACAGTTAAGACATTTATATAAAAATTAATTCACTAATAATATAAAAAAATAATAATAAAATGTCCAACATTAAGCAGTGTACACACGGTAGCTATATGGGCTATAATCGCTGGAAATATGGTCGCTTGTGACCATATTGCCAGTGATGGGAGTGTGCCCCGACGATAAATCGCCGGGTGCGCGCTCCCGTTTTCAGCCCCATTCTCATCGCTGGTCGCAGGAGCTTGCTCCTGCGACCAGCTGATTACCTCTGCGGCTCCCCCCGGCAGAGGTTCCTTTTCATCAGCGACCATTTCTGGTCGCTGATGAAAAGGAGACACTGAGCAACATATCTCCCCCCGTGTGTACACAGCTATAGACCACACAATTTAGACCAATTCCCCAGTTTAATGGATTAATCCTTAAATATTATTTCTTTGGTGCTTTTAAGGTGCGTACACACGGGGGAGATATATTGCTCAGTGTCTCCTTTTCATCAGCGACCAGAGATGGTTGCTGATGAAAGGGAACCTCTGCCGGCGGTGCCGCAGAGGTAATCAGCTGGTCGCAGGAGCTTGCGATTAGAACGGGGCTGAAAACGGGAGCGCGCACCCGGCGATTTATCGCCGGGGCACACTCCCATCACTGGCAATATGGTCGCCAAGACGTCTCACCGATGTGAACAGATGTAATATCATGGGCAGGAGGGGGGCACTGTGATGTTGATTGGCATTTGTATCGCTACAACCGTTGTGGCTCTGTTGTAGTGAAAGCCAGTGCCGGGAGCGAACTAGTAGCACGAGGAAACGGACGTCAGTCTCTGATGGTGTACAACCGGGTACACAGTGAGGGTCGTCGCAAGTCTCCCACCGTGCACAGCCGCTGCAGTGAATTCAAGCAGGAGCAATATAACTAAGCAGTCCTAACCAATTTAGGTGCTGGGGAAATGGGTGGGTAATGGATTGAATAATAAATTCCCGGTCTTGACGCGTTTCACCGTCTCCACAACGTGATGGTGTATTCAAAAGAAGGATGCTGGGCTGGCTGTCTGCTACCTGTGCTATAGTCTGACCTGCAAGCAGCCGTGCTGGGTGCTTCCAAGTCCCCAATCAGCCTCCGAGTCCCACACCTACCACATTGCTTCCTTTCAGGCAGCAGCACTGACAGTGCTAGCTGCGGCTAATTGCCGCTCCCTGCGATGTCACCACCCCAAGCTTCCTTTAGCTGTAGCTCCTCGTTGAACTGCCTTTGCCGGCACAGACACAGCTGTTGACCAGCAGGCTCCTGGGAAGAGAGCCCTCACCTCCCACCATGTGGAATTGGTCCAGTCAGTGCAGAGCTACATGTCAGGACAGTCTGCGGCCGCAAGCACAGGCACCACAATTGAAATCCTGTGTCGGCACTGTCTCTGGCTAAGTGGCACGGTCCCAGCTGCGCTCTATGAGGGCACCTGCTCCATTTTCACCCCATTCGGTGCCCTTCACTAAACAACCCCATTGTACCTCTGGCCACATTTAATCTACACTTGGAAGTGCTGCAACTGAAGGGGGTGCCTATAAAGGCATTTGAATGTTAGTGCAGACGCTGCTCCTGTAAAATAAACAGGATTGGTCACAGTGTGCAGCATCTTTACACAGAGCTTAACCATAATCCAAAATACAATAAATGTAGAGGCTGCGCTATTTAAAAGAACACATAGGGATTGTACTATTTGTGCATTTATTCAAATAATAAAAAACAATTGGTATACCCTCTAATGGTCACTGATGGTATTGTGCACTTTTCCTTATTAGGCAAATATGGATAATGGCAGTTCATGCAATTGAATAACAGTCTCACCACTATATTGGGTTTTTTTCAATGTAAGGGTCCGTTGTCCTCACTATTGTACGGGGATGATGTTTAAGAAAGTTTTTTCTTTAGAGTGCCGCTGGAGGAATATCAAGGACCTTGGTGGAGCTTCCCGGTAGTTGGTGTCCTGTAGCAGGTTTGCAGATGATCAATGGTGCCAAAGTTGAACTGGTGCTGGTTTTGGTGGGCACCAGATTTTGCCAAAGGGTCTGGATATAAAGTGCTGGTGCAGTGCCAAATTGAGGTTGGATAAGCAGTCCCACCGACGCGTTTTGCTGAATTAATCAGCTTTTTTTTTTTTACCAATTTCCTTGGTAAAAAAACACTTAACCATAATCCCCCTACAGCCTAACTCTACCCTCTTGCTGCTAAACCTCCTCTCCCACAGCCAAATCCTCTAGTGCCTAACCCTAACCCCCCTACAGCCTATCCCAAACCCACCTCCAAGTGCCTAATCTCCCCTACAGGCTATCACTAACCCTCCCCCTAATGCAGTGATGGCTAACCTTGACACTCCAGCTGTTTTTGAACTACACATCCCAGCATGCCCTGCTACAGTTTTACTATTTGGACATGCTAAAACTGATGCAGGGCATGCCCAAAGTGTATTGTTGCACCTGGGCCCACCACTCACTAGTTCTGCCTCTGGTACCTATACTGTGCATAAAATTAACAAGTGCAGTGGAAAGAGGTGTCTCTCTAGAAGGGGAAAGGGACTGCCTCAAAATCTTGCTATGAGACCCACAAAGTTCTGGCTATGTCCCTGTATGGGCTGGTACAAATATACCGACAATTCTCATTTTATACTTTAATTTAAAAAAAGTATGAAATATTGATTTATAGGTATTTTAATGCAGCTATAACTGTTTCATATTGCCTTAGCCTAGTGGTTCCCAAACTGGGTGTCATGGGTTGTGGTCCAGTCAGGGGCGTAACTAGAGCTCTTTGGGCCCCATAGCAAAATTTTGGTATAGCCACCCCCCTTGTGCCGCTGAGAGACAAAAATGATGCTGGTGTGAGAGGGGTGGTCAGGAAGAGAGAAGGAATGTGAGAATAGAAGGAGAAAGCAAGAGAGTAAGGGAGGGGTATGTGCTGGAGGAGGGGGGAAGAGGAGGCATGGTGCGCGGTGAGGGCAGGGGAAAAAGGAGGGATGACATGGGGGCAATGCGGCTGCCGAAGCACTACCTAATAAAAAAGGTCTACTGGATGCAGGGGATGCCTGCTTAGCCCTTGAGCCTCACAAAGGCCCAGGCCCCATAGCAGTTGCACCCGCTGCACCCTCCATAGTTATGCCACTGGGTCCAATACAAATAACAATATGCCACATTGCGCTGCTGGAGTACCAGGTTTGCCTACCCTCCCGAGAAGCTCCCGATTTTTACATGAGCCTCTTGCTGCGCCACAAACCCCATCAGTCCTCCCGGATTCTGGGGATCTCTCCAATAAAATCTGGACTGCACATCCACGCATCCGGAGATGGCAGGGGGGCAGGGCCTGCAGGGAAAACAATCACAGCCGGCCACCATGGGGGGTGGGTAGTGGTGGCTGAGCTGCAGTGCGCGCTATCAGGAAGTGAGCACATTGGGAGAAGCTGGTGAGCCAGCAGCCAGGGCTCTGCGTCACTGAAGATGGCCCCGCACACCACACTAAGGGCCAGATGTACTAAGCTTAAAAAGTGATAAAATGGAGAGTGATAAACCATCAGCCAATCAGCTCCTACCTGCCATGTTACAGGCTGTTTGAAAAATGACAGCTAGGAGCTGATTGATTGGTGGTTTATTACTCTCCATTTAATCACTTTTCAAGGCTTAGCACATCTCACCCTAACAGTGGACTGCGTACATCAGGCCAGCTTGCTTCTTCTGCTCCTCTTCTCTGCTTAATGAGATGCGAAAACAGGAAAATGTTGCTAAAAATCGCCACACATGCAGACCAGGTTCTGACATGCGAATTTACCAGAACCATGCACAGATCATTGAGATCTGTGCATGGTCCTGTCTTAAAAAATGTGTAAAAGTACATTTTTAAAAAATATGGCGTGAGGTCCCTCCTCCTGAGCATAACTAGCCCAGGGCACATTGAGCCGGACCTGGTTCCAAAAATAAAGGGGACAAAAAGCATAGGGGTCACAGGTATTTCTGAAACCAGCCCTGGAGTCTTGGACCAGTCCTGGTTCCAAAAGTACGGGGGACAAAAAAAATCTGTATTTTGAAACCAGCACCGGGCTCCAACAGCCCACGGTGTCATGCCACAGCTGGGGACACTTTTTACATAAGGTCCCCTGGCCATACCATGGCTGGTCGTGGCTGGTCAGCCTTGGACGGGGTACGGGGGGTACCCTGATTGGCTGAGCTATGCGTCTCCATGGAGACGCATCGAGCCAACGACGCTAGGAGCCGCTATATCTCTGGGATGGCGCTATAGAAGCTGTGATCAGCACCGGAGGAAGCCAGCTCACCCCGCTGTCAGTGCGGGGTAAGCTGGTTTTGGAGGAGGGAGGCCAGTGCTGGACCCTGGTTCGGTAAGTATATTGGTGTAAAAGTGAGGTGGTACCAAAAAAGCCACACTCACCCCGGTTCACTCTGCACCGCCCGCCCGACAACCCCCCTTCCCCCCGGCAATTACCCATCCACCCAGTGGCTGTACTACACAGGTACAGCCCTCTGCAGACCCTCCCCCTCCAGTCATTAATGCCGCTGCCGGGGCTCGATGTCACGCTCTAGTGACTGCCCCGGCGCGAGATATGAAACAGGCAGCAGCGTTATGACGCGCTACTGCCCGACGCTCCTGCCACAGGCTTTGCATTTGCAGGTCATAGTCTACTCTAGACCTGCCGCCGCAGCCTCCACAAAACCCACCGCTGATGACCTACCATCGCTGCTGCCCTGCACTCCCTAATGCGATGTACTGCTTCCCACTCCAGCCTCCACGGGACCATGACCGCTGCCTGCCTCCCTCCATGGAACCCGACACTGTCTCCAGTCCACGGTACACTGAATAATGAAAGTGATTTGTGTGTGGGCGGCTGGGGGGATCACATACCTGTCTCAACTCTCTCTCTCTCTCCTGTCCTTATCGCTAATGTCCTTATCTCTCTCTTTCTCCTGTCCTTATCTCTCTCTCTCTCCTGTCCTTATATCTCTCTCTCCTGTCCTTATCTCTCTCTCTCTCTCCTGTCCTTGTCTCTCTCTCTCCTGTCCTTATCTCTCTCTCTCTCCTGTCCTTATCTCTCCTGTTCTTATCTCTCTCTTTCCTGTCCTTATCTCTCCTGTTCTTATCTCTCTCTCTCTCCTGTCCTTATCTCTCCTGTCCTGATCTATCTCTCTTTATCCTGTCCTTATCTCTCTCTCTCTCCTGTCCTTATCTCTCTCTCTCTCTCTCGTCCTTCTCTCTCTCTCCTGTCCTTATCTCTCCTGTCCTTATCCTTATCTCTCTCTCCTGTCCTTATCTCTCTCTGTTGTCCTTCTCTCTCCCTTTGCTGTCCTTATCTTTCCCTCTCTCTCTGCTGTCCTTATCTCTCATGTCCTTATCTCTCTCTCTGATGTCCTTATCTCTCTCTCTCCGCTGTCCTTTTCTCTCTCTCCACTCTCTTATAGGCCCTTATTCTGATCGGTGCGGATATTCCCGCATTCTTACGGTGCGGTCCGCACGCCACGGTGTTTTGCCGCGTGCGGCCATCGTCCGTAGAAACGCCCACGTGTCCTCCGCATTCGGACGGACTCACTCTTTAAGAACAGGGCGTGTTTACGGACGACATACAAAGCATGCGTGTGCGGGAGAAACACTCCGATTCGGCACGGTATTACAGAGTATTACAGAGTATGCTCGGGAATACCGCATCCGAACGGGAGCCAAGCGGTGCTACCGCACGTAAGCGGAGTATTTACGCCAAACAACCCACTATTATGTATATTCTGCAATACATCACATGACCCACTTATTCAATTACCTATCCTCATAAAAAAATGCTTCTTTGGAATTGGAATCAATTAGATGCCAATATATCCTTACAAGCATGCCTAACACATGCATTGCACACATTAACCCTTACAGCAATTGAAGCAGCAATGGTTTCAATTAAAGCACTGACAAGCGTCCTATTAGTGAGTAATGAGTAAAGGAGTAGATTCTATTGGGTTCAGGTGTTAATGCTTGTAGTCATTAGGCGGTACGTTCGCCTACCGCATGAACGAGTGGTGTCCGCAAAGCAATAGTACACTTGTGGACACCGCACATTTCTGCCCTTTTTGGTCGCGTGCATTCGGAGTGCTATCCGAATGTACGCCCCCCAACATAAGTGTACTCCCCCGTGTCCGCCCATGTTTCCGCCCCGTTTTGCCCACTTTGAAACTACGCCCATGTGTCATTCCGCATGACGCCCATAATACGCCCATATTTCCCGACTGATTGCGGTGCACAGTTTTGTACGGGATTTGCCCGAACAGGTACGGAGTCAATGCGTAGCACATGCGCGTTGCGTTCTCCACGCATGCGCAGACGCCGTAAAGACGCGATCCGAAAGTATGCGGTAAAGTACGCGTCAATCAGAATAAGGGCCATAGAGAGAACATGCATCCTGGCACTATATATATATATATAGGAGGGGTGTGTGTGTATAATAAAGTTGTACTTTTCTGTGTGTGTGTGTTTTATTTTAACATTCTTTTTACAGGTGGACTACAAGTCCCAGCGGGCCCATTAATGCCCCGCATGCTGGGACTTGTGGTTCACCAAGTCCCAGCATGCGGGGAAGGCCTGCTGGCACTTGTAGTTCAACTGTATAAAGCAATGTTATGTATGAATGATTTAACACTTTATCAGGCTGGCGTCCAATGGCCAGGGACGCCGATGACAGCCCTGGGGGGGCCCCTTTATTGGGGGGGTCCCCAATCCCCCAGGTACCCCGTCCAAGGCTGATCAGCCACGATGCTCATAGTACGGCCAGGGAACCTTATGTAAAAAGTGTCCCCCAGCTGTGGCATGACACTGCGGGCTGTTGGAGCCCAAAGCTGGTTTCAAAATACGGGGGACCCCCAGATTTTTGGAAGCAGGACCGGTCCAAGAGTCCGGGGCTGGTTTCAGAAATACGGGGGACCCCTATGCTTTTTGTCCCCCGTATTTTTGGAACCAGGTTCGGCTCAATGAGGGGGGGACCTCACACCATTTTTTCTTTATGTTTTTAACACAAAATCAAACATTTCCTCAAATTCACACATTTCCATGAGTAAAATTGAACATTTTCATGACTAAAAATCAAACATTTTCATGACTAAAAATTGCACATTATCACACTTTATCGCACATTTTTGCCCGGATTTCGCATACCATTAAATATGCATATTCCAGAAAAAAAGTGCAATTTTGAAACGTGCGATAAGGTGCAAATTTGGAAAGTAACTAAAACTCGCATCATATTAAATATCACCCGTAGTGTTGCCATGGGAGTTGGGGGTGCGGTTTCATGTTACTGCTGTTCTTGTTTAACATGGCTACTTGAAACTAGCAAGCAGTGTCTGTCCTCATTTATTACATCTGAAACAGCAGCCCCGTACCTTCAATATGATGTCATGATTCAGGGGGCAGGGTCAGCACAGGGTGCAGGGCCTGATTAGGTTCCAGGTGCCCATGGCCAATACACATGTAGCTCACCTTGTAATGATGCTAAATACACATGAATGAGCGCTCAGGGACTCTCAAGTCATGCTGCCTGCATGTAATGAAGGTTATACAACTGGTGTGTAGGATAATCTAATGCTCGTGGTTTGTGAATGAGACTTTGGCATTAGGCTGCCCAGCTGACGCTGTAGCACAGTGTACATAAAGTAATGGTTCCATCAGTATGTTAGCATGGAATAAATAAGGTCTTAATTTTATTCCTCGGCTGTCACCCTTTAGATGTTTGCAAAGTACAAAAATGTGTTTAGGTTTGCAAGGGTGTACAAATAAAATCAAAGTTCAACGTCCTAACACTTCAGAGATACACCTGTCAGGAAAATAAATGTTTACATTGTCCACTGCTCATTTATTTGATTTATTCAGTAGAGCAGAGTTTCTCAAACTCCTCCATTACAGTACAGGTTTTATGGATTTCCATGTTTGAGTTTAGATGATTAAATTAATTTGACGGATGTAATAATTAAGGGCCTTATTCTAGTTCACTCTTTCTGACAAAATCCTTCTTAGATGGACAAAACCATGTGCATTGCAGGGGGGCAGATGTAAAATGTGCAGAGAGAATTAGATTTGGGTGAGTTATTTTGTTTCTGTGCAGGGAAAATACTGACTGCTTTATTTTTACACTGCAATATAGATCTCACTTTGAAATAAAACGCCACCCAAATCTAATTCTCTCTGCACAAGTAACATCTGCCCCCCTGCAGTGCACATGGTTTTGTCCATCTAAGAAGGATTTTGTCAGAAAGAGTGAACTAGAATAAGGTCCTAAGTCACCTGTTATGAAGCATGTCTATCCTGAAAACCTGGACTGTAATGACAGTGTTTGGGAAACTCTGTAGTAGAGTGATGGAACATATCTAGGTCAAGAGGCACGTTTTGTTTAGTTATATTATTTTGAAGCTTGGACAGTGCTCCTATAAAAGCACTTTTCTAATACATATTTTTACCTTCTTTTAGGTGTACCGTATCAGTCCAGGAGTGCCGCCATGTGTGCCGTATCAGTCCAGGGGAGCTGCCCTGTTTTTCATTTAAAAAAATGAAAAGTTATTTTTTCTTTTATAGAAACATAGAAAAATAGAATTTTACGGCAGATAAGAACCACTTGGCCCATCTAGTCTGCCCCTTTTTTAAACATGTTACCTCAAACCATATTTTATCCTTATTTTTTTGTAAGGATATCAATATGCCTATCCCAAGCATGTTTAAATTGTACTACTGTATTTGCCTCTACCACCTCCGATGGGAGGCTATTCCACTTATCTACTACTCTTTCTGTGAAGTAATTCTTCCTCACATTTCCCCTGAATCTTCCTCCCTCTAGTTTCAGTGCATGTCCTCGTGTTCTGTTGCTCCTCTTCCTGTGAAGAATGTCTCCCACCTGTACCTTGTTAAAACCCTTAATATATTGGAAAGTTTCTATCATGTCCCCCCTTTCCCTTCTCTGCTCTAAAGTATACATATTGAGATCTTTTAGTCTTTCCTGGTACGTTTTGTGATGTAGGCCATGCACCATTTTAGTTGCCCTTCTTTGTACAGTCTCTATATGTATTTATACCCTTCTGAAGATATGGTCTCCAGAACTGAACACAATACTCTAGATGAGGTCGTACCAATGACCTATACAGTGGCATTATTACTTCTTTCTTTCTACTGCTGATACCTCTCCCTATGCAACCAAGCATCTGACTTGCCTTCTTCATTGCTTTGTTACATTGCCTACCTGCCTTTAAGTCCCCTGAAATAGTGACACCTAGATCCCTCTCTTCCTCAGTAGTTTCCATTATAGTGCCATTTATACTATATTTAGTCTTTGGATTTTTGCACCCCAAGTGCATGATTTTGCATTTTTTGGCATTAAACTGTAGTTGCCATGCTCTTGACCATTCCTCTAATCTACCTAGATCATGAATCATTTGTTTTACCCCTCCTGGTGTGTCTACCCTGTTGCATACCTTTGTGTCATCTGCAAAAAGGCACATTTTACCCTCAATTCCATTTGCAATATCACCAATAAAGATATTAAAAAGCAGTGGTCCAAGTACAGATCCCTGGGGTACTCCACTTGTAACCTTTCCCTCCTTTGACTGTACTCCGTTTACTACAACTCTCTGTTTTCTGTCCTGCAACCACGCTCTTATCCATTCAACTATCTTATAATCCAATCCCAAGCTTTCAAGTTTATTTAACAGTCTGCGATGTGGGACAGTGTCAAAAGCCTTACTAAAGTCTAGATAAGCTACATCTACAACCCCACCTTGATCTATTACTTTAGTCACCCAGTCAAAAAAGTCAATAAGATTTGTTTGACATGATCTTCCCCCAGTAAACCCATGCTGTTTTGGATCCTGCAAATTGCTGGTTTTGAGATATTCTACAACTCTTTGTTTTAAGAGTGTTTCCATCAATTTCCCTACTACTGATGTAAGGCTCACTGGTCGATAGTTGCTTACCTCTTCCTTGCTTCCACTTTTGTGCAGTGGGACTACATTCGCTGTTTTCCAGTCCTCTGGGATTACTCCAGTAGCTAGTGACTAGTTGAATAATTCTGCTATTGGTTTTACCAGCTACTCTTTAAGATCTTTTAATATCCTTGGATGTATCCCATCTGCTGCAAGGGTGCTGTTAAGTATGCCGTATCAGTCCAGGTGTACCTCTAAGTGTGTAGTATCAGTCCAGGGGTGCTGCTTAGTGTTCTGTTTCAGTCCAGGGGTGCTTCTAAGTGTACTGTATCAGTCCAGGGGTGCTGGTAAGTGTGCCGTATCAGTCCAGTGTTTGTGCCACCCACTTGTGTTGCTTAGCTTAATTATCCAGCTACCTCTGTGCAACCTTTTGGCCTAAAAACAATATTGTGAGTTATAATATTTTCAGAATAGACTGGAATTGTTATTGAGGTTAATACTGTAGGAACAAAAATGTTTTTATGATTTTTTTACCGAAAAAAGACCACAGATTCAAAACCCAGAAGGGTAGTTTTGGCAAAACACTAACGGAGATCCAGATTCAAATAAAAACACAAAATCCAAAAAGTGTCCAATGCACATCCCTACTTTAAATGTACAGCACTTTATGCCGGGCCAAAAATATGAATCTTGTGCAGCAAAATGAAATCAAATTTTTACAATAGCCACAAAATGAAACACACCAGATTCACCTAGTGTTTATTCCATAAGTAACACACTGTACAGGTAATTGTCCATACAGGTGTGGGAGAGTAAAGCTGGCCATATACTGAACCTAAAGATTTATTGCCCAATCTGGCTGGTTGAAACAAACATCTGATAACATACTGTATGGAAGCAAAATGCCGGAAAACTGACAAAAACGGTCATTCAGTCAAATTGGTTCAATGAAATGGATTTAATCAAATTGTCTAATTGCCCATTTTTGTGTTTGGCAAATTATAATTTTTCATTTGCACCCAAATACTTTTGGATAACGGATTATTCCGTATTTCGGAATATTTTAATATTTCAATGATGTATTTTGAAGTATCTTGCATTTATGCTGTATAAACACATAATATACACACAAATATATTTTATTACCACATAAAATACACACAAACATATTTTAATTGTTCAAAAAACAAGGTTTCAAAACGTGAAACAAAATGTGTGTACTATCTCAGCACTGAATTTGAATGCCAAGCAATCATTGTCTTGCACATATATAGTGCCAGTTACATATCATGTCCCCAGTGATGCTGTTACATTTGTCCCCAGTGAGTTTTTAGCAAAAAAAATTTTTTTTTCACTTTCTGGAATGTCCGTATTTCGGAATAATTCGGATAACGGATATTCGGATACGGGATACTCGACCTGTATTACCAGATTTTTATTCCAACCAGCCAGATTGGACAATTACTTTTTATTATCGGCTGATTGAATGACATATATATGGATGGACCATCGGCCAGTGTGTACCAGTGATATGTCTATTAAAACAACATGCAACACAGCTGATGTGCATCATTCTGTATGTTTGAGCAATCCACTGACCACCCGTACACCCACACAGGAGCCGGCAGTGATGGACACATCAACTGGGCATGCACATGTAAATGCATACACCAATTTGTAACACCAGTCAGGAGGAATAATCGGTTTGTGTGTCTGCAGAACATACTGCCTGATCCAATAAGAGCTATATCTGCCGATCAGTTGATATATCTGCCAGGGTGTACCCTGCTGAAGGCAAGGGGCACAATACCCTAGAATTTGCAACCCTTTAAGCCTATAAAATAAAGTACATGGTACTAAAGTTGGGCCCATTCTGTCTTGGTAGAAGACAAAAGAAACCATTAGCTTGAAGAAGAATAGAGAAGTATTTCCTGTTGGCTCTGCAATGTATTGGCTGCTGGGACTGAGGGCCTTATTCTGGTTCGTGCGGCTGGGCCGTACGCGTACGTTCCGGGGTTTTTAATGATCTGTGCATGCGTACCATCTCCAATGCACAGGCGCGATGACTCCACAACGCTTACGGACGGGTCTCTCCGTGCGAAAAAACCTGTACGCGAGAGTACGGTCATTGGGGGCGGCATAGGGGCGTGTTGAGGGGAGCGGCCGAAATAATGAGGGAAAATGGGCGTAAACATGGGCGTACACGGGGGTGTGCACCAAAAATGAACGGTGCTACTACCGCTCGATCGGCTAAAGCACCGTTCATTTCGGACACAAAACAGGTGGCCGCCAACCGCCACCTCAGACCACCCCTACAGATACCGCATGACAGCGGACGCCTGGGTTTGCTAAATTACGCTGATTACTACTCGAACACATACACCTGAATGTAATAAGCAATGCTGCAGTCTATTAAGTCCAAACCATTATTTCACTACCTGCAAGCCACACACAGCACTCAAACACCTTGGAAGCTTATCTTTCTATACTTCTTGACATTTAAAGGTTTGTTTAATTTAAGGTAAGAATCTTTTATAAGGTACCCATAGACGGTCCGTTCCCGGACCGTCCGTGTTGTACTATGTACAAAAAGTATGTGCTGCACATACTTTTTGTACTAGCTAAACATCATATCGGATCGCATTGCATGCACTAGGCATGCGATCCGATACGATGCATGCTAATTAAGACCCAAACGGATCCGTTTAACGGACCGTGTATGGGCACCTTAAGACCTGCTTATATATGCTAAGGTAGGTATTTGTAAAACATTTATACACATTCACTACGTGCTTTCATAGACTTTACACAGTAGCACACTCAATCTACACAAGTCGACATGTGTCAACGTGTTCACTCTAATACAAACATAGGTTTCGTATTTATGATACAATAACATAAACCACATCTAACACCTACAAAGGATGTTTCAGCAATGTTTTAAGCGCATGCCCACTATTTTGCGCACAATCTTTGTATAGTACCCAAAATACCGAACTGTACCACTTTCTGATCTGCTATGAATTGGATTTTACTACACTCTGGATGTAAGATGCCACCAATCACATTATTGCACTCACATCTCTCTAACAAAGGATTCCTACATCTGCTTATGACACTGTAAACTCATATATATTTAAATAGTTAAACATGTTTGTTCACAAGCAATTTTATCATGTTTGGCCGATTCACACATCTTTTTTTAGGGAGGACACATATGCATTCCTAAACAAATGTACCTTTTGACCCTTGTTTGTCTAGCTCACCCACTCCATGAGGAAATCATTGTTCTGGACCTGCTTTTACCTACTAATGTAGGAGCTACCTCACCTGCACACAAACTGCTTTCTCACCTATTAAGTTGCTCTGCACATGTGCTGACACAAACTAATTAGCAGGGAAAAGTTGGATATGAACATGTGAATGGCCATGGAGAGGGTTACACATGGGAAACTTCTACCACACTTCAAGAAATGCTCAAAAATACCCTGGTCAGTAAGTACACATAAATGTATTATTTGTTTCACACAAGAAATTACACATACAACAATTGTGTTGTAATTAGGAAAATAAATTTATTTGCTGTTCAGCATCACAGCTTATTTGCCACTTTAATGTCATAAATAAAAATAAAATATAAAATATACACAAAAATAAAAATCAGCCAGAACAAGAGGTTGCATATCTCCAAACATGTGTTACCCTGCAAATGCAATGGTGAAAGAAATGTGGACACCAGAATACGTACTGCAACAACCAGGGTGAATACTAAGCATGATACACACCACCAAAAATTTATCCTGCATATCTAGAGGTCAAAATAAGAACTTTAATGCTGGAAACAGGAGGGTCAGCAGAGGTGGAAGGTTGGGGAGCAGCTTGGGGTGGGCCAGCAGATGGGGGATTGTCCCTTAGGGACCTGGCGGTGGTGAGCAGCTCCACCAGAATGTCATTCTGGCGGCTGAATTGCTGGACAATGCTTTGCATGCCAGCCGCCAGAGTGTCATTGATGCTGTTTAAGGCCTCACACTGCTGCCTCTTTGTGGGCTTCCAATCTGCCAGAAATTCCATAACCTTCTGCTGACAGACCGCAGACTCCTCCCCTCGCTGCTCCATCCTCTCCAGCATCACCATCCACCTGGCATCCCATGTGTCCTGTGGCTGGGGGTGTCATGTTGGTGGAGGCTGGACCACTTGCTCCACCTGTGGCTCTGCAGAGGAAGATGCTGCCGGTTCATCCTGTGTTTCTGCTTCTTCTAGGATAATAATTGAAAACAATGTCACCATCACATATGCACTAAAAAATATCTTTCCAAATACAATGCATTACTGTGACTTACCATCAAAAGCAGCAGCAAAGACCTCCACCGGGAGCTCACTATCCATATTGGATATCCCCCTGACCTCGGCCACATCAATAACATCCAAGGCGTCCTGCTCCAGGGGGGTATATTCCAAATGATCTGGCATAGGCCCCCTCCCGGTGGACATGCTGTGGTTGTACCGGTCAGTCATCTTCCTCTTCAGTGTAGTTTTGAAGTCTGACCACCTACAAGTTCAAAAAAACAAATATCACCATGAGATATGTGCACCACTGTGCTAGTGAACATCATGACTACGTTACATTTCCTAGTGTGGGTGATCTTATGTTTTTTAGCCATATGTTTCCCACACATACATTAATGTCTCCATTATGAGGCATTTCAGTGTCTCATCTCATTCATTAGGCCACTAAATGCACATTCATAGATCACTATGCAGAAATGACATCATCCATGGCCAAATTATGCACCTCCACCTGGTGTGAAACTACACATTCCACCATAGCTTGACAGTGTTGTTATTATGGAGTAATTTAACTATGGGAAGGCATACTGGGATGTGTAGTTTCTCACCAGCTACATGTGCACAGTTTGGTCATTCTTGTTTCAGTAGCATCATATGGAACATGTTACAACAACTCTTTTTCAACAACACACTTTCTGTTGTCCCATCACATACTTCACATGAGCAGAACTGTGCCCATAACCTCACATCACACCAATGGTGCATGTTTCATATATAAATGTGGGTTATTAGACATGGTTGTGTTCACATGTGACATTGAAGTGTAGCACTATCTACAAACACACCTTTCTATTATTCTCAAAACATACATGTAACATATGTACACACATATGACATTATCAGGGGGAGAAACACACTTGCCTTTTCTTCACTGATAGCCAATCTCTGACCACTGGTGACACCTGGTTCACTTCCTCTGTGATCTTGTCCCAAAGGTTTCTCTTTGCACTGGCACCCGGCTTCCTGGTTGGCAATTCGATCCATTCTCGTGCCCTGGGCACTAAAATTCTCAATTCTGCCTCTAGAAATGCAGGGTTTCTCTTTTTGGTGGTGGTATCCTGCTCAGTCCTCGCCCTAGATGTTGCAGCTCGTTTTCTGGTGGCCCCAGTTCTCTCACCATGCACCTGCTGGGTCACACCTGTTTGGAGAGATGCAACCTCTTGTTCTGGCTGGATGCTTGGCCCTTGTGGAGCTGGTGGCATTGCAGTAGTGGCTGTTAGTGAGGGGCCCCCTTGCTATTGGGTCCTCCTTGTCCTCTCCTGCTCCCTGTGCCTCAACCTTTCAAGCAAGGATTCTGCTCTTGCTCTCTGTAGAGCGTCCTCAGCTGCGGAATCATCTGAGCTAGACATGTTTGCAGCAATTCTGGCCTGCATCTGACTGAATATTTATATGGTAATCTCCCGCCATGAACAAGGGGGCGTATATTTTTCCCGCAATGTAGTAGCTAATTTACGCCGATATTTCCCGGCGATAATTCCCGCTTAAATTACGCAGGTCTCAACGCACCTGAACATTCACCTGTACATGCACATACACAGGTTGTTGGCCATTGTGTGCTACATGGTGAAATGTGTGCACCTGTCATTCCAATGATGAGTGTTGTCAGGTGGTATCTGTTGGAGTTCGTGTATGCTTTCTGAATCACATTTAAAAACATCACGTTATAATGCTTTCCTTACATATGTAATGAGTATGAAATTGTCATACACCAACATGTTGTTGTTGTGCCTTTTTATCAGCGTATTTATTAGTAGACGGTTGCGTGTCTTATTTTCAGCACACTGTATATACAGTACGTCTCTCCATGGAAATCGTTGTATTGTGCTTTTTTTATCAGCGTATTTATTAGTAGACGGTTGCGTGTATTATTTTCAGCACACTGTATATACAGTACGTCTCTCTATAAATTGAAAGCATACTGTTGGTTATGGTGTGTGTATATCAGAACGGTCCGCGTAAGTTTCTATTCGCATCCAGTTTGTTAATGTAAGAAGGATTATTAAAGTTAATACTAAACAAACAAGTTTTTAGACCAATCAGCAAGCACCAAAAGTTATATATGTACCTGCAATTAATAACTGCGCCATTGCCAATATGACTTCAACCAGGGCTAACGCCTTTTCTAACCAGGAGCTGGTGGCCTTGGTTGAGGTGATGGACCGGCGCCTGGGGCCCAGGGGCCCATATGTGTCCAACATGGACAAGCGGCGGGCATATAATGCTGCCCGCCGGCTAATCTACACCCGGACCGGCGTCCGCAGAAGCCTGGCCCAAGTGGAGCGGTGCTGGTCTGACCTGCGCCGGCGGCAGCCAGTGATGCTCTGCTCAATTCGCTGCCATATTGCCCGATGTAAGTATATATTTACTAATATGTCTGCGTTTTTTAGCAATGATTTCTGTACTTTTTATAAATATGTTCGTGAGTATGTGGGTGTATAGGGGGTGTATAGGGGGTGTATATGGGGTGTATATGGGGTGTATAGGGGTGTATAAGGGGTGTATAGGGGTGTATATGGGGTGTATAAGGGGTGTATAAGGGGTGTATAGGGGTGTATAGGGGGTGTATAAGGGGTGTATAGGGGGTGTATAAGGGGTGTATAGGGGTGTATAGGGGTGTATAAGGGGTGTATAGGGGTGTATAGGGGGTGTATAAGGGGTGTATAAGGGGTGTATAAGGGGTGTATAGGGGGGGTATATGTAGTCGCTCTGTTTTTGGGTGTAGCATATCAATTAGTTAGCATGATAAATGTATTAAATATAAAAGAAATGATAATTTACATACAGATAGTGGTAGATGCTCAATTAGTTCAGTAGCATTTCCCAGGTGCATGAGGGAGGGGTTAAATACTGGGTAAGTAAAACAAGACATTTTTTCCCTCAGCACACTGAGCAATGCTAGTAACCAATCTAGAACACTACATGATAATAGAATACAGAGATATTGGTTACATATACCTGCGCAGGTGTATGCTTTGCCCCCAAGCCGCGTCAAGGCTTCTCTGTATATTGGGGGTCCCTAGCGCTATATCTAGGTGCAGGGTGCAGCACCCCAAAAAACCATCATAAGCTGGGAAGCCCAGTGCGGCATGCCAGTGATATACTAAGTGTTAATAATTAGTGATAGGAAGCCGAAGCTATATAAAAAAGAGAGAGATAAATGAATGTAATTAAAATAGGATAGAGATAGTGTTAGTGAGGGAAAAGTGTTAATAGAATGTAAGGGCATGCCGCACTAAAGCCACCCAGCCCATCCAGTCCAGGGGCACCGCACCCCACACCACGGTTACCCTAAATTGGGTCTACGATTAACCAGCAAGGAGCCACATGATAATGGCTCCTTACTTGATATATCCAAACTAAGAGCTACCTACCTTGGAGCAACCCCTGACTACTCCATGTGGCATATCAGGACCCACATCTCCTCCTAATATGGGCTCCCTTCTGCCTCTAACAACATACATACAGATAGTGGTAGATGCTCAATTAGTTCAGTAGCATTTCCCAGGTGCATGAGGGAGGGGTTAAATACTGGGTAAATAAAACAAGACATTTTTTCCCTCAGCACACTGAGCAATGCTAGTAACCAATCTAGAACACTACATGATAATAGAATTCAGAGATATTGGTTACATATACCTGCGCAGGTGTATGCTATGCCCCCAAGCCGCGTCAAGGCTTCTCTGTATATTGGGGGTCCCTAGCGCTATATCTAGGTGCAGGGTGCGGCACCCCAAAAAACCATCATAAGCTGGGAAGCCCAGTGCGGCATGCCAGTGATATACTAAGTGTTAATAATTAGTGATAGGAAGCCGAAGCTATATAAAAAAGAGAGAGATAAATGAATGTGATTAAAATAGGATAGAGATAGTGTTAGTGAGGGAAAAGTGTTAATAGAATGTAAGGGCATGCCGCACTAAAGCCACCCAGCCCATCCAGTCCAGGGGCACCGCACCCCACACCACCGTTACCCTAAATTGGGTCTACGATTAACCAGCAAGGAGCCACATGATAATGGCTCCTTACTTGATATATCCAAACTAAGAGCTACCTACCTTGGAGCAACCCCTGACTACTCCATGTGGCATATCAGGACCCACATCTCCTCCTAATATGGGCTCCCTTCTGCCTCTAACAACATACATACAGATAGTGGTAGATGCTCAATTAGTTCAGTAGCATTTCCCAGGTGCATGAGGGAGGGGTTAAATACTGGGTAAGTAAAACAAGACATTTTTTCCCTCAGCACACTGAGCAATGCTAGTAACCAATCTAGAACACTACATGATAATAGAATTCAGAGATATTGGTTACATATACCTGCGCAGGTGTATGCTATGCCCCCAAGCCGCGTCAAGGCTTCTCTGTATATTGGGGGTCCCTAGCGCTATATCTAGGTGCAGGGTGCGGCACCCCAAAAAACCATCATAAGCTGGGAAGCCCAGTGCGGCATGCCAGTGATATACTAAGTGTTAATAATTAGTGATAGGAAGCCGAAGCTATATAAAAAAGAGAGAGATAAATGAATGTAATTAAAATAGGATAGAGATAGTGTTAGTGAGGGAAAAGTGTTAATAGAATGTAAGGGCATGCCGCACTAAAGCCACCCAGCCCATCCAGTCCAGGGGCACCGCACCCCACACCACCGTTACCCTAAATTGGGTCTACGATTAACCAGCAAGGAGCCACATGATAATGGCTCCTTACTTGATATATCCAAACTAAGAGCTACCTACCTTGGAGCAACCCCTGACTACTCCATGTGGCATATCAGGACCCACATCTCCTCCTAATATGGGCTCCCTTCTGCCTCTAACAACATACATACAGATAGTGGTAGATGCTCAATTAGTTCAGTAGCATTTCCCAGGTGCATGAGGGAGGGGTTAAATACTGGGTAAGTAAAACAAGACATTTTTTCCCTCAGCACACTGAGCAATGCTAGTAACCAATCTAGAACACTACATGATAATAGAATTCAGAGATATTGGTTACATATACCTGCGCAGGTGTATGCTATGCCCCCAAGCCGCGTCAAGGCTTCTCTGTATATTGGGGGTCCCTAGCGCTATATCTAGGTGCAGGGTGCGGCACCCCAAAAAACCATCATAAGCTGGGAAGCCCAGTGCGGCATGCCAGTGATATACTAAGTGTTAATAATTAGTGATAGGAAGCCGAAGCTATATAAAAAAGAGAGAGATAAATGAATGTAATTAAAATAGGATAGAGATAGTGTTATTAATGTCTCCATTATGAGGCATTTCAGTGTCTCATCTCATTCATTAGGCCACTAAATGCACATACATAGATCACTATGCAGAAATGACATCATCCATGGCCAAATTATGCACCTCCACCTGGTGTGAAACTACACTGTCATGAACCCCGGTTCCCGCACTGCTCGCATGCGCCCCTTACCGGCACGCTGGGGTAGTGTCCTCCGTAGGTCAGCTGCCGGCACAGTCGGCAATCCCTGGCGTGATGTCTTTTGCTTCCAAGTCACCCCTGCGTCACTGTAAGCTCCAGGTGTATTCCCTGATCAAGTTGCGGGTCACATGATCCAGGTAAAACTCCATCTACTTCCTGGTCTGTGTGCTGCTGCTGCGGCTAATTCCATCACCTGCGTCTGATTCCCTAATCACCTGGAGGGATAAATACCCAGCTCACAGTCTCCTCCTTGTCTTGAACAACTCGTCAGTTTACCTGTGAGTTCTCCAGCGTTAAGCTCCTGTCAAGACTCCCCACGTGCTCCAGAGGTCCGGTTTTCCTGAGTCCGCTGTCACCTGTGTTACTCTCAGCGTCCTGGTCATTCTACTCCTGCCAGAAGTCTCCACGTGTTTCCATCTGCCGTGTGATCCTGTCTTCTCGTGCAGCCCAGGTTACTTGCTCAGTGTCCGGTTATCCGTGGGTTCCGTGCCCGTCTCCTCTCGGCTCCCTAGCCGCCCCAGTGATTCCAGCGATCCCCAGTGATCTCAAGTACCGGCTCCTTAGCCGCTCCAGCGATCCCCAGTGATCTCAAGTACCGACTCCTTAGCCGCTCCAGCGATCCCCAGTGATCTCAAGTACCGGCTCCTTAGCCGCTCCAGCGATCCCCAGTGATCTCAAATACCGGCTCCTTAGCCGCTCCAGCGATCCCCAGTGATCTCAAGTATCGGCTCCCTAGCCGCTCCGGTATTTCTCATTGTCTCCAGTGTCCCCCTGTATTACCTTCACGTCATCCCCGGCTTCCAGGCCGCATCCCACTACTCTCAAGAACCCTCCGTGTTGCTGTATAGCATTCAGTGCCATCGATCACCATCGATGGTTTTCGTACCCCATTAAAGACTCTTGTTATCCAAACTCTGCCAAAGTCACAGGGGAACCTGGGCAGAGGGCCGCGACCTGGTCGGCAGTTGCAGCTAAGTCCATATCCCCTTGCGGGGGTCCCTGGTGAATACCACTGTCAGCTTAGACCCCGCGCCTCTACCTTAGGTCTCAGCCAATCCTCTGTGTCCCCGGCAGTTCAGCTCTCTCCTGTCTCCGTGCATGAGCTCCAGCTATCTCAAGCCTCCTCGCTTCCAGTTCCCTGCGCCCTCCACTGGCGCACCCAGGTCAGTGCCGGGAACACAGACAGTCCAGGCCGTGACAGATTGTTCAAGAACGATGGACTCGGCACGCGACCATAGTGTGGGGCCAGCGGCGCTTCAAGATGTCACCTCGCGTATAGAGACGCAAGAAGCGACGCAGCAGCAGGTGATTACATACCTCCAGGATGTGTCCACTCGTCTGGATTCTCTCCAGCAATCCCTCCGGCCACCTCCGCCACCAGTATCTAATCAGCCTGTCACTCATGCTTCTACATATTTCCCTCGTCTTCAGCTGCCTACTCCTAATAAATATGATGGCAATCCCAAGGCCTGTAGAGGCTTTCTAAACCAATGTGACATTCACTTTGAACTTTTACCACAGAACTTTCCGACTGCCAGAACCAAGATAGCATATATTGTCTCCTTGCTGTCAGGTTCTGCCCTAGATTGGATATCACCCCTCTGGGAAAGATCTGATCCAATTCTCACCGATTATGAGAGATTCGTCTCTACCTTCCGACGGATATTCGATGAGCCAGGAAGGCCTGTGTCAGCCTCTACAGAAATTCTCCGTATCAAACAGGGCTCTCGTTCCATGGGTCAATTCGTGGTTCAGTTTCAGACCCTTGCCTCCGAGCTCAAATGGAACAATGAGGCGCTAACAGCCGCCTTCTGGTTGGGCGTCTCAGAGCGCATCAAAGACGAACTTGCCACCCGAGATCTCCCCGAGCAGCTGGAAGATTTAATCTCCTTGTGTGTCAAAATAGACCTGCGCCTAAGAGAGCGAGGTTTAGAAAAATTAAAGAAAGTAGTTCCCCGAGTCCCGCCTCCGTCTCAGCACCGTCCTGCGACAACCTCCACAGAAGAACCTATGCAAATAGGTAGATCTAGGTTATCTACAGATGAACGGTCCAGGAGACAAAGAGAAAAATTATGTATCTACTGTGCCGCCCCCGGTCACTTCATCGGGTCCTGTCCCGAGCGTCCGGGAAACGCCAAGTCCTAACCTGCAGTGGGGGAGTCAGGTTAGGTTGTCTCAGTAAAGCTCCTCCCACCAATGACTTAATTCTACCTGTTGCCCTTGTGTCCCCTGTGGGTACCCTGAAAGTCTCAGCCCTGGCAGACTCCGGGGCTGCAGGGAACTTTATCTCAGCCGAGCTGGTAAAGAAGTGCAAAATCCCAATCCTGCCTCTTCCCCAGCCTCACTACCTCACAGCGGTGGATGGAAGCAGGATCCGCGGAAGTGACATTGTGTATCGGACAGTCCCTGTCTCATTCCACGTAGGGGTACTTCATCAAGAATGTATGGACTTCCTGGTCATTCCTAAATCGTCTTATGATCTTGTGTTAGGATTACCATGGCTACAACTCCACAACCCCCGTATCGATTGGAGATCTCTCCAAATTGTGGAATGGAGCGATTATTGCCAGAAACATTGCTTGACTGAAGTAACTCCAGTCCGATCTTCCACAGTCAAAAGCCTTCCAGGTCTTCCATCAGCATATCATTCTTTCAGTGATGTCTTCAGTGAACAAGCCGCTGATGTTCTGCCTCCACACCGCCGATGGGATTGTCCCATCGATCTCCTCCCTGGGAAGTCCCCTCCTAAGGGGCGTACCTACCCCCTGTCAATCCCTGAGACCAAAGCGATGTCTGAATACATTCAAGAAAATCTCCAGAAAGGGTTCATCCGACCTTCTACCTCCCCTGCTGGTGCAGGATTCTTTTTCGTGAAAAAAAAAGATGGAGGGTTACGCCCATGCATAGATTATAGAGGCCTCAATGAGATAACCATCAAGAACAGTTATCCTCTTCCCTTGATCACTGAACTATTTGATCGTATCAAAGGGGCAAAATTTTTTACCAAGCTTGACCTCCGAGGGGCGTATAACCTAATCAGAATTCGCCAAGGCGACGAATGGAAGACTGCCTTCAACACTAGAGATGGGCATTACGAGTATCTAGTGATGCCCTTCGGTCTCAGTAATGCACCTGCCGTCTTTCAAGAATTCGTCAATGAAATTTTTAGAGATGTCCTATACAAATATCTTGTTGTATATCTCGATGATATTTTGATTTTTTCTTCAGATCTCCAGTCTCATCGGTCTCAAGTCAAAGAAGTGCTGTCCCGTTTACGTGCTAATAAATTGTACGGTAAACTCTCCAAGTGCACATTCGAAGTTCCCCAGATACCCTTCCTAGGGTATATCGTATCCGGCTCAGAGTTGCGAATGGATCCCGCAAAACTTGAAGCCATCGATAGTTGGTCCCAACCAACCACTCTCAAAGCAGTCCAGCGTTTTATTGGCTTTGCCAACTACTACAGAAAATTTGTCAAAGGATTCTCCACCCTCATCGCCCCCATCACAGCCCTCACCCAAAAAGGTGCCAATCCAGCTGTCTGGTCCGAAGAAGCCTTGTCCGCATTCCACCTGCTAAAACAAGCCTTCATTTCTGCCCCCATTCTCCGGCAGCCAGATACAGACAAACCTTTCCTCTTGGAAGTCGACGCCTCTAATGTGGGTGTTGGGGCTGTGCTCTCTCAAGTCACAGACGATGGCAAACAGCACCCCTGTGGGTTTTTCTCCCGGAAATTCCTCCCTGCCGAGAAAAACTATTCCATTGGCGATCAGGAGTTGTTGGCAATTAAACTTGCACTGGAAGAATGGCGATATCTGTTAGAAGGGGCCAAGTTTCCCGTGTCCATCTTCACAGATCACAAGAACTTACTGTACGTCCAGACCGCCCAGTGTCTTAATTCCCGCCAAGCTCGCTGGTCCTTATTCTTCTCACGATTTAGTTTTAAAATCTTCTATCGTCCTGGGTCCCAGAATGTAAAAGCCGATGCACTGTCCCGCTCTATGGAAGATGACACAGTGCTACAAGAACAACATCCCATCATCAGTCCTACGGCTTTTGCGGCCACCCATGTGTCACCTGTGCCACCTCGAGGAAAGATGCTAGTTTTACCTGAGCTCCAGCCCAAAATCTTGTCTTGGGCTCACACCTCGCCCTTCTCCGGTCACCCAGGTGTTCACAAAACCCTGGAAATTCTTCGCCGGTCATATTGGTGGCCTCACATGAAAAAGGATGTCCAGGATTTCGTGGCCTCATGTCCTATCTGTGCCCAACATAAAGTCCATCGTCAGTCCCCTGCAGGTACTCTCCTTCCATTGCCCATTCCCACGCGTCCCTGGACGCACATTTCCATGGACTTTATTTCTGAACTCCCAAAGTCTCAAGAATGTAATACCATCTGGGTGGTGGTAGACCGGTTCTCCAAAATGGCACATTTCATTCCATTGACTGGCCTGCCCTCTGCTCCCAAGCTCGCCCAGATCTTCATCCAACACATCTTTCGAACTCATGGACTTCCCACAGATATTGTCTCCGATCGTGGAGTGCAATTTGTAGCCCGCTTTTGGAGAGCTCTCTGTTCTGCCCTGAAAGTGAAATTGAACTTTTCCACAGCGTACCATCCGCAGTCTAATGGGCAAACAGAGAGAGTTAACCAAGACCTAGAAGCATTTCTGCGCCTGTATGTGTCCTCGTCACAAGACAACTGGGTCAACTGGCTGCCTTGGGCTGAATTTGCCCACAACTTCAGATACCACACAGCTACTGGCTACTCTCCTTTCTACGTAGTCTACGGTCATCACCCGCGACCACCGATCTTTGAGCCCTTACCAGTTTTGGAAGTGCCTGCCGCCTCTTCCACCCTCAAACATTTTTCGCAAGTTTGGAAAAATGTACATGTTTCTCTCAAGAAAGCCTCAAAGAGATACAAGTTCTTTGCTGACCGTAAAAGAAGAGCAGTTCCTCAGTTAAAGCCTGGCGACAAGGTATGGCTTTCCACTCGAAATCTCCGCCTCCGAGTCCCGTCCATGAAGTTCGCCCCCCGATTCATTGGGCCATTCCCTGTGATCCAAAGGATCAATCCCGTAGCGTATAAGCTGAAGCTACCACCATACCTGAAGATCCCAAATTCCTTCCACATATCCTTACTGCGACCTCTTGTTCTCAACCGGTTCCAAAGTACTACTCCTGAGCTCCCCAGAGTTTATACCCATCGAGGGGTTGAATTCGAGGTCGATAAGGTGGTGGATTCTCGCAAAAGATATGGAAATATCCAATACCTCATCGATTGGAAGGGCTATGGCCCGGAAGAAAGAAGCTGGATCAATGCTGCAGATGTGCATGCTCCCCGTTTGATTGCAGCTTTTCATAAAGACAATCCAAGTAAGCCCAAAGGGTGTTCGGTGCCCACCCTTAAAGGGGGGGGTACTGTCATGAACCCCGGTTCCCGCACTGCTCGCATGCGCCCCTTACCGGCACGCTGGGGTAGTGTCCTCCGTAGGTCAGCTGCCGGCACAGTCGGCAATCCCTGGCGTGATGTCTTTTGCTTCCAAGTCACCCCTGCGTCACTGTAAGCTCCAGGTGTATTCCCTGATCAAGTTGCGGGTCACATGATCCAGGTAAAACTCCATCTACTTCCTGGTCTGTGTGCTGCTGCTGCGGCTAATTCCATCACCTGCGTCTGATTCCCTAATCACCTGGAGGGATAAATACCCAGCTCACAGTCTCCTCCTTGTCTTGAACAACTCGTCAGTTTACCTGTGAGTTCTCCAGCGTTAAGCTCCTGTCAAGACTCCCCACGTGCTCCAGAGGTCCGGTTTTCCTGAGTCCGCTGTCACCTGTGTTACTCTCAGCGTCCTGGTCATTCTACTCCTGCCAGAAGTCTCCACGTGTTTCCATCTGCCGTGTGATCCTGTCTTCTCGTGCAGCCCAGGTTACTTGCTCAGTGTCCGGTTATCCGTGGGTTCCGTGCCCGTCTCCTCTCGGCTCCCTAGCCGCCCCAGTGATTCCAGCGATCCCCAGTGATCTCAAGTACCGGCTCCTTAGCCGCTCCAGCGATCCCCAGTGATCTCAAGTACCGACTCCTTAGCCGCTCCAGCGATCCCCAGTGATCTCAAGTACCGGCTCCTTAGCCGCTCCAGCGATCCCCAGTGATCTCAAGTACCGGCTCCTTAGCCGCTCCAGCGATCCCCAGTGATCTCAAGTATCGGCTCCCTAGCCGCTCCGGTATTTCTCATTGTCTCCAGTGTCCCCCTGTATTACCTTCACGTCATCCCCGGCTTCCAGGCCGCATCCCACTACTCTCAAGAACCCTCCGTGTTGCTGTATAGCATTCAGTGCCATCGATCACCATCGATGGTTTTCGTACCCCATTAAAGACTCTTGTTATCCAAACTCTGCCAAAGTCACAGGGGAACCTGGGCAGAGGGCCGCGACCTGGTCGGCAGTTGCAGCTAAGTCCATATCCCCTTGCGGGGGTCCCTGGTGAATACCACTGTCGGCTTAGACCCCGCGCCTCTACCTTAGGTCTCAGCCAATCCTCTGTGTCCCAGGCAGTTCAGCTCTCTCCTGTCTCCGTGCATGAGCTCCAGCTATCTCAAGCCTCCTCGCTTCCAGTTCCCTGCGCCCTCCACTGGCGCACCCAGGTCAGTGCCGGGAACACAGACAGTCCAGGCCGTGACATACACATTCCACCATAGCTTGACAGTGTTGTTATTATGGAGTAATTTAACTATGGGAAGGCATACTGGGATGTGTAGTTTCTCACCAGCTACATGTGCACAGTTTGGTCATTCTTGTTTCAGTAGCATCATATGGAACATGTTACAACAACTCTTTTTCAACAACACACTTTCTGTTGTCCCATCACATACTTCACATGAGCAGAACTGTGCCCATAACCTCACATCACACCAATGGTGCATGTTTCATATATAAATGTGGGTTATTAAACATGGTTGTGTTCACATGTGACATTGAAGTGTAGCACTATCTACAAACACACCTTTCTATTATTTTCAAAACATACATGTAACATATGTACACACATATGACATTATCAGGGGGAGAAACACACTTGCCTTTTCTTCACTGCTAGCCAATCTCTGACCACTGGTGACACCTGGTTCACTTCCTCTGTGATCTTGTCCCAAAGGTTTCTCTTTGCACTGGCACCCGGCTTCCTGGTTGGCAATTCGATCCATTCTCGTGCCCTGGGCACTAAAATTCTCAATTCTGCCTCTAGAAATGCAGGGTTTCTCTTTTTGGTGGTGGTATCCTGCTCAGTCCTCGCCCTAGATGTTGCAGCTCGTTTTCTGGTGGCCCCAGTTCTCTCACCATGCACCTGCTGGGTCACACCTGTTTGGAGAGATGCAACCTCTTGTTCTGGCTGGATGCTTGGCCCTTGTGGAGCTGGTGGCATTGCAGTAGTGGCTGTTAGTGAGCGGCCCCCTTGCTCTTGGGTCCTCCTTGTCCTCTCCTGCTCCCTGTGCCTCAACCTTTCAAGCAAGGATTCTGCTCTTGCTCTCTGTAGAGCGTCCTCAGCTGCGGAATCATCTGAGCTAGACATGTTTGCAGCAATTCTGGCCTGCATCTGACTGAATATTTATATGGTAATCTCCCGCCATGAACAAGGGGGCGTATATTTTTCCCGCAATGTAGTAGCTAATTTACGCCGATATTTCCCGGCGATAATTCCCGCTTAAATTACGCAGGTCTCAACGCACCTGAACATTCACCTGTACATGCACATACACAGGTTGTTGGCCATTGTGTGCTACATGGTGAAATGTGTGCACCTGTCATTCCAATGATGAGTGTTGTCAGGTGGTATCTGTTGGAGTTCGTGTATGCTTTCTGAATCACATTTAAAAACATCACGTTATAATGCTTTCCTTACATATGTAATGAGTATGAAATTGTCATACACCAACATGTTGTTGTTGTGCCTTTTTATCAGCGTATTTATTAGTAGACGGTTGCGTGTCTTATTTTCAGCACACTGTATATACAGTACGTCTCTCCATGGAAATCGTTGTATTGTGCTTTTTTTATCAGCGTATTTATTAGTAGACGGTTGCGTGTATTATTTTCAGCACACTGTATATACAGTACGTCTCTCTATAAATTGAAAGCATACTGTTGGTTATGGTGTGTGTATATCAGAACGGTCCGCGTAAGTTTCTATTCGCATCCAGTTTGTTAATGTAAGAAGGATTATTAAAGTTAATACTAAACAAACAAGTTTTTAGACCAATCAGCAAGCACCAAAAGTTATATATGTACCTGCAATTAATAACTGCGCCATTGCCAATATGACTTCAACCAGGGCTAACGCCTTTTCTAACCAGGAGCTGGTGGCCTTGGTTGAGGTGATGGACCGGCGCCTGGGGCCCAGGGGCCCATATGTGTCCAACATGGACAAGCGGCGGGCATATAATGCTGCCCGCCGGCTAATCTACGCCCGGACCGGCGTCCGCAGAAGCCTGGCCCAAGTGGAGCGGCGCTGGTCTGACCTGCGCCGGCGGCAGCCAGTGATGCTCTGCTCAATTCGCTGCCATATTGCCCGATGTAAGTATATATTTACTAATATGTCTGCGTTTTTTAGCAATGATTTCTGTACTTTTTATAAATATGTTCGTGAGTATGTGGGTGTATAGGGGGTGTATAGGGGGTGTATATGGGGTGTATATGGGGTGTATAGGGGTGTATAAGGGGTGTATAGGGGTGTATATGGGGTGTATAAGGGGTGTATAAGGGGTGTATAGGGGTGTATAGGGGGTGTATAAGGGGTGTATAGGGGTGTATAGGGGTGTATAAGGGGTGTATAGGGGTGTATAGGGGGTGTATAAGGGGTGTATAAGGGGTGTATAAGGGGTGTATAGGGGGGTATATGTAGTCGCTCTGTTTTTGGGTGTAGCATATCAATTAGTTAGCATGATAAAAGTATTAAATATAACAGAAATGATAATTTGTAAGGTTATGAGCATGACTAATGTGAATTTTTCATTCCCCCATTTTTATGAAACCCAACTCTCGATTTCTATGCCATCAACATGAACATTTCAGCACGCGCAAGGGCACGCATGGAAGCCCGGGAGGAGGCAGCCCGGGAGGAGGAAGAGGAAGGCCGTGAGGAGGAAGAGGAGGAAGAGGAGGGCCGTGAGGAGGAAGAGGAGGAAGAGGAAGGCCGTGAGGAGGAAGAGGAGGAAGAGGAAGGCCGTAAGGAGGAAGAGGAGGAAGAGGAAGGTCGTGAGGAGGAAGAGGAGGAGGACACATTGGGGCCTGCTGGAGCACACCCCATATCAACATCCCCTTCCACCAGCCACTCCCCTACCCCCACCCACAGACCTACCCCCACCCACACCCCTACCCCCACCCACACCCCTACCCCCACCCAAACCCCCTCCCCACCCCATTTCCAACCCCCCTACACCTCCCCACCACCCACCCCCAAACCTCTCCAATCCCCACTCCAACCCACTACCTCTATCCCAAGTCCTATCCCATCCCCCTTGCTCCTGACCCCCCCAACCACCGGACACCCAACCAGCGGCGAGCAGGATGGCTCAACTAGCCGTTAGTAAATAATGTGGCCAATGTTTACCTACACATTTCAACACATAAACAATCACAACAACCACATATGTGTATCCAACATCAACATTAGTTGCAACATATCACTGCAGGGCGACCATGAGGTATGGCCTGTCCTTCTCCAGGAACAAGGGTCCCCTTGGTGTTTTTTTTGAGTGTGGCCATGCCTCACCCCTTGAATAATTGACATAACAGTACATCCAATGACATATCCAACATTAGTGGTGCTGAGGTTATGTGGGTCCAGGTGTTGTGTAACTCCACTTCCCAGCATGATGTGCAACATTAATTTATAGATTGTTTTGTTAATAGTGTGTGAGGCCATGCGGATGCATGCTTTACAAACATAGCTTTAGGCCTATAATTAGTACAGCAATGGTCAACATTTTACTAAGTAAGGAGTGCTTAAGCCGCAACAATGCATAACCCTTAAATAGCACAGCCTAATTGTGAGGTTAGAAGTGAGTCCCCCAAAACCAAACTACCAATTGGGATACAGCATACATTCATCCAAGAAGGAGTAATTTTTATAATTTTATGTAATATGTACAGTATGGGTGTGTCAACAGAATAGTATTTTGGACCATGTTTACAGTATACCCATCTTCAATGTAGTTGAAAAATGTATGTGGCCTTCACACTTAACTCACAAATTCATATTATGTTACAATGCAATAAACATTTATGTATATGATATATTAATTATAATGTGTTTTTCCCCTTCACTACAGACACTGAACAGCACCAGGAGGAGGTGGCCAATATAATGCGGTAAATATTCCTGACTTTATTTTATTTAAATATTCTTTTTGTACGTCTGGAGGCCCTCATGTAATTTTTTTTATCCCCCCCCCCCCCTTATTATGTTTGTTAAGAATAAAAGTTTTTTGAAAGTTAGAAGTTGCCTGTGTTTTTAATCATAAATATGTGAGAGGGTTTGTAAGGGCAGGTACATACAGATGTGTAATGTAAGTTATATTGGTAATTTGAGGTGAGGGGTAATGAATGATTGTGTGAATGTGTGTGTTTTGGGGTGAAATAACACATAGTGAAAAGGCATGATTTTTTATTGTTGTTAGATTAAAACATCACACATAACATCAGGGTAGGTATACATGTTAAAAAATCAGATCAAACTAATTATGGACATAATTTAGTACATACACACAAACACCAACATAAATTTATTTAAAAGTAAAAGCAATGTGGGGACACATAGATAGTGATTAAAATGCAACATTAGAACATAACAAATATACATGTAATGAGGGTTAAAATGTTGAGTTATTAGGGTCTTTATTAAGATAGACAATTGAGTTAATAAAAAACAATAATTGAATAACAATTTGATTAATTAATTAATTGCCTTAATTATAGTTGAAAGGCAAGATTTGCAGTTCCATATATGTGAAGGGTATGCCAGCGTGCACAGACGTACGCTCACTCTCACGAGCGGTGACATAAGCTGAGTTTTCCATTGAAAACAATAGCGACCCGTCCGTGCAAGCTGGCGTACGCTCAGATTGCCGCAAGAAGTCGGCGGGAAGACGGACGAGAGACGCCCGTAAACGGTGGCGTACGCTCTGTTGTACGCCAGTTGTCGGTGTGTAAGGGGTGATCCGTCCGTGTACGTTGGCGTACGCTCAATTGTACGCCACTCCCCTTCAACGTTGTTTCTGGCCGTACGTATGCGGCTGATTTGTGGGTGGACTTAACCTCAACGGCCGCGTACGGAGAGCGTACGCTAATATGGGACGTACGCACGTTTGGCCGCACCAACCAGAATAACCCCCTGAGTCTGCACTGTATTGTTTACTGGAATGGTATTGGTCAGTTGGGCATTGATTATTATTTTATTTATTTATTAACAGTTTCTTATATAGCGCACACATATTCCGCAGCACTTTACAGAGTATAGTTGAACATTCACATCAGTCCCTGCCCCAGTGGAGCTTACAATCTATATTCCCTACCACATGTACACACACACACACACACACACACACACACACTTACTCACACACACATTCTAGGTTTAATTTGTTGGGAGCTAATTAGCCTACCAGTATATTTTTGGATTGTGGGAGGAAAGCGTAGTACCCAGAGGAAACCTACGCAAGTACGGGGAGAATATACAAACTCCGCGCAGTTAGAGCCATGGTGGTAATCGAACCTATGACCTCATTGATGTAGGCAAAGACTGGAGTGATTGGTCTTGGTTCAGATTTAAGAATGTGTATCATGGTGGTTTGTAGATAGGACAATTTATTTTGTGCTTCTAAACTACATATTATATTTACATCATTTTTCAAATGCTTGATGTTGTTTTAGGAACACCAAGTGTAGATTAGAAAACAGTTTTGTCATTCAGAAATTACCGGACTGTACAGCATATCCGGTGTTGTTCGCAATAAAAGAACATAGGCAGACAAGAATCTCCAGCAGTTGATGCTATTTGGATGGAATGTTCTCCGTAGTGACATGACTTGCATGCTTTTACATCATGCTATACTTATATTACACAACTGATACTATTTCAGTTCCAGGAATCAGGAGCTTTAATTTACCCTTATCCATAAGCTGCACAAATGACTGACCCTTGGCCCTTTAAGAAAGTAAACTGACGTGGTCTTGTCTGCCTCAGATTGGTTGGCAGTATTAAGGCAGATTAAGGATTTAGTGTACTGCAGCCTGGGATGTCCCGAGATTTCTGGGTTAGTATGTCAGCGTGTCACTGAGTCATTAGGCCAAACCCATTTTTATCACAAATACATTGGACACCCAAATAAAACCTCTGTGCACGTACACAGCACCAAAACCTATACAATCCTAAAATCCCTGTCGCTGGGATATTGGGATTAACCCACAAAGTGTAAAGAACACCACCAATAGCCTACTTGTTTCTCAACATCAAGCAGTACAATCAGGAGACAATGAGTAGGTTGATACACTGTAGTAATCAGCTGCCAATCAGAGCCCACTTGTGCCAAGTTATATGTATTTAGCAAGTAGCTTCAGATAACCAGTTAAGTACAATGCAGAGTGATAAAATGTTGCAAAAACTAAAAGACTTACACTACATTCATCAAATATAAAACACCACAATAGAAACCATTACCCGAATGAGTCCCGAAATATAGGATTCTCCCGCATGCCACCACTTCCTGAGGAAAGTGGGCAGCCTGGGGGTTTGATGACATGATTAGTACTGAATTCCCCTCTGTAGAATGCTATGGTCTCCGCACTATGGCCCTTATTCAGATCGCTACACTCGGACGCGTGCATGGGCTGAAGCGAATGTACCGACCCCCTCTAGCGAATGGATAGCCCGTGCCGCCCATTCGCATGCTGAATTCGGCTGCTCGCCATGTGATCGGATGTTTTATGTGAACATCTATTCGCATGCCTGTGGGTACCGCCGCCATCATTCGATGGTCGCCAACCATCGAATGATGTGGAAAGCGCTCGCCCATGCACGAGTGATCTAGACCACTTGTACATATGAGCGGAGAAAGCAGGGATATGGGCGGGCAGCTGACATCTGGTTAAGTCAGCTGTGAGCCCCCCGCACGCACGTCATGACCACATTTCCATAAGCATGGGAACGCCCATAAAACGCTGGGCATGCGCCCTGATCAGGCCGCAATGACTCTCTCCACCCCCTGCTACGAAGGCCAGGAGCGAGCACTCGGCGACTGGACTTCTCGCCAAGTTCGCATGCTCCCTGCGTATACAGACGTGCGCAGAAATGATTCTACACATGCGTATATGCACAACATTGGTACACTGCCCGAATTCAGGTCCAAGAATATGTTGATTCAGTTGGGGCTCTAATGGCTAATTGTATGGGACGGGGTGTAAATTAAACTGGGTGGCTCAATAATGCTGTTTCTCATGCAGGTTACTAGTAGCAGTAGAAGACATGCTGTAGAATGGATTGGATAACAGACACAGGCTAGCAGGATAGCCTGCACCTGCAGCAGAGGGAATGAAATCTAGTGGCAGATAGGGATATATTGGAACTGGATGACCAAAGCACAACTGATGCGTAGGGTCCAATTCAGACCCATAAAACACAGGGCTGCGAATTCGGAGCCCTGACGATTATCGAAAGACTGTGCAGCGGAGTGATCTTCCCCTTTTTTGCACCATTGCAAACGCATTCACAGACATGTACAGGGTTGGGGAAGGGAGTTTGGCGGGCGGAATTTACCTGCGTACTAGGCTGCGAATACTTGCGTCCATCACGAAGGCCAATACTGCAATGTAACATGCTGTGGACTAGCACAGGAGCTGAATGCTGTGAAGCAATGCTGGAACATGTTTTCTGGATTGCACTGGAATTAAGGGGGAAACTTACTAAGAAAAATTTGTGAAAAATTCAGCACCTCTCCTCCGAATGATTCTATTGGCCACCTAGCGGCCAATCAGGAGCCGGGAAATTCGGCTCCTGATTGACCGCTAGGCAGCCAATAGAATCATTCGGAGGAGAGGCGCTGAACATGAACCATCAGCGTCTCTCCTGTTTAGTTCACGACAGGGGACCGCCGGGACACTTGCGCTTTTTTATTTTATAAGACCTGGACTACTTCAGGAGAGGTTTTTTAAATTTATTTATTTATTTTACCATTTTTTTTACACATTGCAGCCTGCATGGATCTGACTTATCCGTGCAGACTGCCTACACTAATTCGTATTAGCGGCCGTATATACGGCCGCTAATACGAATCATTACGCCATCGGAGGGTTACAAAGCAGTCGTATTTGACTGCTTTGTAAATTCCCCTCCGGAACACGAATTTGCATACGACTGAAACAGCCATATGCTGTCGTATTGATTCGTATTAAGAATACGAATACGATTTTTTTTATATTCGTATTCTTAGTAAATTTTCCCCTAAATGTTGTGAAATAATACTGGAGCAAGTTGTTTGGATTGCACTGAAACATAATTTATTTATTTGCAGTTTCTTATATAGCGCAGCAGATTCAGTTGCGCTTTACATTTGTAGACAGTGATAGAACAAACTGGGTAACATCAGACAGACTTGGAGGTTAGAGGGCCCTGCTGCAAGCTTACAGTCTATAGGGATATACGAGGGAAACACAAAAGACAGGCATCAGTAATAGCATAGCAGTCCCACCAAGTTGCAGGTTCAGAAGGGAAGCTACTGTATATAATACATGCGTGCCTCTGAGGGTTATGTGGGTGATACTTAATAATGTGAAGCAATACTGGAGCAGGTTTACTGGATTTCATTGGAGCAGAATGCTGTGAAGCAATACTAGAGCATAATTATGTGAAACAATTCTCCTACTAAGTTAATTTTTGGTAAACTGGTTTACATAAACTACAGTAAGCCAATCAGAAGATGTCTCTCATCTCTGACCACCTAGGGGGACTGGACTGGGCAACTCTGGGTGTCGTTCAGACATTCTCCTTGAAGACCGGGACTGATAGCAAGTAGGATGGCCCATTTATATTATTAATGCCTAATTCACCCTAAACCATAAATGGTTTGGACTAAACTTCTTATGATTTAGTGGTTTCAAGACCACTGAACAACACCATTCATTGCTGGTGATTTGTATTTGAGCAATTCAAACTGCTGAATAATTAATATGGCTGCTTGGAGGTTCAAACTAGTGGCAACAATTAGCAGCAGCAATATATCATTGCTCTGCTACGCAGTACAGTAGGCACATGATATACTATACCTCCGAACCGCCCACTTATCGTACAAGGTTTATTTGAACTTTTTACCCATGAGATAGTTTCTGAAAGTTTCTAATGCCCACTTAATCGCCAATGCTTATTTTTCAATAATGAGACAGGTTCTCTCATGTACGGTCACTTTTCTACTCAAATAAGTAGATTTCCCCCATTAATGTTCTTAGATAGGAGAGCACCAGTGGCGTGCGGTGGGGTGAGGCAGGTGAGGCACAGCCTTTCCTGTCATACTAATACATATGCCGGCATTTTGAATTGATAAAGTATGTCAAACATACAAATAATTAATTAAAAAAAAATCTTTTTTTTATTATTCTAATCATTTAGTCAAAACGCTGGAGTAAAAAGTCTATGGCAGGTGAGGCAGTGCCTCACCTGGCTACCTTTTCTGCACATCTCTATTCAAAACTCAGTGAATCTCTAGCTGTACATACTGCTGCACATGTGTATAATGCCGGCATGTACCCCATGGCTCATATATTGTGTGGATATCTGGCTCTGGTACTTGCTAGGGACTCTTGAGCCATTTACCTCACCGCACGTCCATGGAGAGCACCTATCCCTACATTTGATGCATCATTTTGCACCATAAACTCTCTTTTAAAGTCAGGTGTTATCAAAAATAGTTGGGCGCACTGCACAATGCTGCTTTCAGTGCTTCCACTTAACCATGATTGACTGTTTACCCTTAGTAAGCTCCACAATGGTGGCAATAGTGTAATACCCAGTAATTTCCAAGAATGCTCTCATCCCTTTTTCATCCCCATAACAAACTTTTTGGGTCAGCACCTATGGATGAAGTCCAACAATGATGGAAACCTTGGCAAGTGACCTGTTTTATAAGGGTTGGCTTGCCCTTCCCATGTCTCTTGCAATGTCCAGCAATCCCCTGGGTTTCTACCATTGAGTCATTCCAAAGGCGGATACCCTATGGAAGGTAGTGGCCAGCAACAGATAGGATTGTAGATAGTCCCAATCTTTTCCATCATTATTTACCACCATGTTTTAGCATAGTATAAGATACACATATGTCTTTAGATGAGTAACTTTAACCAGATGGCACAATTCTTTCATGACATTTTGCCATAAACAAATGCATTAGCAAAACTGTGCGCCTCAAAATCAGGCCCAAGATTGGCTGGTTTGGAGCTCTTTGCTCTTGTGAGTTTAATGGGCCTACACACATAGCTATTTATAGGCATTTTTTAAGCGATCTTACTAGATCGCTTAGGAAATACTCCTACATCGCTCTGTGTGGAGGGACATAGCGATAGCGATGCGCGGGCCAGCATGGTGCTATGGCCCTGGCGATGAATAAATTAATAATAAATCTAGTTAATATCAGCAGAGAACACTGGCACTGACAGATCACTCAGCGGAACATCGATGTGCAACGCTGTGTTCTGGGTGTTCTCTCGCAGCACATATACCCGTGTGTAGGCCCCGTAAGTTTCCATTATTATTATGATTCACCTTTCTTTAGGACAATAATTGCTTCACATTCTACTTATCAAATTCAGTCCTTCAGGAAATTTGCCAGTAATGATGCTCTCTCCTCATTGAAACATTGCAATCACTTTTGTTCTGACTGCACCTTCTCCAGAATTCCCAGTATTATAACTATAAATGTAACTTTCTTGACACATTGCATCAGGTTTAGTTAAAATAAACATCAATGAAAAGTCACCAGTTGAAATATTAAAAGAGCAGTGGCGTAAGTTCGCTCCAGTTGCCCGGTTGTCTCTGTTCAGAAATATAGATAGATAGAACACATATATTTCAGAACTCAGCTACAGAAGCAATATCGTTGGCTGTTAAATAATTGATTTAAACTTCCAGGGGGAGGAGAGGTGCCCCCTTGGGAGCAGGAGCCCAGCGGCAGATGACTCCATTGCCTCCCAGAGTTCTGCCTCTGTAAAATAGATTGTAGAAAAGGTTTCTTCACTGCATATTTAGGGCTGATCTAGATTTAGGGACAAACAAAAAAAAACATTTTGTGATGAGGGTTGGGGTGGGTTGTGGAGATGGGATTTAGAGGTATGCAGGTGATGCGGCATTTCCCAAGTATGCAATCCACTGTAAAAACAAAGCTGGGTGTAGCAAGCAAGAAATGCAGTACACTATAGGCCTAATTCAGACCTGATTACAAGGCTGCAAATTGATAGGCTGGTCAATTATTGATAGACTGCGCATGCGTATGGCCCATAGTATGCATTTGCGAAGCCGTCCTACAATAAAATCCTTCTTCTTGCTGACCGTTCTCAAAGTGATTGATGGGAAGCTGGCTCTTGGGGTTGGTTAACCACCCTGTTTCTGGGAGTGTCAATTTAAAATGTAGGCGTGCCCTGGCTTTATAGGGGAAGCCGTGTGATGTCAGCTCCGGTCCAGAACAGTCTGTATCGCAGAAGTGCAAAGTAAATGCTGGGCTACCCACAGACTGGAAAAATTATTCGATGGTGAGTGGCTTGCGAATGGATTTACAGCTATTCTCATGCCTGCAATAGTTTCGTACGGGTTGCGATTTCACTCTGTAAAATTTTGCTCCTAATTGTAAAACAGCCCATAAGTAAAAATGTAATAGGTTGCACGTCATTTCTTTTCCTTGTATTGTGGAGGATTAGATTTTGTGTTTACAACTGCTGTATACATAAGGGGAATCCGCTGAGGCAATTTGTGCTGAATTGCATCAGTGTAGGCCCACCCAATCTATACACCGCCTGGATTTTGGCTTTGTCTAGCAGGGGCTGAAGCCACGATGAGGTGGTCATGGAGCCATGGCCCCAGCCTGCCTGCCTTCCTGCTTGGCCACGCCCCCTAATGCCATGATGCCCCTTCCTGGAGGGAAATATAGACATTTGTCCCCCTTCGCAGCTGATCTGAGCCCTCATCGTGCCCCCTAAATTCATGGGTCATCAGTACTCCACACCTCTCTTTGGTGCTCCTAGTGGACAGCAATAAATCCCCTCCGGGTAGTCTCCAGGTAGGATTTAACAAATTTTGGCAAATATGTTGCATACCTCCCAACTTTTTAGACAGGCAGAGAGGGACATCTGCACGCATCAAAGGCGCGCGCTCAAATTTAGGGGTGTGGCTTAGCAACAAGGGGACATGGCCTGCAAATTGGCCTGCAAATTGCATCATTCCCACGAGACCACCACCACTGTGGTGGCCTGACCAGCGGCTCTGTAAGCTGCTGGCCAGCCCCCAGCCTCTGTGCTCTGGGAATGGCACAGCATCTATTCACCAAATGACAGGGAGGGGGACTCCCAACACCCCCCCCACCCCCCACCATGAGACAATGTCGCCGCTGGGTGGGACGCGTGAATGTCCCCAGAAACTGTGACGTTCCCACGGAAAGCGGGCCAGTTGGGAGGTATGATGTTGTATGCAGACCAAATGCTTATTTGACCTGTTTTGTTAACCAATAATTATGAATCATGCTGCATCACATTGCATATACATATCGGTGCAATGAAAAGATCAAATACATTATTTGATTTAATATCACAATCAAATGAGTTTTTGTCTAAACTAAGCAAATGGACTTTGGTTTTTAATCCTTAAAATGTGAGTAATAGTATGGTGATTCTGAATGTCATGTCAGGACTGAATCAAAGGGCAGTCATTTGCATGTTTGGGTAAATTAGTCAGATATCTATTTGCTCTGACAACACTAAGATTAGGGCACATTTTTGTCCCAGATCCAAGTAGGTGTAAGGTCAGGATGTAGATCTATGTGCTATATTAAAAGAACTCGGTGAACCCTATCATCATATCCAGTGTACTTATTGTGGACAAATAGTTTTCAATAGCAAGCAAATGATTGCACAGCTTTGGAAGTTTCCGATACGTTTGGCAGTGCATAAAACAAGAATTTAATTAAATATCCACATGGTAAAAGATGCGTACATGGTATAATCACTGACAGATTTTTACCTATGGACTGCAAGACTACCGTTAAATCTGCCATCCAGCTCAGTGTCAGTGAACCAAGATGCAATCTGAATTGTGCACTGGCTTCACTGTGACTGGCAGTAACTTCCTGCTGGAAGCCCTACCTTCCAGTCACCCACATGACAGGCAGTCCCATTGGAAGGCGTTTCCTGTAAGAGGCCACTTCCTGCCTTATAGCGCAGCCCTAGTCGGCAGTCAATGCAGCATGCAGAAGCCAGGCTTTTTGCGCATGAGCAGTAACGTCGATACTAAAGCACATTGGCCAAGCCATTTCAATTACATTATAACAGTGTTGCCTACCCTCCCGCATTTAGTGGGAGGCTCCTGTTTTTGCACCCATCCTCCCGCTCCCCTGCAAAGCCCTTGGTTCCTCACAGTTTTTGGACACGTTAGAGAAAGAAACTGACTGTGCATGCGATGTTACAGGGCGTGGCCTGCAGGTGCGACGTCATGATATATTTATGTCCGTCATGATATTTAAATCCCGAGTACCTCTGGCTGCGGCAGCAGGAAAAGAAGTAGGAGTGGCAGCGTCCGGCCCCAGAGTTGAAGAGGCAGCGGAGAGGGAGAAGTGCGGCAGCGGCAGTGTCAGTGAGTGGAACCAGGAGAGCCAGGTAGCAGGATGACAAGTGCAGCAATGACTGTAAGTGCAACCACAATGTACCTCTCCCCCACCCACTAAGCCTAGGCTGCTTTCTTGATTTCTTATTGTTCCTCTCTCCCATATATATATATATATATATATATATATATATATATATATATATATATATATACACAATAAATAGTCACGGCACTCCATCCTCTTTAAATAGTAAAATTTAATTAGAACAGCAATGTTTCAATACAGTGTTGTATTTTCATCAGGCTAAAGCCATCATCATTATTCTGATGAAATACAACACTGTATTGAAACGTTGCTATTCTAAATTAAATGTCACTATTTAAAGAGGATGGAGTGCCGTGACTATGTATTGTGAAGATTTTCCTGTGGATCACGGGCACCCTCCCGTTTATATATATATATAAGATATCGCACCAGCTTTACTGATAGGATGGTGACCGTGCCAGGTCAACTTTAAATACAGTAACAGTTCCCACTCAAATAGGGAGACCAGCACCAGTCCAATACAGTAAATTAATTCATATTTATTGTCACAATGGACACTTGTTTAAGCAAACATCATGTCAGAATAAAAACACCCAACAGGCTGTACTTAGCATTATCAGGCTGTGTCTCCTCGAAGGCCGTTTCGGTGCATCCAGCACCTTTTTCAAGAGGGGTGACCAACCAGACTGAACATGACAAACGCTATAAATAAGACCCCCATAGCGTCATCTCACCTGTAACAATTAGCGCCGTACCTCCGCATCAGGGACCTCCATAGCCCGGCTGCCTCCCGTCTCCGTCACGGCGCCGTCGCACTGGAACCTATGAACAGACCAGTTAGCAGGGGGACATGTGGATAGTTCCGTGGTGCCGGAAGTCATTGCCAGAACTCTACATCAGCATGGAGTGTCGGCACGGCAACCAAACATAACAACATTTATATACATTGTTATATGCCATGTTCACAAGCATCAAATCATGTAATGAAAAAATCAAAAACTACAAAAAATAATAAAGACAAAACAAAAGAAAAATGCATTAATTGAAGTATGAAAGAAACCTCAAATTCAATGTATACTTGAAAAAGCGCTATTAAATGACGTGGTATCAGTATCAGGCCTACTATATCTAAGTAAATACTAATCACTGACCATACGGGAAATAATTTGTAACGCAGCAACATTATAGGAAATGCGTCAAACTGAATTCTTCATTAAGACCATTAGGTCGCATAGAGTTCAGTTCATAAATCGAGAAACTCTCTTTCTTCAATAATATTTTGTGGCGATCGCCTCCCCTCCTGAGGGGAGGTACATGCTCAATAGGCATAAACTGGAACTCATTAATTGTATGACCACAATGTACAAAATGCCGAGCCACAGGTGGGGTATAAGTGTCCATCTTTATATATGCCTTCTTGGTGGATGACCTGTGTGCCCCAATTCTTTCTTTTGGCATACGCCAGGTTTTGCCGACATACAACATATTACAAGGGCATTTGATTATATAAATTACATACTTTGTTTCACAATCCATATGATGTTTTATGGAGTAGTTCTTGCCTGTTATAGGATGTAAAAATGTATCTGACATGATCATATGTCGACAGTTCACACACTTGGAACATTTATAGGATCCGGGTTGTCTCGACAGCCAGTGTCTTGCTTGATCCACTTTCGGGCTTATGTCTTAAAACGTTAGTTGTTGTTGTTTCAAATGTTGGATTTCTTTGTAACAAAAAAAGAGGTGGAGTTTGACAAATGCCTCCCATAACCGGATCAGTACCTAATATGTAAACTGTATTTATTGCAACGTTTCAGAGCCCGCAGCTCCATCATCAGGCATAAAGTGAACAATCAAAAATAGCGACACATACCTCTATTAATAAGATCCCTCATTCAGGATGCCGTGCGCTGTCGTCCCTCCACTGGAAGGCGCTTGGGGATGATGTCAGAGCATGACCAGTCCTCCCTCCTCTCTCAGCAACTATGGGACGCTGTCTACAGCCTCGCCTCCCAGCGCCTAACAACTCTGGGATGCTAGGTGCCGTCTTGTCACTAACATCTGGGAATGAAAGCATATATAAATACACATGTGTAGTATAATAAGTGCAGGTGAATAAGAAAGAATATTAATAAATGCATATACAAAGTGATAATGAACAATTACAAAAAGCATTTAAAAAATGGGTAAGAACACTGTATGCTATGGTCTGTCTCAATAATTGATGGTGTGAGTATACACACCGGGCAATTTAATCTATAGATGTGTTAACATATAGTACACACAGGGTAATCAGTGGGCAGATGTCCAATGATTATATGGGCAGAAAAATACTGTTTCCTGCATCATGATGGGAATGGTTGGTGAAAACATCAATAAGGTGTGGAACTGTCAATCTGCTGTTAAAGCAGGTAGATGCTGTCCGATATTAGTGGACCAAGACGGCAGTTATAGTAAAGTATTCCATGATATTCGTTCATTAAGTCCTTTCGGATTCATGGTGTCCAATTTATAGATCCACATAGCTTCTAGTCGAAGGAGCGCAGTCACATGGTCTCCTCCTCTCCTTCTCTCAGGCATGTGATCTATTATGATGTATTTCAAAGAGGACATGTGATGTGTATGTTCTTTGAAGTGTACTGCCACTGGTTGGTCACTAGGTTTCCCATGTCATATAAATAATTTCATCCAGAAAACTTTGGGTACGGCAATACCCTTGATTCTCCCAGCTCTTCCCATAAGCTCCTGAATTATTTCGCCCCATATCAGTTGCAGCATATTATCTTGCGGTGTGAAAACATTTTTAATGTTATATTTATATTTTTAAGGTTCATAAATTTCCTTATTTTGGATTATTTCTTAAATTGGACAAATCTTCACTAAATATCTTCAAATGACCTTTTGTCTATAGAGTGTAAGCCAAGCAATGAAATAGCCGTTTGGTGATTTTACTGAATATTGGCACCATTGAGCAATGTCAGTAAATAATTTATTGTTTTAAAGGCAAGTCCCCATGGTAATTTATACCAAACAAAACACTTGACCCTTTTATGTGGCAACTACTGTATTTGCAAGGGCAATATACTTCAGTTCAATTCAGGTAACAGGTAGAGGTCTGTCCATATATAGATCTGCTGAGTTATCATAAAATGTGAGCAGAAACCAGTACAGACCAGTAGCTGATCATCTGGCAGAATCCAAATAATGCAGTAACATTTGTGAAGTAGACATCATTTTATAAGATGAATCTTAAGTTCAAAATATTCCTGGGTTGGATTTACAGTTTGACCTACCTCAGTCTGTTGTGTTAAGGATTAAAGTAGGGGGGGGGGGGGGCAGAACTGTGTTCCACTACCCACAATGGTCAGGTGGAACTAGTTCAACCTCCACCTTGGCCCTGCACAGTAATCTAACAGAAAAGCATTATAGTTTGCAGGGAGGTATCAAAACCCTACCACTGGCCCTGGCTCTGTTTAATGGGGGCAGTGGAGGGGGTGAATTATGTGGCAGGACAAATTTATTCCCTGGTTGTGTTCAACTCTCTCAGGAATCTGATCTGACCCTGGGCTAATTTTCATTCTATTCACTCCAGATACAGTACATCTGATCAGACGTAAGATACACCCCTGACAGTTTCAGATCCAATGGATCTTTGGTGCAGCACATAAAGCTGCCCGCACACTAGAACAATTTTTTTTCAAATCAACCGATATCGGTCGGGTGCGCTCTCCCGCAGATCTTTTGATAAATCTTCTGTTTTTACATGCTGCATGAAAGATCAGAAGATTTAGCAAAAGATCCATAGGAACGCACATGGGATCTTAAGAGAAATCTTTGGTGAAGATGTGCGCTTATCTGAAATCTTTTGCCCAGGACGGACAAAAGATTTAAAGGCTAATTAATGCGCACATCTTAAGATCGCAGATCTTTCTAGTGTGTGGGTACTTTAAGATTTTTTTGTCAGATGGATCTGAAACTTCAGCCCTACATCTGATCTGAGGGAGCGCAGATTTGGCCTTTTTTCTTCTGTCAAGGCCCCCATACATTAGTCCGACTTGTCCTAGGGACAAGTCGGACTTGATTTCCCCTGCAGCTCCCCGGGAGGGGGACACACGATTAGGCACTTGATGTGCCAAATTTTGCATATGATAAATCTCATGGATTTATCATATGCAGTCCCCGGGTAGCTGCAGGGGGAGAGCCAGCCAGGGAGAGCTAGTCAGCTGGCCGGGGACACTGTTGATCCGGGCATGGGGAGAGGCTGGCAGGGGCAGTGTACACATAGGCAGCGGGTGGGGGGACGCCGGTGAACCGGCGAGAGGAACAGCTCACGTGCTGGGCAGGACCAGGCAGACGCAGCTTCAAGGAAGAAAAAAACCAATACAAAGAATGGGGAGCCAGTGATTGGCTGAGAGCTCTCTCAGCCAATTGCTGATTGGCTGAGAGAGCTCTCTCTGCCAATCACTGCCTCCCCATTCGTTTGTATTGAAGCTGCGTCTGCCTGGTCCTCCTGCCCAGCAGTGAGCTACTCCCCTCGCCTGTTCACCGGTGTCCCCCCGCCCGCTGTCTATAGTGTCAGCTGCCCCTGCAAGCCTCTCCCCATGCCCGGCGTCCCCCGCCTGCTGACTATTTGTCAGCTCACCTTCCCCGGCGTCCCCCGCCCGGAGACTGCACATAAGATTTAGGAAATCTTATGTGCAGCCGGTGCGACTGCCCGACTCCGATCCGATGCGCACGGGACCGTGCATCGGGTCGGATAGGGTGTCAAAACATGCGATTTGGGATGATTTCACAGCCCGATTCATCCGAGTCGGGTGAAATCGGGCCCAAATCGCATAATGTATGGGGGCCTTCAGATCCATGATGCAAACAGGCCAAATCTGACAAGTGGATGGGGTCCTTAAGAAAATCAGTTGTCTCATCTGGGTTTTTTCTTTATTAACTGGCCACCCAGATCATAAGCAGTTGTAGGTCCATTTACTCTACTGGAAGTCCAGAAGACAACCCTGCTGTAACCTGTCCGCTGCTGCAGTAAAGTTAACTTAGCAGAACCTGGCCCTTGAATCTCCTATTACAAGATATCTCGATATGTAGTTGGATACTATGGTTAACACTGAAGGATTTGACCCTATTAGTTTATTAGGTCACAAATGACACAAAAGAGACACAAACCAGGACTGCACACAAATCAAATATATGTAAAATATTGGGAAATGTTGTTGGATTTTTGGAGCTGGCCTTCCTGACCTGTTCTGCCAGCGGTATCAGGACCCAGTGTTCATAACTGGTGCTTTTTTTTTAAAGTTAAACAATCATTACAGGCGGTGTTATAGGTTTATGGTGTAAGCTGCACTTTGTCTCTGTGCTCTGAAACATCTACCATGCAGTAGTCTCGTGAACACCATTCATGATCTAGAATATTGCATGGTAGATAGATGGGAATCACTTTTATCTGCCACTTATCTTGTATCAATGCCATTGACCTTTCAATCAATTTCACCTACTGGGCACAAGGCCTAAGCCAAAAAACTGAGTCCATGTTGTGGCATTGCTGGTAAATTATAAACATGGAGCTTTGTAAAGATTAGACAAATACAAAAACAAGCTAGAGACTTGGTCGGAGAGAGATCATTTTGAAATACAGAATATGCTAATGGAAAAGCACTGATGCGGAAAAAAACTCTTGTTGTATTTGCTAAGATCATCTGGAACATACTGTGAAATATTTGGCAGTTTGTAACCAATGGTTAGTTCTCCTAGTTGTACAAATGTTGATACTGATGATATTAATCAAAACCCCCATCCGTCTTTTCTCTGGTACCTGGAACAGCTCACATTTTAGGCTAATATGGGCCTGATCTGTGTTGGTGAATGTGCCCATACATGGTGCGATTTGCGGGTGCGATGCGATAGGCTCTCCCGCGCACATCCCTTCCCACAGATCAAAAAGTATGTGTTGCAGATACTTTTTGAACTAGGTCCCGATCGCATGTTACATCTGCCTCACGTGCAGTGCAGCATGGTTTTGCCCAGTAGCCTGCTTTTTTTGCTTTACTTACAAACATAAATCAGGCCCTATGTAGGATATCAGCTGCAGCAATTGTCTGGTCACTCTGAGCTAGTCCTTGCTGGCTGCCTACTAATACTATGGATCACCAAGTGATAGAGAGCTCATAAAGGGCCTGATTCAGGAATGGAGTCAACACTGGACAGCAGTATGGGGCATATAAAAGTGATGACTCTATTCTGTTGGTCTCAGGAACGGGCATGGGTCATTGGGCCATGCCATATTAGGTCGACATGCATTGGATCGACCACAGAAGGTTGACATGTCTTAGGTCGACACATGAAATAGGTCAACATGGCTAAGGCCGCCAGGGTTGGAAGGTCGACAAGGGGCCACAATGGCTAAGTCGAAAGTCAAAAGGTTGACGTGACTTTTTCATGTTCTTGTCATGGATGTCAACATAGTCGACATGGACACCTTCATTTGCTTGACATGCTTCTATTCTCCCTCCGCGGCATAGTGGATGGCCGGGTATGAAATACCACCTGTCGGCACATGTCGACTCAAGAAAATGTGAAAAACTCATGTCAACCTTTTGACTGTTGACCTAGCCATAGTCGACCTAATGCTTGTGTCAACCTTCAACCCTGTCGACCTATTTCATGTGTCCATCCAATGCATATTGACCTGGTATGGGTCAAACTAATGACCTAAACCTCAGGAACACAGCAGTGCATAGAATGCATATCCTGTACATTATCTAGACGGATTCAGTATTGAATCCCGGCGGTCGGGATCCCGGCGTTCAGAATCCCGACGCCGGAATCCCGACAGCCAAAATCCCGACAAGGGGGGGACGTGGATCGCACCCCCCCTTGCGGGCTCGCTGCGCTCGCCACACAGCGGGCCTGGTGCCTCGCTACGCTCGGCACACTAATTTATTTTCCCTCCAGGGGTGTCGTGGACACCCCAGGAGGGAGAATGTGTCGGGATTTCGGCGGTCGGGATTTCGGCGGTCGGGATTCCGGCGTCGGGATTCTGAATGCTGGGATCCCGACCGCCGGGATTTTAACTGCATCCCATCTAGACATAAGGTGCATACACACTTTACAATTTTTTTGACCAATTTTGTTGAAAGACATTTCCATTGAACCCAGTGTCCTGGACGAAAGATGTTGACGAAAGATATTGACGACAGACGAAATATCTAGCTACAGTGTATAGGCTCTTTTCTAAATATATCGAAATTGAGCGGCATGCACAGTTGACAAACAATCTTGATGAACAACTGGCCAGTATGCGCATCATCATTCGTCGTTCGTCTGTCGTCAATATCTTTCATCAACATCTTTCGTCCAGGACACTGGGTTCAATGGAAATGTCTTTCAACAAAATTGGTCAAAAAAATTGTACAGTGTGTACAGACCTTTATTAGCGACACCAAGCACCATTTCCACACTGACATTACTGTGCAGGCTAAGAGCTCCATCAGTGTATTCCTCTAAAACAGCGGTTCTCAAACTGTGGGTTCTGACCCCAAAGTGGGTCCCGACCTTCTCAGCATGGGGTCGCGACTCCATGTTGCTGACCATCAGGCTGATGACTTTTCTAGTCTCAGTCAGTGATTCAAGGAGTCTGTTGAATTGTCTGTCATTTTAGACTCCTCCCATCATTTTGTGCCTCCACAATGCTGCCATGTATGTGCTGTCTACTGACTTCACATGTGATGTCCTTCTACAGTAATTTGCTGGGGTCCTGTAATTATTTTGCTCTAAAACCTTCAACCTTGAGTACTCAAAACATAGTAGGGAAAAGTGGCTCTAAATTGCACACCCTCAGTAATGAAAGGTGCGATCTGCTGAGAATAAAATGGTTTACACAGAGAGAGAGGGTGCAAATGTACTATACGATCATTACATTACAATATAATATATAATAAGAGGTTGTTAGTATATCATTGGGCCGTGATATTGGCCTGCCCGCCAATCGTCTAGGTCACCTCTTGTCGAGGTACTCAAAACATAACCTTTAACTAACATAAATGAAACTTACCTAAATGAGGCAAGCTTAGACTATAACCATGTTAAACTCATGTAGGTGTGAAATAACGACACGGACATGGTACAACTTGGCTTAAAAAGGTCACAGCTTTTTATTCCAAATGGTAATTACCATATCGAGGTAAAGGTGGGCAGGGGACTCTGCATTCTTGCTCTAGCTTTACTTTCTTAGGCCATGCCTGAAGGACGACTAAAACGTCCTCCCCAAATTGATGCACCTATCATCGCAGGGGCTCACCTAACCCTCATGGACTAGACCGGACTTTAACCGCACACTGCACAGAGCAGGATAAACTCACCAATGAATTGAGGGCAGGTGCCCCAGAATAATCATATGCGCCCTAAAAGCCACAAAAATGTCTAACCCCACTGACACACAGCACCCTTTACCAGTTCTATCCCAGTGACAAGCTTGTCACCTGAAGTAAACAAAACAAGGTGATGCCAGTCGCACAGGAATATAATATGTAATAATCTGTTGGAGACTCCTCACTTGTAAATATTCACTATGATATACTGGTAAAAAATTGAGGGTGTGCTACCACTGGACACGGGATAGATGCAATGGGCCTTATTCTGGTTGGTGCGGCTGGGCCATACGCGTACGTTCCGGGGTTTTTATTGATCTGCGCATGCGTACCATCTCCAATGCGCAGGCGCGACCACTCCACAACGCTTACGGACGGGTCTTTCCGTGCGAAAAAACCTGTACGCGAGAGTACGGTCATTGGGGGCGGCATAGGGGCGTGTTGAGGGGAGCGGCCGAAATAATGAGGGAAAATGGACGTAAATATGGGCGTACACAGGGGTGTGCACCGAAAATGAACGGTGCTACTACCGCTCGATCGGCTAAAGCACCGTTCATTTCGGACACAAAACAGGCGGCCGCCAACCGCCACCTCAGACCACCCCTACAGATACCGCATGACAGCGGACGCCTGGGTCTGCTAATTTACGCTGATTACTACTCAAACACATACACCTGAATGTAATAAGCAATGCTGCAGTCTATTAAGTCCAAACCATTATTTTACTACCTGCAAGCCACACACAGCACTCAAACACCTTGGAAGCTTATCTTTCTATACTTCTCTACATTTAAAGGTTTGTTTAATTTAAGGTAAGAATCATTTTAAGACCTGCTTATATATGCTAAGGTAGGTATTTGTTAAACATTTATACACATTCACTACGTGTTTTCATATACTTTACACAGTAGCACACTCAATCTACACAAGTCGACATGTGTCAACGTGTTCACTCTAATACAAACATAGGTTTTGTATTTATGATACAAATACATAAACCACATCTAACACCTACAAAGGATGTTTCAGCAATGTTTTAAGCCCATGCCCACTATTTTGCACACAATCTTTGTATAGTACCCAAAATACAGAACTGTACCACTTTCTGATCTGCTATGAATTGGATGTTACTACACTCTGGATGTAAGATGCCACCAATCACATTATTGCAATCACATCTCTCTAACAAAGGATTCCTACATCTGCTTCTGACACTGTAAAATCATATATATTTAAATAGTTAAACATGTTTGTTCACAAGCAATTTTATCATGTTTGGCCGATTCACACATCTTTAACATACCTGTACCAATACATGACTGTTTTTTTAGGAAGGACACATATGCATTCCTACACAAATGTCTTTTTTGACCCTTGTTTGTCTACCTCACCCACTCCATGAGGAAATCATTGTTCTGGACCTGCTTTTACCTACTAATGTAGGAGCTACCTCACCTGCACACAAACTGCTTTCTCACCTATTAAGTTGCTCTGCACATGTGCTGACACAAACTAATTAGCTGGAAAAAGTTGGATATGAACATGTGATTGGCCATGGAGAGGGTTACACATGGGAAACTTCTACCACACTTCAAGAAATGCTCAAAAATACCCTGGTCAGTAAGTACACATAAATGTATTATTTGTTTCACACAAGAAATTACACATACAACAATTTGGTTGTAATTGGGAAAATAATTTATTTGCTGTTCAGCATCACAGCTTATTTGCCACTTTAATGTCATAAATAAAAATAAAATATAAAATATACACAAAAATAACAATCAGCCAGAACAAGAGGTTGCATATCTCCAAACATGTGTTACCCTGCAAATGCAATGGTGAAAGAAATGTGGACACCAGAATACGAACTGCAACAACCAGGGAGAATACTAAGCATGATACACACCACCAAAAATTTATCCTGCATTTCTAGAGGTCAAAAAAAGAACTTTACTGCCCATGGCACGAAAATGGATCGATGGCCAACTCAGGAAGTGGATGTCCAGTGCAATTTAAACATTTGGGGTCTAACCACAGAGGAAGTGAACCAGGTGTCATTATTTTGGCCCTTTTTTCCCCTTTTTAGATGGGGCCTTGGGGACAGGGGCCTTTGGCTCTGATGGCTTGCGCCGTCTTCCCCTACTGGACACAGGAGGGTCAGCAGAGGTGAAAGGTTGGGGAGCAGCTTGGGGTGGCCCAGCAGATGGGGACCCTTAGGGACCTGGCGGTGGTGAGCAGCTCCACCAGAATGTCATTCTGGCGGCTGATTTGCTGGACAATGCTTTGCATGCCAGCCGCCAGAGTGTCATTCGTGCGGTTTAAGGCCTCACACTGCTGCCTCTTTGTGGCCTTCCAATCTGCCAGAAATTCCACAACCTGCTGCTGACAGACCGCAGCCTCCTCCCCTTGCTGCTCAATCCTCTCCAGCATCACCATCCACCTGGCATCCCATGTGTCCTGTGGCTGGGGGTGTCGTGTTGGTGGAGGCTGGACCACTTGCTCCACCTGTGGCTCTGCAGAGGAAGATGCTGCCGGTTCATCCTGTGTTTCTGCTTCTTCTAGGATAATAATTGAAAACAATGTCACCATCACATACACACAAAAACTATCTTACCAAATACTATGCATTACTGTGACTTACCATCAAAAGCAGCATTAAAGACCTCCACCGGGAGCTCACTATCCATATTGGATATCCCCCTGACCTCTGCCTCATCAATAACATCCAAGGCGTCCTGCTCCAGGGGGGTATATTCCAAATTATCTGGCATAGGCCCCCTCCCGGTGGACATGCTGTGGTTGAACCGGTCAGTCATCTTCCTCTTCAGTGTAGTTTTGAAGTCTGACCACCTACAAGTTCAAAAATACAAATATCACCATGAGATATGTGCACCACTGTGCTAGTGAACATCATGACTACGTTACATTTCCTAGTGTGGGTGATCTTATGTTTTTTTAGGCATATGTTTCCCACACACATATTATTGTCTCCATTATGAGGCATTTCAGTGTCTCATCTCATTCATTAGGCCACTAAATGCACATACATAGATCACTATGCAGAAATGACATCATCCATGGCCAAATTATGCACCTCCACCTGGTGTGAAACTACACATTCCACCATAGCTTGACAGTGTTGTTATTATGGAGTAATTTAACTATGGGAAGGCATACTGGGATGTCTAGTTTCTCACCAGCTACATGTGCACAGTTTGGTCATTCTTGTTTCAGTAGCATCATATGGAACATGTTACAACAACTCTTTTTCAACAACACACTTTCTGTTGTCCCATCACATACTTCACATGAGCAGAACTGTGCCCATAACCTCACATCACACCAATGGTGCATGTTTCATATATAAATGTGGGTTATTAGACATGGTTGTGTTCACATGTGACATTGAAATGTAGCACTATCTACAAACACACCTTTCTATTATTCTCCAAACATACATGTAACATATGTACACACATATGACATTATCAGGGGGACAAACACACTTGCCTTTTCTTCACTGCTAGCCAATCTCTGACCACTGGTGACACCTGGTTCACTTCCTCTGTGATCTTCTCCCAAAGGTTTCTCCTTGCACTGGCACTCGGCTTCCTGGTAGCCAATTCGATCCATTCCCGTGCCCTGGGCACTAAAATTCTCAATTCTGCCTCTAGAAATGCAGGGTTTCTCTTTTTGGTGGTGGTATCCTGCTTAGTCCTCGCCCTAGATGTTGCAGCTCATTTTCTGGTGGCCCCAGTTCTCTCACCATGCACCTGCTGGGTCACACCTGTTTGGAGAGATGCAACCTCTTGTTCTGGCTGGTTGCTTGGCCCTTGTGGAGCTGGTGGCGTTGCAGTAGTGCCTGGTAGTGAGGGGCCCCCTTGCTCTTGGGTCCTCCTTGTCCTCTCCTGCTCCCTCTGCCTCAACCTTTCAAGCAAGGATTCTGCTCTTGCTCTCTGTAGAGTGTCCTCAGCTGCGGAATCATCTGAGCTAGACATGTTTGCAGCAATTATGGCCTGCATCTGACTGGATATTTATATGGTAAACTCCCGCCATGAACAAGGGGGCGTATATCTTTCCCCGCAATGTAGTAGCTAATTTACGCCGATATTTCCCGCCGATAATTCCCGCTTAAATTACGCAGGTCTCAACGCACCTGAACATTCACCTGTACATGCACATACACAGGATGTTGCCCATTGTGTGCTACATGGTTAAATGTGTGCACCTCTCATTCCAATGATGAGTGTTTTCAGGTGGTATCTGTTGAAGTTCGTGTATGCTTTCGGAATCACATTTAAAAACATAACAACGTTATAATACTTTCCTTACATATGTTATGAGGATGAATTTGTCATACACCAACATGTTGTATGTGCCTTGTTATCAGCGTATGTATTAGTAGATGGTTGCGTGTATTATTTTTCAAACACTGTATATACAGTACGTCTCTACATTGAAAGCATGTTGTATGTGCCTTGTTATCAGCGTATGTATTAGTAGATGGTTGCGTGTATTATTTTTCGTACACTGTATATACAGTACGTTTCTCTATAAATTGAAAGCATACTGTTGGTTATGGTGTGTATATCTGAACGGTCCGCGTAAGTTTATATTCGCATACATATTGTTAATGTAAGAAGGATTAATAAAGTTAATACTAAACAAACAAGTTTTTAGACCAATCAGCAACCACCAAAAGTTATATATGTACCTGCAATTAATAACTGCGCCATTGCCAATATGTCTTCAACCAGGGCTAACTCCTTTTCTACCCAGGGGCTGGTGGCCCTGGTTGAGGTCATGGACTGGCGCCTGGGGCCCAGGGGCCCATATGTGTCCAACAGGAACAAGCGGCGGGCATATAATGCTGCCCGCCGGCTAATCTACGCCCGGACCGGCGTCCGCAGAAGCCTGGCCCAAGTGGAGCGGCGCTGGTCTGACCTGCGCCGGCGGCAGCCAGTGCTGCTATGCTCAATTCGCCGCCATATTGGGCGATGTAAGTATATATTTACAAATATGTATTAAATATAAGTGAAATGATAATTTGTAAGGTTATGAGCATGACTAATGTAAATTTTTCTATCCCCCATTTTTATGAAACCCAACCTTCGATTTCTATGCCATCAACATGAACATTTCAGCACGCGCAAGGGCACACATGGCAGCCAGGGAGGAGGCAGCCCGGGAGGAGGCAGCCCGGGAGGAGGCAGCCCGGGAGGAGGAAGAGGAGGAGGAGGAAGAGGAGGAGACATTGGGGCCTGCTGGTGCCCACTCCATTTCAACATCCCCTTCCACCAGCCACTCCCCTACCCCCACCCACACCCCTACCCCCACCCCCACCCCTACCCCCACCCACACCCCTACCCCCACCCACACCCCTACCCCCACCCACACCCCTACACCCACCCACACCCCCTCCCCACCCAATTTCCAACCCCCCTACACCTCCCCACCACCCACCCCCAAACCTCTCCATTCCCCACTCCAACCCACTACCTCTTTCCCAAGTCCAATCCCATCCCCCTTGCTCCTGACCCCCCCAACCACCGGACACCCAACCAGCAGCGAGCAGGATGGCTCAACTAGCCGTAAGTAAATAATGTGGCTAATGTTTACCTACACATTTCTACACATAAACAATCACAACAACCACATATGTGTATCCAACATCAACATTAATTGCAACATATCACTGCAGGGCGACCATGAGGTGTGGCCTGTCCTTCTCCAGGAACAAGGGTCCCCTTGGTGGTTTTTTTGAGTGTGGCCATGCCTCACCCCTTGAATAATTGACATAACAGTACATCCAATGACATATCCGACATTAGTGGTGTTGTAGTTATGTGGGTCCAGGTGTTGTGTAACTCCACTTCCCAGCATGATGTGCAACATTAATTTATAGATTGTTTTGTTAATAGTGTGTGAGGCCATGCGGATGAATGCTTTACAAACATAGCTTTAGGCCTATAATTTGTACAGCAATGGCCAACATTTTACTAAGTAAGGAGTGCTTAAGCCGCAACAATGTCATAACCCTTAAATAGCACAGCCTAATTGTGAGGTTAGAGGTGAGTCCCCCAAAACAAAACTACCAATTGGGATACAGCATACATTCATCCAAGAAGGAGTAATTTAATTAATGTTATTTACTATGTACAGTATGTGTGTGTTAACATATTAGTTTTTAGTACTGTGTTTACATCAGACCCATCTTCAATGTAGTTAAAAAATGTATGTGGCCTTCACACATAACTCACAACTTCGTATTAGGTACAAATACAACAAACATTTGTGTATATTATATATATATATATATATATATATATATCCGGACAGGTGGCCGGCACATCCACGGCTCCAAGGCTTGTAGTGATTCACTGGGTGCCTTCACCAAGGATAATGTAGCATAGCAGGGAAGTGCGGCACTCGCAGTATAATAAAGTACACAGAAACGGTAGGTAAGTTCAGCAACGTTTCAACGTCCTTTTATTAGGACATTTTCATCAGGCTCGAAAAATGAACAAACATTACATACCTTTATACACCTCTGTGACAGCTGACTTCTGTCCACGCTGGCCCGCTTCCGGGTCCCACACGTATGACATCATCAGTGAATCGACCAGTGCACCCATCACCAAGACAACAGAACAAAACAAATAGCATATACATGGACACTGTGCGTGTAGTAAGCGGGGAGCTCAAAACTTGGCATTCCAGTTTAAATATTAACATATGCAACCATAACAATACTGTGCATTTAATAGCAATGATAAAAGAGAGTACACAAGAACACACATAGTTGTCAAACTTTAGTAACACCGCTAAGCGTACAATACGCTAATGCATATAGCGAACACCTAGAGCGCAACAGCATAACTAGTGAGAGCAATAGTGTGATAATGCTGGGAGTACTGACAAGGAGATGGCAACAGTGCATCAGAACCAACAGTTCATGACTAGCAATGCATATAGGTATATCATTTCCTAGACATACAACTAATACCCAGGTGTTCATTGAGGCCATTAGGCGCAATGGTCCCCAATCGGTGAATCCACCTAGTTTCACATTTTAGGAGCTTTTAACCCCTATTGCCACCACGGAGACTCTGCGGAATGTGATCTATCATACGGTATTTCAACTGAGGGAGGGTATGTTTCATGGTGACAAAGTGTTTAGGTACAGGGAGATCACACTTTCCACCCGCTTACGCCGCTCTGATAGTGGAGCGGTGCGTTGTGATGCGTTCCTTAAAAGTGCGCTTCGTCTTGCCAATATAAGATAAACCGCACGGGCAGATTAATTGGTACACGACAAATCTAGTTTGACAATTAAGGGTATGTCTGATCGTGAACTTGGTGCCTTTCTGAGGGTGGTAGAAGGCATTGCCAGGAATCATGTTGGCGCACACGGTGCATGTACAGCGAATGCAACCGCGGGGTTGGGGCTGGCAAGGTTTGTTGAAATCTGTAATGTCAGTTTTAACTAACATATCCCTAAGATTAGGGCCACGTTGATAGCATGACATGAGTCTAGAGGTCGGGATGTTAATGTCCTTGTCACTAGTAACAATTGGCCACAATTTTTTGGAAACGGTATTTACCGTAGTACTTTCCAGGGTGTATTTAGTAACCCAGGGAATGGTAATAGCTGTCTCAGACACTGGTTTGGGGGCCAGGAGTTCTTCACGGGTGACCATCGATGCTCGATGTTTAGCATCCAACAAATCATGGTGCTTGTATCCCCTAGCTAAAAAACGCTGGATCAGGGACTCGATCTGTGCATCAGAGTCTACAGGGTCTGATACGATGCGTTTGATACGCACCATTTGCGAGTAAGGGAGACCTTTAACTAAACTGCGTGGGTGGCTGCTCGTCCCGTGAAGTAAGTTGTTACGGTCAGTTTCCTTTTGAAATAAATTGGTGGAAATCTTACCATCAATAACAGAGATGGTTACATCAAGAAAATTGATGCTATTTTGATCGCTGGTCATGGTTAATTTGACAGGGCTCGGGGACTCATTATGTACATTTACAAGTGCAGTGAGCTCAGCAATGGGTCCGGACCAGATCAACAACAAGTCATCGATAAACCTACGATAACATACAATCTTAGCAGCAACCTGCGGGTTACTGAAAAACAATGACTGCTCGATGGTGAACATATAGATGTTAGCATACGCCGGAGCGGCATTAGATCCCATCGAGCAGCCATTGGTCTGCAACCAGAATTTACCATCATGCACGAAAAAGTTCCTGGTGAGGACAAAGTCTAAGATAGACAACATAAACTGTGGATCAGGGCCACAATAGTCAGGTTGTTGATTGATGAAATGTTCAACCGCACGCATCATTGCGGCTAGGCACTCATTATCCCAGCGTATATCTGTATTCATCGATGCCATTTTGCAACCTTACATTGTGAGACAGCCGTTTTACCTACTGGACACTACATCATTATTGCATGCTTTATCGTCTCTACCTACCCTCACAGGTGAAACTTGGCTGGTAACGTTGGACGTAAAAAGTCTTTATACCATCATTCCCCACAGCGCCGGCATGCGTGCGGTTGAACATTTCATCAATCAACAACCTGACTATTGTGGCCCTGATCCACAGTTTATGTTGTCTATCTTAGACTTTGTCCTCACCAGGAACTTTTTCATGCCTGATGGTAAATTCTGGTTGCAGACCAATGGCTGCTCGATGGGATCTAATGCCGCTCCGGCGTATGCTAACATCTATATGTTCACCATCGAGCAGTCATTGTTTTTCAGTAACCCGCAGGTTGCTGCTAAGATTGTATGTTATCGTAGGTTTATCGATGACTTGTTGTTGATCTGGTCCGGACCCATTGCTGAGCTCACTGCACTTGTAAATGTACATAATGAGTCCCCGAGCCCTGTCAAATTAACCATGACCAGCGATCAAAATAGCATCAATTTTCTTGATGTAACCATCTCTGTTATTGATGGTAAGATTTCCACCAATTTATTTCAAAAGGAAACTGACCGTAACAACTTACTTCACGGGACGAGCTGCCACCCACGCAGTTTAGTTAAAGGTCTCCCTTACTCGCAAATGGTGCGTATCAAACGCATCGTATCAGACCCTGTAGACTCTGATGCACAGATCGAGTCCCTGATCCAGCGTTTTTTAGCTAGGGGATACAAGCACCATGATTTGTTGGATGCTAAACATCGAGCATCGATGGTCACCCGTGAAGAACTCCTGGCCCCCAAACCAGTGTCTGAGACAGCTATTACCATTCCCTGGGTTACTAAATACACCCTGGAAAGTACTACGGTAAATACCGTTTCCAAAAAATTGTGGCCAATTGTTACTAGTGACAAGGACATTAACATCCCGACCTCTAGACTCATGTCATGCTATCAACGTGGCCCTAATCTTAGGGATATGTTAGTTAAAACTGACATTACAGATTTCAACAAACCTTGCCAGCCCCAACCCCGCGGTTGCATTCGCTGTACATGCACCGTGTGCGCCAACATGATTCCTGGCAATGCCTTCTACCACCCTCAGAAAGGCACCAAGTTCACGATCAGACATACCCTTAATTGTCAAACTAGATTTGTCGTGTACCAATTAATCTGCCCGTGCGGTTTATCTTATATTGGCAAGACGGAGCGCACTTTTAAGGAACGCATCACAACGCACCGCTCCACTATCAGAGCGGCGTAAGCGGGTGGAAAGTGTGATCTCCCTGTACCTAAACACTTTGTCACCATGAAACATACCCTCCCACAGTTGAAATACCGTATGATAGATCACATTCCGCAGAGTCTCCGTGGTGGCAATAGGGGTTTAAAGCTCCTAAAATGTGAAACTAGGTGGATTCACCGATTGGGGACCATTGCGCCTAATGGCCTCAATGAACACCTGGGTATTAGTTGTATGTCTAGGAAATGATATACCTATATGCATTGCTAGTCATGAACTGTTGGTTCTGATGCACTGTTGCCATCTCCTTGTCAGTACTCCCAGCATTATCACACTATTGCTCTCACTAGTTATGCTGTTGCGCTCTAGGTGTTCGCTATATGCATTAGCGTATTGTACGCTTAGCGGTGTTACTAAAGTTTGACAACTATGTGTGTTCTTGTGTACTCTCTTTTATCATTGCTATTAAATGCACAGTATTGTTATGGTTGCATATGTTAATATTTAAACTGGAATGCCAAGTTTTGAGCTCCCCGCTTACTACACGCACAGTGTCCATGTATATGCTATTTGTTTTGTTCTGTTGTCTTGGTGATGGGTGCACTGGTCAATTCACTGATGATGTCATACGTGTGGGACCCGGAAGCGGGCCAGCGTGGACAGAAGTCAGCTGTCACAGAGGTGTATAAAGGTATGTAATGTTTGTTCATTTTTCGAGCCTGATGAAAATGTCCTAATAAAAGGACGTTGAAACGTTGCTGAACTTACCTACCGTTTCTGTGTACTTTATTATACTGCGAGTGCCGCACTTCCCTGCTATGCTATATATATATATATATATATTTTTTTTTATCCCTTCACTACAGACACTGAACAGCACCAGGAGGAGGTGGCAGCGATAATTCAGGAGATCTTCCTGACCGTCCTGTATTTGCACATCCTTTTTGCCCAACTGGAGGCCCGCATTTAAGTTAAAAAAAAAAGTTTTTATGTTTGGATTTAAAAAATAAAAAATTCTGTACAGAGAGAAGTTGCCTGTGTTGTTAATCAAAAATATGTTTGCAGGTTTGTAAGGGCAGGTACATACAGATGTGTAATGTAAGTTATATTTGTATTTTGATGTGAGGGGTAACGATTGCTGTGTGAATGTGTGTGTTTTTGAGTTAAATAACACATAGTGAAAATGCATGAATGTTTAATGTTGTTAGATGAAAACATCACACATAACATCAGGGTAGGTATACATGTTAAAAAATCAGATCAAACTAATTATGGACATAATTTAGTACATATACACAAACACCAACATAACTTGATTTAAAAGTAACAGCAATGTGGGGACACATAGATAGTGATTAAAATGCAACATTAGAACATAATAAATATACATGTAATGAGGGTTAAAATGTTGTTTTATTAGGGTCTTTATTAAGGTAGACAATTGAGTTCATAGAAAACAATAATTGAATAACAATTAGAATAATTAATTAATTGTCTTAATTATAGTTGAAAGGCAAGATTTGCAGGTCCATATATGTGAAGGGTATGGCAGCGTGCACGGACGTACACTCACTCTCACGAGCGGTGACATAAGCTGAGTTTTCCATTGAAAACAATAGCGACCCGTCCGTGCAAGCTGGCGTACGCTCAGATAGCCGCAAGAAGTCGGTGGTAAGACGGACGAGAGACGTCCGTAAACGGTGGCGTACGCTCTGTTGTACGCCAGTTGTCGGAGTCTAAGGGGTGATCCGTCCGTGTACGTTGGCGTACGCTCAATTGTACGCCACTACCCTTTGTTGGTGTTTGTCCCCGTACGTATGCGGCTGTTTTGTGGGTGGACTTTACCTCAACGGCCGCGTACGGAGAGCGTACGTTGATATGGAACGTACGCACGTTTGGCCGCACCAACCAGAATAAACCCCAGAATGAGAGGAAAAGTGGTACACCAGAAGAACTTAAAATAAAATGTAACTTTTATTGAACAAATTTAAAATGTTGCAAAATATAAGACACAAAACATACATACAATTGTATGTATGTTTTGTTTCTTATATTTCGCAACATTTTAAGCTTGTCACCTGACCTTATAGAAAAAACCTGGGATTCTTAACTTCTCTCACGGCGATTTGGCCCTTGCTTATTCTTAATACCAAAGGTCAGCTTTTACACCACAATGCAGTTTTATATAGGTCTTAAGGCCCCATACATTAGTATGACGTGCTAAGGACAAGTCGGACCAGTTTGCCCTTGAGAGACCCCGGCAGCTCTGCGGGAGGCTCCTAACGATTTGACACTTGATGTGCCAAATTATACATACAATAAATCACATGCGATTTATTTCATGTATATCCCCAGGGAACTTTTAGCAGGGCAGGGGATGGGCAGGGTGCGCCGTGTCCCTGCGGCGCTGGGCAGTAAGTCAGCAGTTCTGTGTGGCAGCTGGGAACTCATTGTATGTCATACAACTGTATAGATAATGGCATAGCATCGCACCCTATAAAATCGCATGAGATCGCATGCGATTTTGCGGGAGGTGCGATGCGATCCCCCGGGGCCAACATAGCAGTGAATAAATTACATTAAAAAATCGCATTGCATCGCACGGCACTAAAATGGCCCATGCGATGCGATTTCACTATGCTAGCATACTGTACGTAGGAAATCTGGGCGCCCTGCTAGGAAACAAGTACCAGCAACTGCGATGTGCCTCTGATGGGTTCTATCCAACAGAATGCGCAACGGTTCGGATGAGGTGTCAAACACCTATATTCAGCTTGATCCATCAGGATCGGACATGTGTATGGGCAGCTTTACTCTTCCGGTTGGAGAACTGCTCTTGTTATGTCCCGTTCATTCTGGCTGTTCATGATAAAGTGAGATAACAAGAACAAGGTACATCTTACATCATACTCATGGTGGGTGAAGGATATAGAAGATAATGAAAATGCAAACAGAATCTGTCAGAATAAATCTTGATTAAATAAACTCAATTTCCTCAATTATTGCCCTAAATAAATATCATCTAGGGGGCAATCCTACAATTCAACATGTGAAAAATCTCCAAGTCACCGATCACCATTTTTCCATTGCAGTCAGGAAAAATTTTCATGCCCAGAATGGGGAATTGCCCTGAAACAAGGTTGATGATTGGGCCCCATAACTTCACTTCCACATATGTGTCCCCACATGTAATCTTAGTATGTTGTGCAGTGCGAGATGACTTGCCTGAGTAAGCCGCCAAGTTCTGTGTAGTTCCGGTAACGTCAGGCGTCTTTTTTTGTGTGTGTTAAAAATGCATCTTACAGTAATCACAGCAAGAACACACGAGGATACTGCGCTGATTAACGTAAGATATATACTTTTATATTGGGTATGACTGAGTCTGTATACTGAGTAGAACAGAACTTGTACTGGAAAAAAAGATGTATCTGCTACATCATTGTAGCAATGCATGCCAGTGGAGTAAGGGATACAAATATATTTGTATCCCAATAATTAAGGACGTAACCACCCCATATCCCTGCAATTAAGTTCAGGAAGATTATTTATGTGAGCTTAACATCATAAGACAACATGGCACCGATATAAGCAGAGTCTGACATGGAGAAGGCCTGGAATATGGTTGCGGTGACTGGGGAAGGGCTTGTACTAATCATAGCAGAGAACAATTTACAGTCGGGTAGCCTGGAACAAAGCACTGGCAAAAGGCTGAGATCTAAGGCTGATTAAAAAATGCCGACTGAGACCAGATAGGCTGATTCACGTAAGATTACAAGATGAGATGAACTGATGGGCCTTATTCTAGTTGACTCGGACGGATGCGTATTTTCGGACGGCCACTGAGTGTTCTTAGCCCCGCCAACCGTACAGATCGCTCACACCGTCCAAATGCGGTAAGGCACCGAGCGAACGGACCGCGAGTGGATGTTTCATGTGAACAACTCCCCCATCTGTGGGAACCTCCCCCATCCTCCCATGGTCGCCGACCATCGAATGATGGACCAGACCACTCGGACATTTCTCCATGCGAAAGCAGGAATATGGGCGGGCAGCTGGCATCCGGCTATGTTAGCTGTCCACCCCCCACACGTGCATCACGGCCAGATTACCATAAGTACGCCCAGCGTTGTCATGGGAACACCCATGAAACGCTGGGAGTACGCATATGGTAATAAGCTCAAACAGCCCTTCACGCCCCTGTCCACCCCCTGCTCGGATTGTTCCGTTTTCTGTACGGCTCCCACCAGGAGCCTGCGCACGAGACGCTCGCGCGCCCGTGGTAATGGACCCTGTTACGGGTCCCCGCTGCCTCCCCTGCCACCTCCCCAGGTGCCCCTCGCCGCCCCGCCCTAACCCTGCCCATCTCCCTGAAGCGGAGACGGGCAGTGACCCACATCGCCACCGTGAAGAGACTGGGTTGGCGTGCGTGTGAGACGCATGCGCATCCCAGTCTCTATCGCCGGCGCTCGCCAGAGGAGGGGATCTGGCGGGCGCCGAGCAAAGAAGAAGGGCGCTCCATTTGTATGTTGTAGTGTAAAAATAAAGCAGTCAGTTCCCTGCACAGAAACAAAATAACACCCAAATGTAGTGGTGAGGTTAGTGGTTGAGGCAGTGGCTTGGTGGAGCCAGCACTGGCCGGCTCTGTGGGGTGGCGTTGGGTCTGGGTTGCTTCTGCACTGACAAGCAGGTGTGGGAGCTGGTGCCTGTATAAGCAGCAGAGACTGGCAGTTCAGCTCCTGTCTGTCAGCGCAGAAGCTGGTTGTCTTTTGACTGAGAGAATCGACACCTTCAAGTTAATACCACAGGAGTGGTTGGTGAGTTCCCCCGTTTGTATCACCGGCTGGTGATGTTATGCTTGTTTTAACCTACCTTTGTGAGTGAAATGATTGAATAAATTGTTCCCCCCTGTCTACAAAGGTGTTGCACTATCTCTTTTTCTTTCAATAGAGATACATTAAGGAAAGAGGGGAGTGCATGGACTGTGAATCTTATTGGGATGTAGAATATCTCCCTAAAAACAAGAGAGGAATCTCTTTGAATATATGATTCACGAACTAGTGTAAGTTCAATTTGCTTATGCTTCTCCGAACATAACTCTCAAGACAGTGATTTTTCTCCTTGTCAGCGCAGAAGCAAACAGGACTCAGCGCTGCAGACCCTGTCAGCGATGGCCCTACCAAGCTGCCATGGAGTCTTCCCATTGTTCCTCCCAATATACTGTATGGAATAACACATTTAATTCACTTTATAGTACCTTAGCTTAGCTTAGATTTGTTATTACTTACATTTTTTACATTAGCTGACTCATGGTTCTGTAAGCAGTGTCCAACCTGCAAGAGACACTGGGAGGCTGCTCTGTATAGTGCCCTCCATGTAATGCCCCTTATTCCAATTTATCAGGGCAGGGAGATGTCACAAGGAAAGAAGGGAGGTCTTGGCGTTCCTAACATTCATTGTTATTATGCCACTCACCTCACTCAGGAGGTTATTCTGATCGGAGCGGCCAAACGTGCGTACGTTCGCTATTAACGTACGCTATCCGCACGCGGCCGTTGGGGTTAAGTCCACCCACAACTCAGCCGCATACGTACGGCCAGAAACAACGTCAAAGGGGAGTGGTGTACAATTGAGCGTACGCCAACGTACACGGACGGCCCAGCCCTTACACTCCGACAACTGGCGTACAATTGCACGTACGCCACCGTTTACGGACGTCTCTCGTCCGTCTTCCCACCGACTTCTTGCGGCTATCTGAGCGTACGCCAGCTTGCACGGACGGGTCCCTATTGTTTTCAATAGAAAACTCAGCTTATGTCACCGCTCGTGAGAGTGAGTGTACGTCCGTGTACGCTGGCATACCCTTCACATATATGGACCTGCAAATCTTGCCTTTGAACTATAATTATGAAAATTAATTAATTGATTGAATTAATTAATGTGCAAAATAGTGGCCATGGGCTTAAAACATTGCTGAAACATCCTTTGTAGGTGTTAGATGTGGTTTATGTTATTGTATCATAAATACAAAACCTATGTTTGTATTAGAGTGAACACGTTGACACATGTCGACTTGTGTAGATTGAGTGTGCTACTGTGTAAAGTCTATGAAAGCACGTAGTGAATGTGTCTAACTGTTTAACAAATACCTACAGCATATATAAGCAGGTCTTAAAAAGATTCTTACCTTAAATTAAACAAACCTTTAAATGTAGAGAAGTATAGAAAGATAAGCTTCCAATGTGTTTGAGTGCTGTGTGTGGCTTGCAGGTAGTGAAATCATGGTTTGGACTTAATAGACTGCAGCATTGCTTATTACATTCAGGTGTATGTGTTTGAGTAGTAATCAGCGTAAATTAGCAAACCCAGGTGCACGCTGGCATGCGGTATCTGTAGGGGTGGTCTGAGATGGCGGTTGGCGGCCGCCTGTTTTGTGTCCGAAATGAACGGTGCTTTAGTCGATCGTGCGGTAGTAGCACCGCTCCTTTTTGGTGCACACCTCCGTGTACGCCCATGTTTACGCCCATTTTCCCTCATTATTTCGGCCGCTCCCCTCAACACGCCCCTATGCCGCCCCCAATGCCCGTACACTCGCGTACAGGTTTTTTCGCACGTAGAGACCCGTCCGTAAGCGTTGTGGAGTGTTCGCGCCTGCGCATTAGCGAATGTACGCATGCGCAGATTATAAAAAACCCCGGGACGTACGCGTACGGCCCGGCCGCACCAACCAGAATAAGGCCCCCAGTGTGTGCTCTGGCACTCCCCACCTGACACTAGACTTGCACTGAATCCTCTCTACTTCTATACTGTGGGCATTGAGGAGTCGGCGGGAAGGGAGCAGCGAGGAGCGAGCGGGTGACAAGGAGCGGGCTGCGGGGAGCTTGAAGCAAGGAGAGAGCAGTAGAGCAAGGAGCTGTAGGGCAGCAGCTGAACAGAAGCAGTCAGCAGACGTCCGCCTGTAGAACTGCACTGGAAATGCCTCAGTGACAATCGCATCTGCCTTAGTGACAGGGGGATGCTACGATATAAGCAGAAAGCACATCCCTGTCACTGAGGCACTTCTATGGGTGCTGCTTATATACCTTTTTTGAATTGGCTTTTACAGCCTGGTACTCTGCCCTGCCCACTGCCCAGCCTGGTACTCTGCCCTGCCCACTGCCCACCACCTGTTTCTGTTACTTTAACATTGAACTTTAACATTGACAGCGGGAGGCACTGCTCTTTGTGCCTCCTAAACCAATTTAAAAAATAATGGGGTAAAAAATGATTATAATAATATAAAGCATACAGTTATGCTCCCTGTGCGTTCGCAAGGGAAACCCATCTTTTGCGTCTGTGCATGCACAGACGCAGTTCTGCGCATCTGCAGACGCAGGGTGTGAGTGGGCACTGTGAACTACATGTACTCTGTCCCACTCGCACCTAGCAGTGCAGCAGGGGGGCATGGGGCGGCGGCAGGGGACACAGCCCATGGGAACACCCTGTGATACATGGGCGCTCCCATGCAAATCGGCTGTGATGCGGGAGGCAGGCAGCTGACATCCGCAGCACTTTACAGATTATAGTTGAACATTCACAGCAGTCCCTGCCCCAGTGGAGTTTACAATCTATATTCCCAATCACATGTACACACACACACACACACACACACACACACACACTCTAGGGTTAATTTTTGTTGGAAGCCAATTAACCTACCAGTATATGTTTGGCTTGTGTGAGTGCCCGCAGAAAACCCACGCAAGCACGGGGAGAATATATCAACTCTGCACCATTAGGGCCCTGGTTGGGAATTGACCCCATGACCTCAGTTCTGTGAGGCAGCAATGCTACCATTACACCGTCCGTGATGCCTGTTATGTCATACAGACAGAGGGGCAGTCTTCATTTCTGGATACCAAACGCAATGTGACATAAGAGAAAGTGAAGGGTGGCTTGGGAGAAAGTGGGCATGGTTGTATGAACAAGTACATGGTGTACAAATAAGAGGTGTGCCTGCATATGTCAGAGGCTAGCTAACAGTGGGGCAGATGTATTAAGCCTTAACAAGAGATAAATATAAAGGTGATAAAGAGAGATAAACGTCCAGCCAATCAGCTCCTTACTGACTTTTTTCAAACACAGCCTGTAACTGTCACAGCCTCCCGGACCGCGGTGATCACTTACCGGGTCCGGGGGCGTGGGTGGCGCGGGCGCTCCCTCCGGGGTCAGCGGCAATGGCGGCAGGGCTGGGGCGGCGTGCAGGGCTGGCCGCGTCAGTGTGCTGGAGTCCCCGCTTCCAGCAGTGGTTTCCCGGCGGTGCCGAGGAAACAGGAAGCGGGGCTCTGTCGGGCAGGCGGGCGTGCGCTCACTAGGGGCGCGCGCGCCGCTCTCATGAACTTTTAAAGGGACAGACAGGAAATTAGGGGGTTTTGCCTGCAGGGATAAAAGGAAGTCCCTGACAGGCAAACCCCGCCAGAGTATAGGCTCACACCTACTCCAGCGTTATTGTGCCTTAGTGCTTGTCCCTATTGCTACTATTTGATCCGGCTTGTTACTGACTACTCTTCCGCTTAACCCCTTGTACTCCGCCTGTGACCTCCCGTGTATGACCCCAGCTCGCTCTCGACTACTCTCCCGTCTCATCCCAGTGTACCGCAATCAGTGTCTCCCGTGTATGACCCGGCTTGTTTTGGACCTTCGTTGCCTCTCCCCTGGGCTCCTAACTGACCGTATAATACCGACCCGGCTAGACGACCGCTCCTCCATATTGCCTATCTCCCCGCCACCAGCTCATAAAGGGAAACCTAACCAGAGGACCGTGACCGACGTGTCGAGTGCCGCAGAAGCCCAAATCCCAATTGGAGGGGTCACTGGCAGAAAACCCTCGGCACGGTTAGACTCCACACCTCTGCGTTAGGTCGAGCCAATTCCCGAGCTGAATAGGCAGGGATCCTAGTAAACTTGTGACAGAATACTCTGGCCCTTAAATATGGATCCAGCGGCCGGTCCGTCTCCGAAGGAGCTTCTGGAACATCTGCTTACCAGGGTGAACAAACAGGAACAGGATCAGGCACAGATCATGCAGTGTCTGCAGACCCTGATGCAACGAATAGAAGCCCCCCCGGCGCCGCCGCCTCCGGCACCACTTCCTCCGGTGGTCGCAGCAAGTGCACCTTTGATTCGCATTCCGAATCCTGCCAAATTCGATGGAAATCCCAAAGAGTGTCGGGGATTTCTAAATCAGTGCCTCATCCAATTCGAAATACAGGCGGCATCCTTCCCGTCAGATAGGGCGAAGGTGGCCTACATGATTTCGCTACTCACAGGTCAAGCCCTGTCCTGGGCCTCTCCACTCTGGGAGAAGGATCACGCGGTGATTAATAACATCACTGAATTCATCACCGAGTTCCGTAAAGTGTTTGACGAGCCAGGTCGGGTGACGTCCGCCGCTTCGGCCATCCTCCGGCTGAGGCAGGGAACCCAGACTGTGGGACAATACACGGTTCAGTTCAGGACCCTCGCATCCGAGCTAGGGTGGAACGAGGAGGCCCTGATAGCTACCTTCACACAGGGGCTATCCGAGAAAATTAAGGATGAGTTGGCAGGTCGAGAGCCGTCGACTTCTTTGGACGACCTCATTTCTTTATGTACACGTGTGGACCTCCGTTACCAAGAGAGGGACAAGGAGAGGGAACAGTCCCGGAAGTACAGTTTCAAGTTGGCACCTCGATTTATTCCTCCAAGTAGCCCACCGTCGGCATCGGCCTCCGGGGCAAGTCAACAGTCAGAGGAACCCATGCAGATTGGGAAAGCTCGCCTTCCTTTCGCAGAAAGGGAGCGAAGATTCAAGAATCGACTGTGTCTGTACTGCGGGGAGTCAGGTCATCTCCTCTCCGCTTGCCCCAAGCGTCCGGGAAACGACAAGGCCTAACTGATTGTAAGGGGGTCAGGTTAGGCACATTATCGTATACCTCTTCTCAAGTATCCGCAATTGGGTTTACCATCGATGTAACCCTAACTTATAGAAACTCTTCCTTGATCCTCAAGGCATTTCTAGATTCCGGCGCAGATGGTAACTTCATCACCGCAGATACCGCCAAGCGCTTAGGAGTTCCGTGTCACGGACTGAAGAATCCCCTACACCAGTGGTTCCCAAACTTTTTTGAATCACGGCACCCTAGAGTATCAGAATTTTTTTCACGGCACCCCTAGGCCAAAAGTTAGATACCATGAGCTTTAGAAAAAAATATTAAATTAAATAAGTTGCGCTTATATGTCATCCTTAGGTCCAGTTATGTGGTGATAAACATGATTCACTTCTGTTTACCCACATATTTTATCACAAGCACTGATTTTCCTTATTACATTAACTATATATAATTTGAATTTGTCCTGGACCACCAACCCAGGTCACCCCTGCAACTACTCCGTGGCACCCCTGGGAGCCACGGCACACAGTTTGGGAACCACTGCCCTACACATCATCGGAATAGATGGTAATAGACTGCCCTTTTCAAACATCTGTTCCAATACTGCAGCTGTACAGATGAGAGTAGGGATTCTCCATCAAGAGTCCATCCCCTTCTTCGTGCTTCCATCAGCAGAGAACCCTGTAATATTGGGGTTGCCATGGCTACAGTTGCATTCACCTGTTCTGGACTGGAAGCATCCTCAAGTATTGGCATGGGGGCAGGAATGTCAGGGGCGATGTCTTGAACAGATTAAACGTCATTCATGTTCTATATCCTCCTCTAAACTTGGAACCAGCCCCAAGCTTCCAATCGCTTACCAAGCCTTTGCGGATGTGTTCAGCAAGAAGGAAGCAGAGAAGCTACCAGCCCATAGAATTTGGGATTGTGCCATAGATTTAGTTCCTGGGAAATGTCCTCCTCGAGGTCGAGTGTTTCCATTGTCCATGGCAGAGTCTCAGTCAGTTTCCGAGTATATTAAGGATAATCTGGAGCGGGGTTTTATCAGGGAATCTAAGTCACCAGCGGGAGCGGGTCTGTTCTTTGTTAAAAAGAAAGACGGGGGTCTCAGGCCCTGTATTGATTATAGGGGTCTCAATGCCATCACGGTGAAGGATCGTTTCCCCCTTCCCCTCATCTCCGAACTCTTTGACAGGATCAAAGGGGCTCATTTTTTCACGAAACTCGATCTCCGCGGGGCATATAACTTGATCCGCATTAGGTCAGGAGACGAGTGGAAAACAGCCTTCAATACGCGAGACGGACACTTCGAGTATTTGGTGATGCCGTTCGGCCTGAGCAACGCCCCGGCAGTTTTCCAAAGATACATGAATCATATCTTCCAAGATCTTTTAAACAAGTTTGTAATTGTCTACCTGGACGACATCTTAATTTTTTCAAGAAACCTTCATGTACATCAGCAGCATGTTCAAGAAGTTCTAACTCGCCTTCGTAGGCACAGGTTGTACTGCAAACTGGAGAAATGCTCATTCGAACAACAAGAGATGCCTTTCTTGGGATTCATTGTTACTGGGTCAGAATTACGGATGGATCCAAAGAAGTTGTCTGCAATCTCTGACTGGCCACAACCAGTAGGGTTAAAGTCCATTCAACGTTTTTTGGGTTTTTGCAACTTCTACAGACAGTTCATAAAGGGTTATTCTTCTGTAGTAGCACCTATAACCAAGCTCACTCGCAAAGGCGAGAATACCAAAGAGTGGTCCGCTGAGGCTAAGCAGGCCTTTTCATTGCTCAAGCAACTCTTTCTTTCGGCACCCATTTTAAGGCAGCCCAACCCTGACAAACCCTTCTTTGTGGAGGTAGATGCATCTTCAGTAGGCGTAGGGGCAGTTCTTTCCCAAAAGGATGAGGCTAACAAATGGTACGCCTGTGGTTTCTTCTCCAAGAAGTTCCAACCTGCAGAAAGAAATTATGCTGTAGGGGACAAGGAGCTGTTAGCTATTAAACTAGCCTTACAGGAATGGCGTCATATATTGGAGGGCGCAAAATTCCCAGTAACAGTCTATACGGATCACAGAAACCTAATGTACCTCAAGACGGCTCATTGCCTAAATTATAGACAGGCTCGATGGTCCTTATTTTTTGACCGATTCGATCTGGTGCTAACTTATCGTCCAGGAGACAAGAACGTCAAGGCTGATGCACTTTCACGAGTATTTGGGCCAGCATCCTCAGAGGAGGTAGATGACCAGAAACCCATTCTAAAGTCTTCCTGTTTCATTGCATCCTCCAAAAAGTTCAAAATCCCCGTAGGGAAGACGTTTGTGCCATTAAAGTCTCGAACCAAACTGCTAAGTTGGTTCCACTCCTCTCAATTCACCGGACACGCCGGTGTCAAAAAGACTACTGAAGTCATTTGTCGCAGTTACTGGTGGCCTTCAGTCAAAACAGACGTTAAGAACTTTGTAGCTGCTTGCGATACTTGTGCTCAACACAAGTCCATACCTCGAGCTCCAGCTGGCTTACTTCAGCCCCTTCCAGTCCCAACTCACCCCTGGGTTGATATTTCGATGGACTTCATCACTGAACTCCCTGTTAGCCAAGGTTTTAATACTGTCTGGGTGGTGGTGGATCGTTTTTCCAAGGCGGCTCACTTCATTCCTCTCAAGGGCCTTCCATCTGCTTCTCAGCTGGCCGACAGTTTTATAAAAAATATCTTCAGACTACATGGATTCCCTCAAAGTATTGTGTCAGATAGGGGAGTCCAATTCACTTCCAAATTTTGGCGAGCTCTATGTTCTTCTTTTCATATCAAACTCAACCTCTCTTCGGCTTACCATCCCCAGAGCAATGGGCAGACCGAGAGGGTTAACCAGGATCTTGAAAAGTTTTTAAGGATGTACATATCAGCCAATCAAGACGATTGGGTGTCTTTGCTTCCCTGGGCAGAATTTGCCCACAACAATCTGTACCACGAGTCCACCGGTCAGTCTCCATTCTTCATTCAAAATGGATTCCATCCCAACCTTCCTGAAATTTTTCCCAAGTCTTCCAGTACTCTGCCAGCTGTCCAACACACGGTTGAGAAGTTTTTGAATATATGGTCTGAGGTAAGAAGAAACCTCACTAAAACCTCTGACCGCTACACACGTTTTGCCAATTACAAAAGGAAAGCGGCTCCTCAATTTAAACCCGGAGATAGGGTATGGCTCTCCACAAAACATTTAAGGCTCAAAGTCCCGTCTATGAAATTAGCTCAAAGGTTCATCGGTCCCTTTCATGTCCTTCAAGTAATTAACCCAGTGGCTGTAAGGCTCAAACTTCCCAGTTCTCTTAAGATTCCCAATGTCTTTCATGTATCACTCCTAAAGCCACTTATTCTCAACAAGTTTTCCTCTTTCAAACGCCCTCATACGCCTCTCCTTGTGGATGGTCAGGAGGAATATGAGGTAAAGCAGATTCTGGATTCAAGAATTTCCCGGGGTCGTGTTCAGTTCCTCATCGACTGGAAAGGATTCGGTCCTGAAGAGCGCTGCTGGGTTAAGGCCTCTGAGATTCACGCTCCACAGTTACTCCGCAAGTTCCATCAGAAATACCCCAAAAAACCTTTCATAGGGTGTTCGGTGCCCACCCCTAGGGTGGGGGGTAATGTCACAGCCTCCCGGACCGCGGTGATCACTTACCGGGTCCGGGGGCGTGGGTGGCGCGGGCGCTCCCTCCGGGGTCAGCGGCAATGGCGGCAGGGCTGGGGCGGCGTGCAGGGCTGGCCGCGTCAGTGTGCTGGAGTCCCCGCTTCCAGCAGTGGTTTCCCGGCGGTGCCGAGGAAACAGGAAGCGGGGCTCTGTCGGGCAGGCGGGCGCGCGCTCACTAGGGGCGCGCGCGCCGCTTTCATGAACTTTTAAAGGGACAGACAGGAAATTAGGGGGTTTTGCCTGCAGGGATAAAAGGAAGTCCCTGACAGGCAAACCCCGCCAGAGTATAGGCTCACACCTACTCCAGCGTTATTGTGCCTTAGTGCTTGTCCCTATTGCTACTATTTGATCCGGCTTGTTACTGACTACTCTTCCGCTTAACCCCTTGTACTCCGCCTGTGACCTCCCGTGTATGACCCCAGCTCGCTCTCGACTACTCTCCCGTCTCATCCCAGTGTACCGCAATCAGTGTCTCCCGTGTATGACCCGGCTTGTTTTGGACCTTCGTTGCCTCTCCCCTGGGCTCCTAACTGACCGTATAATACCGACCCGGCTAGACGACCGCTCCTCCATATTGCCTATCTCCCCGCCACCAGCTCATAAAGGGAAACCTAACCAGAGGACCGTGACCGACGTGTCGAGTGCCGCAGAAGCCCAAATCCCAATTGGAGGGGTCACTGGCAGAAAACCCTCGGCACGGTTAGACTCCACACCTCTGCGTTAGGTCGAGCCAATTCCCGAGCTGAATAGGCAGGGATCCTAGTAAACTTGTGACAGTAACACAGCAGTTAGCAGGTGATTGGCTGGATGTTTATCTCTCTCTATCACCTGTACATTTATCTCTTGTTAAGGCTTAATGCATCTGCCCCAGTGTCCTGAGTTTGTATGAGCAAGCCATGTAAGGTACAGTATGTAATATTATACTACTACCATAGGCGAATCTAGAATTATGGTAATGGGTGGTCCCAGATCTGGATATAAAAGCAGGGGGTCCTTTGCGCGGCGTAGCCGCGCGTCAAAAAGGGGGTGTGGCCTCATGGGAAGGAGGCGTGGCATCACAAAAAGGGGTGTGGTATTACACTTTAGACCATACACAGTAATGCCCATTACACATTTTAGCAAACTCCGTAATACCCATTACACATAAAGCCACACGCCATAATGCCAATTACACATAAGGCCACACACCATAATGCCCATTACACATTGTGCCACACATCATGATGCCCATTACATACTATATAACAAACCGTAATGCCCATTACATATTTGCCACATAAGTGCTGCTTACCTACGTGCTCCTTGCTAGGGGGTTCTTGCTTGATGGCACCATAGTACCCATTACACATGATGCCGCACACCATAGTACCCATTACACATGATGCCGCACACCATAGTACCCATAACACATGATGCCGCGCACCATAGTACCCATTACACATGATGCTGCACACATAATGCCCCTTCCACATGATGCTGCACACCGTCATGCCCCTTACACATTAAGCCGCACATTATGCGTAATGCCCCCACATACTGCCACTTGTAGCATCCCTTAAGCAATGCCCCCAAAAGTGCCACTTACTGTAAATTTTTATATGAGCCTTCGCTGCTGCTGCAGGGAGAGATGGAGAGCGGTGCAGCTGCATCTATGGGGAGAGGAGCAGAGCGCAGCGCAGAGCACGCTCCCACTCCCCTCCTAGTGTCCCCTCTAGCCGAGTGGACATTTGAAATATTGTGCGCGCTGTTGTTATGCGTGACGTCGGGGGAGCATGCCGGGCGTGGGCACCACATGATTAAAGGGGGGGCGGGCTGAGGTGAAAGCGGGGAGAAGAATTGGAGCGGAAGCTGCAGGGGTGACAGTCATTGACAGCTGGGCAGAGAGCAGGGGGCTGCCCAGCTGTATTCAGAGCACTGCAGGTCACGGCTGTTTGAAATAATACCCCTTTCACAACAGAAAATGCAGGGATTTACCCGGGTATATTGTCTCAGGATCATGCAGGGACATTCCCAGGCTGACCCCTTATACACCAGCCTAGTCCCTGCATTTTCTGGTGTGAGGGGGAGAGACTCTCCCTACCCCCCTTTAACCAACCAGCTCTATCTTCTGAACCAAATGACCCATTTACATGAGACCAGTATCATATTGAAGAACTTTTGAGTTGGCTTCGAATGATTTTGGTCCCGTGAATCTGGGCTGTTTGGTTCCAGAGAAATCTGCCCTCAAAGAACATAAACATGTCATGAAATTACATTTAAGAAATGAAAAAAAAAAAAAAACGGTTTAACCTCAATATCCCTGGAACCAATTTACCCATATGGATCCAGCCTGGTATCAGATTGAAGGCCCAGCGATTTGGGTTCGACTGAGATCAACCTCGAGCTTCAGTGATGCCGAAGGGGGAACTGTCAGCCGTTGAACTGGGTGGGGGTCGGAATTAAGGGGTCCCATGTTATCCTATAGGGAAAACGTTCCAGATTTGCCTGGCAGTATCTCCGGTTCCCAGGGGGCTAGAGACACGGGGCTGGACTCGTTGGAAAGCCCCATCCCTCAGCTACAAAATGGGCTAATGGGTGGTCCTGTGCACCCCCGGATCACCCCCTAGATTCGCCTATGACTACTACTAATGCCATGCAGGGGCTTATTGATGGAAGGGGCTTATTGATGAAATTTTACATTTACTGAGCATATTTCTAGAATATTAATATGAATTACATTACTCTATATTTTAGCTGATTGACATGGGACATATCTGGCTTTGTAATATAACGCTCTTCATCACTTTAAAGTGTGAGTTTTATAGCAGTTGCATATGATGAGGCTCCATTGAACCAGTATTATGTGTTATCATCCGAGGGTTATGGGGGAATGGGGTGGAACCGAGGGACTGATTCAGACCGTTTGTAACGTGCCGAATTCAACCCTGTCCTCGATGATCGGAGTTTGCGCATGCGCAGACCCCGGGAGCGAACAATCTCATCGAGTTTCACACTCGCCAGGCTATTCACTCCAGAAAGGGCGGGAAGTGGGTGGTCAGGGGGTGGAAGCAGGGAACGCCCAGTGTTTTATGGGCACCCGCCCCGAATCCAGTGGTCATATCAATAAAAGTCAGTTTAGACTGGGGCGGTGTTCACCTGTTCACTACACAGACTAGTGAACAGGTCTAAATCAGGCCCTGAGTTCCACCATCTGTAGTGGTGAGGTGGAACTAGATCAACCTCCACCATGGCCCTGCACAGTATTTCTACCAAAAAAGCATTATAGTGTGCAGGGGGTGCCAAAAAGTCTACCAATGGCCCTGGCTCTGCCTAACAGAGGAAAGGGAGGGGGAGGTATAAGGCGGCAGAGGGAAATGAGTTCCACCCCCTTTCCAGGACCACTTTAAACCATGTTTATCATTTAGCATAAGTGATCATTTTTTGCTTTTGATTCATGTTTCCATAGACAGTTTAGTAACTATGAGCACTCTGGAGAGAGACTTTGGGGGTATTCAATCCCCCGCCACTATTTCCGACGGGGGAAATAGCGACAGGGCCCTATTCACTGCCGTCTTTCCCAACAGCATTGAACAGGGATCTCGGCAGGACGGACCCGACTTTAGAAGCAGTCAGGCCCATTCTGCCGAGAACAGCTGTGGATTGTTGAGCTCCCAGCCGCAACTTGATGATCCACGGCCATATCTCAAAGCCATGCCCCGTTTTTGGCATTCAGCAGGCGGGACATGAATCCCACCTGCAGATTCTTAGTCGAGTCGGCCGAGAATGGGACAAGGTCACGGCTGTCGGGACAGCCCGACAGTCATGACCTGGGATTGAATATCCCCCTTATTTTTATGTCTGCACTGCCCTCTGGATTCTAGTAATAGCTTCTAAAAGGTTCTCTCTGTGGTACCAAATCTACTTTAGTACAACTGATTGCAATATGACCATTTTATGTTACATAAAGGGCTCTGTGTTGGTACAACATATTACTGTATAACTGCTGTGCTTTATGAACCAATAGTTCCTTTGATTGCTGCTGTATTTACCTCTTGAACAATAAGACAGAGATATCTAGAGCCAAGCAGTTGATTTCCGATGCCCATTTGGACAACCATGGGGCAGATTTACTAAAACCGCTAAAAATTCTTTCTATCGTTTTCTAATATGCAGTGCAGAAATGATTGTTTGAATCTGATTGGTTGCTATGGGCAACACTACTACTTTTCATTTTTAGAAGTTTTAGTAAAAATTTGCAACTATGTATCTATTAAACCTTTACAAGTTAAACAAGTCATGGTTTACCTTAATGTTGCATGATGTATTTTATATATACAGAATGCTACCTCTTGTATCATAGAGCCACTTGGCATTTGTTGTGTTTATGCAATTTTACTTCAAATTATAATTTAGATATACCCCTACTTTCTCAGATATTTGATTCGGCACAACTGTTATTTGAAATGAACCGTAGTTGTGAACATATAATAGCGTGGCACCAATTTGGCTGATCCTGGAGAAGTTTGGATCATGAGAGTTAGGGGTAAATCGTATATGCAGAATTAACTGATTCAGCGGTGATGCCGTTGCATTTGCAGCTGAGTTTTTTTGCATGCTAATGAGCAGGGGTGCTTTGCAGGGGTTGGGCTGCATCGCAATTGACAGTTCAAATAGCAAGCCAGTCCAATTGCTAGTAGACCTTGGCTGGCGATGTTTGGGGTGGCAGTTGGAATTTTAGACTGCTCTGGAGCCACCACTGCTAATGATGCAGCGGTATGTACAGAGACTAAAGGCCTATATGACCCATTGCTAGCATATAAAGACCATCAGTCCACTATGGGTGCTCAGAATGTCTGTCTATTACAACTGCGTACAAATTTGCAGGGTCAGATACTCTTTCAAAAGCCTTCTTGGCATACCTGGATTTTTATGACCACTCCTATTACCTTGTTCCAAACCTGTCACTCACTTTGTGACCAACATCTCCAATCACTTGCCAATCATGCGCAGTGCAAATCTGGTGCATGTGCTGTACAAAATATGTTTTTTAACCGCACAAACATCGGCATTGCATCTCTATCTGAATCAGGCTTCCTACCATAAAATGCCACTGAATCATAGACATGAATTTTTTTTTCTGTTTGTTTATTAAACAGCTTTAAGTAATAAAAATAATATTAATATACAAATATAATAGAAAATATAATACAACTTATTTTGTGCTCTAAAGTCTGGGAGAGCCATGAAAAAACATAAATCAGCACGGTAGTGACATTCAGTTTAGTGGCAGATAGAACAGTTCTCTAGAATGGAGGCAGTGCTCAAAATGTCTATGAAGACTCCAACGTTCTTTCCAGATATTTGGCTTGGCACTTTTAACACATCTCATGAACTCTGGAAACCTGGCTAGGCGTTTGACGTCCATGTCTTCATGTAGAGCCTAGTCTTTGGTAGTGTGCATTACATTTTATCATTGGAGGAATACCATACACATTCTTTATCCAGATGCATAGTGCTTTGGAACATGAAAACAAGAGTTCTGCAATGTTCTGGATTATTAGTCCATTAGCTATGCATACCAAATCAGCATTAGCAAGCTAGTTGCGAAATTATCCAGTGGTCAAGTAATGTGAAGCTGTATGGTGATCTCCAAAGAACCATATGTGTCTCTAAAGTCATTTCACTTCTTACTTCTACAAGTCCAGGATGCAAAAGAGACAAGCCAGCTTCTCTCTGTTTAATTTAAATGTGGAGGTAACCGGTGTCTCTTAGCTGCACCCACATGCTTCAACTATCATATCGGGAATGTCAGTCTTGACAATGTTGTTGTTTTTGTCGAAGTATAGTATGGACAGAGGTCTTCTCTTGGTGGGGACACAACAGGAACTTCCTGTTGTCTGGATATTGTTGGCTTTTATGAGATTTAAGACTGTAGTGTGAACTGAGGCAGCCATGCCAGGGGCACCAGCCACATGCATAGGACACAGACCCATGCAGTAATTTATTTGGTATCCGTCAGGACTTATAATCCAATCATTCCATCCAATTTCTTTAAATTTGATATAATAGTCTTTCCTGCAGCAAAGGTTAGAGTTTTGATCGCAGTTGAGGCTTCTCTTTGCCGCATGGTGGCTCTGCTCCCGGACCTTTGCTTGTGCTACAAGAAATGGCTGATGGGAGTCATTGGTGTTGACCATGACTGGCATATCCTTGCAGCCCTCACAATTAAGTTCTAGTCTTAAACTTTTATTTCCTTCATCAAAAAAAGTCTGCAGCATTTGTTTTAACGGAAGTGTTTGCCAACCAGTCCATCTCGGCTCTAGGTATTTTTCACAGATTAAAGTACGTTCACTATTGGTTCCTTGGACCAAATATAATCTAACAGTTTGATTGGCTTGATTTGTTCTGTTGGACTTAAAGAAGACCCAGAGGTGGGCTTGGAGAACATGAACATTTTGTTCTTTATCTCTGGCAAACTGGAATGACAATGTTGTGCTGGATTCATTGTTATATTCTGTAAGAAACAAAGAGAGAAGTTGTTTAGAATTAACATTTATATATCCAAATATCCATCCATATATCCAAGCTTCACATATTGATAGCACGGTTCCATTTCCAAAATGTTTGTCCCAAATTAAATATACACAGTTTTCTTTGTTTTTAATATTATTTATTTAACAATCGCAGGGGTTTGTGTTAGAGGGAAAGAGGTTTGGGGATGACCTAATGCCTCATAAGTATTAGCCACACCCCCAAGAACACAAACCACATGTACTGCATCTAAAAGGGATGTGTCTATGCCCCGTTTCAGTGCAGGTGTATCCACTTCCCGATTCAGAACAGGTGCAATAGCACAAAGCTGATGCATGATCTCACACGTCATGTGACTTTCAATCCAATGCTATATTATGACATGTACAGTAGGAGGGCCAAATGTAATAAGGTGTGAAAAGTGAAAGTGAGAGATATTGGGAGAGTTTTCCCATTTTGTTTTTAAAGCGGCACTCATTTACACAGGAAAAAAAAAAACAACAGATTGATTTTGCCATGTAATTGATTGCCGCTTTAACAAAAAATGGAAATACTCTCCAAAAATCTCTCACTTTCTGATTCTCACACCCCATTACATTTGGCCTATAACGTATTTGAAACTCTACCTGTGAAATTAACTTATGTCTTTTGAATTTTGTGATATTCTATCACATGGATATTTTTGAGTGGGTCTCACACTTTCAATTTAGTTAAACTAATGATTCAGCTATTGTTCCAATTGTTTCTTTCTATAATGTATGAGAAGTACAGCTCCTTAAACCTTGTAGTACAGTACGTAGGCACCTCATTTGTCCATTAGATGTCACTGCTGTTTCTTTGGGTACCAAACAAAAATGTATGAAACTACTTCTATTACTGGATTCAAAGTTTTCTATGTATAATTAAATGTAAGCGTTTGAATTATATTTCAAGCATGTTCTACATAAAAAGTGTGGCCATAAAGCCTTATAGCAGAAACATGCACCCATTGGCTCTTCAGATATTTGTTGAACTACAAGTCTCAACTGGCTTTGTGGTCATACAACAGCTGGAGAGCCTTCTGCTAAAGATGTGCAATTAAGTAATATCTTCTCATGCTGCCCATACACTTGTGAGATATTGTATACAATTCTGGCCAATAAATCGAATGATTGTATGCATTTTTAAGGGACTTTTCATTGCGATGTGCGGGCACGCCGTCCAATGTCGCGGTGACAGATATTATGTGCTGCACATAATATCTATGGAATTGTAGGAGCAGTTGCATGTAGTTTTGAACCACATGCAATCGCTTGAATACAATCCGGGGGTGGGGGGTGGAGGGGACGCATTCAGCGGTGTGGGGTTTGGGGAGAGTGGGCCCTAGGGACCGCTGGCGGCATACCTGCATTTCGTATCGGGGTGGAGGAGTAATGTAGGGCTAGAAGTAGCGCTTGCGGGCGGCGGGAGTCAGTGGTGGCAGGAGAATTGTTTGAAATACTGGGCTGCCCTGTGATTGATTGATTGAGAGAGCTCAGCCAATCACAGGGCAGCCCAGTGTTTTAAACAAATCTTCTGCCACCACTGACTCCCGCCGCCCGCAAGCGCTACTGCTAGCATACACTACTCCGCTGCCCCCTCCCGCCCTCTTCCAGCACCCGATGTGTCATCGGAAGATGGAATGCGACATTGTGTGCTGACTTTTGCACCCAAAATGTGATCAGATTCGATGGACATCGTACTTCGATGTCCCATCGAATCCCATCGCATAAGTGTATGGGCATCATAAGTTGTACGTATAGTGTAGGAGCTGCAGCCAGAACGTCTGCATGTCCTAGTCCTATGACCTGCACAGGGCACTGTTATGTCTGGATGTCTGGTGTCACAAGTCACTGTTCCATCTGATATGAATAGACTCAATGCTTCAGGTTAGCAGTTCATGCAGGCAGCATGGATGAGCACTGATTGACAGAACTAATACTATTATAACTGGGGTGCATTTAATACAGCAAATGTTTCTTCATATCTTCATATTCTAGTGATTATTTCCATGCAATGAATATTAAACATATAATAATATTAATAGCAATATAAATGTAATAACTAATGACGGGTTACTACATTAATAGTACCATGAGCAAATCTCTATATTCCATTAATGTACATTTGTTCAGTGATTTTGCAACATCATTAGCTAAAGAAACCATTGATTTTTAAGATGTAGATAAATTATCGATAGTATAGAATTGTATAAAACATACAATAGAACACACTCTTACCTGACTCTGCAAAACTTATTATCTCATAGCTTTGTTGCTCATTATCTTTATTGCTGTCCCAGTTTGAAGAACCAAACAGTCCTTCCATTCGTGGCTTTGCTAAATGCAGTCTGCGCAGAGCATTGACCACGGCACCCCTAGGAATGGGGTGTGTAATGTTTGGTCTCTCCTTCAGGTGTAGCTTCTGTAATATCTGTTGCTTGGCCACCTCCACCATCACTGCTTTGTCTTGGAGGCCACAAGATGGACATTCACTTTTTCTGCCCCCACCTTGGGTTGATGCAGCCCAAGTTGCACCTAGCAGGGTTAGCAAATAAAAACAGATGCCTTCTTTGTGGGATCGAGAAGCCTTCATAGCAAATGTCTTCAAACGTAAAGGCGTAGAAAAGGAGAAAGTTGTAAGGATGATGTGTGTGTTAGGTAGCTTTCACTAACACTTTCTTCAACTCCTCCGCAGCTGTGTGTCCTGCACTGCTAGCATCCTCCTTTTAATAGAGATCTGGTCCAGCATTAGCTGTCATGTGGCTACTGAGTCTGGGATTAACTCCAAGACACCCCCTGTCAGATGATAGGTCAAAGATGCAGAATCACAATAAGTATAACTCCAGGTGGATCCGAGAGGTTGGTCTTAGGTGAGGTTTGTCTCTTATTCTAACCTCACTGTCCTGTGATGATGAAGCCAAAGAGAGAGAAATGTCAGTTGTTGCAAACTTTAAGTTCTAGCATGCTTATATGCTATGTAGAGGTTTGCAGTAGATATACTGAAAAAGTCCCCAGTCTGAAAGACAAAATTCCTTCCTTGTTTTGCAGCTATTATAGCTGGACAGGTAATGAAAATCACTTTTGAATTCCACTAAGCCTCTCCCTGTTGTAACACTGCCCTATATACTGCAGCTGGGAATTATATTCTCCACCTCCTCCTCTGAATCTCTCATAAAGCTCCTGTACACGATGGGTGTTAAATGTTATGTGCCCTTTTGGCAGAGTCAGGCATTTGGAAAACACAGCCTTCTCTTATCATAGATTGATTGCTTCACCCCTCCACTCTTATTTACACCCTCCCTCCTTTTTCAAAACCAATAGCCACGTGGAGAACAAGGTACTTGTCCCTGGACAGGGCTGTGGAATCCAGATTGATATAGATAAGACAAGAAAAAAAAAGGGATTTAATTCCTTTTAACTATAAATATGAATATACAAGTGATATCTCTCTGCCCTAGAAACACATACTTGCCTACTTTTGAAAACTAGTTTCAGGGAGATTGTAGTTGGTAATAGAATTTTGCAAAGCCCCCCATTGAGGGGGCGTGTCATGCTCCCCCAAAGGGCGTGTCTAGTTCCATATATGGAGAGATTTGTGAAAAGAGATTGTGAATGTGGCACCTAGAAGCGCGGGTGTGTACTGCTACATCTGAGAGGAATATTTTAAAATGACTTATATCCAAATGTAGATGAGCCCCAGAGCAGTTAGTAAGAGATACTATACTTGGTAAAGTGCTGGGGAATGGTGCTGATGATTCAATGTAAATGTATCTCTCTCTCATTCCTTTTTTCCCAAAAAATGTAACAGTGTAATGTGGGCTAGGTGAAATGAGGGAGATTGCTAGACTAATGAGGGAGAGAGGGAGATGCTGCTATTTCAGGGAGTCTCCTGCAGAATGCAGGAGGGTAGGCAAATTTGTAGTAACAGCCATTCTCAACTCCCCTTTATATTGACACCATGCAGACTCCTCAGGTGCAGTAAGTTATGTGTGCTTGTTGCTAGGCAAAAAGCTCCTCATTATTGTTATTTCTGTATTATAGTAAGTCTGTGAAAGTTATGATTGCAAATCTTTAACATTATGGACAAGAGGTGTTAATATTGTGCATGCAGAGGGTGCCATTGCTATGGGCCTGGAGGCAAAGATACAGGGCCACCATCCGGGTGGGACTGCAGGGACTCCTGTCCCAGGCTCAGACAGAAAGGGGCCCAGGATTGGAATCTATCAAGTATAATTTGTCATAAACAGAGTTCATATTTCCCTTGAAGCAATGTAGAGGTTAAGTAGTATGGTTAGTGTTATGGACACTGGAGGTATCGCCAGGCAGCTGAGGGTTTAATAATTGGAATGGGGGCGCTGCCTATTTGGTCAGACCCAAGCCCCACAATTTCTGATGGCAGTCCTGCCTCCACAGAACCAAGCTCACATCAGCATCAGTCCTAAATGATTATGGTAGAACAATGGACACTACTGAATATTCTGTAGAGAGAGACAGACTACAAACTGCTCACCATAGTATTACTGTATTTAACACTGTAGATTGTACTGTAGGGGGCAATGCAATGTGGAATGATGTGACTTGGGGACACTCAGTGTGGCATAGAGTAAATTAGGGGAATTACAAAGTGGCATATTGTGAGTTGGGGCATTTCAATGTGGCATAATGTGAACTAGCCTTTAATATGGTAAAAGGTAACTACTATGGGGCATAAAGTGTACCAGTTCACTTGTATTGGGCATATCCTGTGAATTAGAGCATTTGGGGGGGGGGGGTGATATAAAATGAACTCGCTACAGAGAGATGCCTCTTTGTAGAAGCATTGGGAGCTGCTCCAAGATGTTGCTATGGGGCCCACAAGTTCGAGTTTATCCCCTAATTGGGAGGTATGGTTATGACCTCGTTTTACACAATTCTCAAGTGCTAAGGTATGGTTGATGATTATGTGGGACATGGACATAATATAGACAAAAGAAAATTCAGACAGTGTAAATATATATGGGTCATAATGTTGACGGGTATAAATCTATGCCGGCTGTTGTAGGCATACACAGCATAGTTTGGCAAATATAAACCACCGAATAAACATTGATGCATGTTTGATCAACATATAAACATTGACACAAGAAAATCCTTTCTAGCGGTGTATAACAAAATAACAACACCCAAAGGTCAGTTTCCTTGTTGTACACACTGTACAGGCCAGAGGATCCAGATGGTGGTGACATATAGGGCAGTATTCAATGAGGCTGATTCGCCATGTTTTATGGCGATTTTGTGCTATTTTCGTGCTGTACGGCGATTTTTTGACTAAAACGGTGAATCACCCTATTCAATGACCAGATGGCGAATACATTTCAAGGTTTTTATAGCCTTGATTCACCGAGTAGCAATCGCTATCTTTTTATGGTGAAGTGGAATGTGAACTTTTAAAATAAAGTGTTTTGTTTTTTACATTTGGTGTAAAAAAATCAGGAATTTTATTCTGAGGAGGGGCATGCTATTTTTATTCATGTGCTGTAAGCACATGAATATATATTTAATTTAAAAAAATATATATATATTTTTCTACACAGCAGCCAGCAGGGGGCCGGGAGCCGAGCCGCTCATTAGATATTCATATATTCACTGCACCCGATCATTACATATGCACAATCGGGTGTAGTGAATACCCGGTCCCCTGTTGGCTATCCCGGGGGGCAGCCTGTGCTGCCTGGCTCCCGAGGAGCCCACCTCCCCCCCACAAACGTTCTGGGGCAGGCAGGGAGACTTCCATCTCCCTGCCTGCCGCCGTCCTCAGGCTCCCTGCGGCATCGCCTCAGGAGTTAAAATTCGCCGGTCAGGGGCAGTAAGCCCATGACTCGTTGAATACTGGAGCCGGCGAGGCTCCGGAACGCGGCGGGCAGTGGCGAATGTGCAGCGAATCCTAAACAGGATTCGCTGCACATCGTCATAATTCTCATTGAATACTGCCCATAGAGGACTGTTGAGGCTAATAATGCCAGTCTGCTGATGCAATGCACTGTGATGCACTGACAGGTGCGAGTGCTACACGGGGAAAATCATCAGAAGATATATGCATTATTATCAGTCTCTACATTCTTCAATACATTGGCAGAAGTTATCTTTTGATGCCTCATTCTCATTCCACTATCCGGATCCTCCAGCCTATTCATTGTGTACTACAAGGCAACCAGCAATTCAGTTTTGTAATATACCACTAAAATGGAATAAAAGTCTCTACATGCACTGGTAACTATTTACCCTTTGCTGGACTTAAATCATCAGGCACCATTACACAGTACTAATGCACATTATCGGAACTACCATGGTGGCAGGGATACACCTGCTATAGGGCCTGGACTGCATTCCCTGCACCCAGTCACACTGAATATCCCCCAATAGTAGCAGCCCTGCCCCAGGCCCATGCAGGGGAAAGTCTGATGGGCCAAGAGCCACAGGAGCCCCGTATCCCCAGCTAATTACTCTGGATCACCACTCCACATATCACCATCAGGTGATGCCAGACAGTTTATCACTTCACTGAGCTTAATAAATCTGCCCCCAGTTACACTCCCCACAACTCTTTTCTCCTCTGGAGCTAACTGCATCAGCTTCAGCCCAGCCTAGAGGAGGCCTATGGTGAGGTAAGTGGTGGGGGTTCCAAGCCAGGCATAGAGCTCACTAAGCAATTACATAGCCTCATGGTACCGCCCAGCCTGGGGCATGTCTGAGTGATCTAAGGACACCATGCTGAACTGTGCCCGGGAACTGGAGGCCAAGCTCTGCTATCCCCTCATTGGGTGGCAGCTGGAGGAAGGAGGGTGCTGAGGCTGGATGGAGAGTGAAACATCTCTGGCATCACCTGATGGTGATATGTGGAGTGGTGATCCAGAGTAATTAGCTGGGGATATGGGGCTCCTGTGGCTCTTGGCCCATCAGACTTTCCCCTGCATGGGCCTGGGGCAGGGCTGCTACTATTGGGGGATATTCAGTGTGACTGGGTGCAGGGAATGCAGTCCAGGCCCTATAGCAGGTGTATCCCTGCCACCATGGTAGTTCCGATAATGTGCATTAGTACTGTGTAATGGTGCCTGATCTGATGATTTAAATCCAGCAAAGGGTAAATAGTTACCAGTGCATGTAGAGACTTTTATTCCATTTTAGTGGAATATTACAAAACTGAATTGCTGGTTGCCTTGCACAACAGTCTCCCTCACAACAACCAGCTCACCTGAGGGGGATTGGAGCAGTGAGTGTATGGGGAGCCCTGTACTCCTTTACCCCCGCATGTCTGGCACCCTGTACCACCTACCCTACCTTTGTTTGTGTGACACCCTGTACACCTCTAACCCTGTGTGTGTCTGTGTATGTGTGAGAGACTGACACCCTGTACCCCTCTATCCATGTGTGTGACACCATGTACTCCCCTCCTCCTCCTCCGTCTATGACACTATGTAGCCCCCCTGGTATTTGACACCCTGTACCCCCTACCCCTTTGTGTATGACACCCTGAAGCCCCAACAACTCCCTGTGTATGATACACTGTGCACCCAGACTCTGTATATATATGTGTGTGTGTGTGTGTTTGATACCCTGTACCCCTCCTGTGTATGACACAGTGTACACCCCCTACCCATGTATGTGGGAAACGGGACTGGTGCAGAAACTGCTTGGCAGGCAGATAGAGGAGTCTTCTGTTATCACAGGTACATCTCTATTCAGTCATCAAAAACATAGGGAAAATGTATGGATACAATTTACAAAGACCCGTACATGTAAACACCATACAGTACCATAACAAAGCGACTGGAGTTTTCTGGTGTAAGAGCGTGTACTGTCACATTAAAGAGAAACTACCCAGTGATACCTTAGGAAACAGTGCCACCTACAGTACTGCACAGAATAGCCTCTCCAACATCTGCCTCACATTCAGGACTTATTAAGTTTATTGTTGTGTATAAATAAACCCTAAAATTTGGTTGAATATTTATGGGTAAAACAAGGGGTTAAAGTGTGTGTTGGGGGGATGGGGTGGAACTGAGTTCCACCACCTCTGATGGTGAGATAGAACAAGTCCAGGTCTGCATTGGCTCTGGCACAGTAATTCTGGCAGAAAAGCATTATAGTTTGCATGAGGGTTTCCGAAAACCCTGCCACTGGCCCTGGCTCTGCCTGGTGGTTGGATGGGAGGGGGTGTAATTAGGTGGCAGATGGAATTGCCCCCACCTCTCCAGGACCACTTTTAGCCCTGGGTAAAACTCACTATCGCTTCTAAAAATGAAAGGGGTGATGTTGCTCATAGCAACCAAACAGCTTTTGTATTTCATTTCTATTTTGCATTACAGAAAATGATAGACATATATATCGCACAAACACCTACCCCATGCGAAAGTTCCCACATGCACTGTTGTACAGGGGCAAACGCAGGATTTTCAGAAGGGGGTTTCCAGAGGGAGCGGAGCAAAGCACAGAGATGGACACTTAGGTGACCCAGTATAAGCCGGGTCAGTTAAAGTATTATAGATAGACCAAATGTATATAAATAATAATAATAAATATATATATATATATATATATATATATATATATATATATATAAATATATATATACATAACAGCAGTGTAGACCCCTGGGCATAGCAATGTATTGAGGCCCCTACCTATCCTCCAGTGGTAGGGGTGGGGGGTGCTATGAGCGGAAGCTTTGATGTCCCGCGGGTGGTAGGTGGTATTATATCAACCGCTCAGCATGTAGGCCCTGGATCAGTAATTTCCACTAATTACCCCTTTACTGCACAGATGGTGAGAGATGAGGTGGGAGAAGGTGGCATTGGGCTGAATGAAGGGGCCCTGATACATAACTTCCAGGGTGGTAGAGGATGTTTAATATGCAGAGGATTGGTGTATAGTGGAGTGGGCTTATTATTCATAATTTTCTGGTGGGAGGACAGCTTGCTTGACTGCAGATATCTCCAGTTCGCAGAGATAGATTTCTTAGCTTTTAATGGAATTAGAGAATCCCACATACCAAATGGTATTGGGGACTAGGGGATCAGAGTTCAGGAGGCAAAACAATCTGCCAACAAGAATATAAAACTACATACCAGGTGTGTGGAGCTGGAGCAGTAACCAGCTGCTGGAAGGGTGATATCTCTGGTTCTGGGAACAGTAGAGACAAGCTACAAGTGTCCATCAGAGTGGGAGAGCCCAGCTTATGGAATATACCCTCGGAAAAACTATATGTCAGACAGAACCTGAAATATCTGACTGGGAAGAGCAATTAATAGGCTTGGATGGGGACCACTGCTTTGAAGTCAGATATCTCCAGTTCCCCAGGGCCGATTTTTAAAATTCTTGTACCTATGGAAAGAGGGGACCCTCAGCTTTCAGACTATGACCCTCAGATTCCTGGGGGGGGGGGGTTCTGGGTACTCAGAAACAACCCCCCTGCCCTGCGTGCGCTACTGCTGTAGGAACACGCTGGGTAGCGAATCAATCTCAATGACCTATTAAGTGTGATGGCAAATAATTACATACAGTAAACATTTAAATGGAGCTATTGATGCCATTTGGGGTCTCACTTAAAATGTGAGGACTAATAATTTATTATCAGAGCTGTTGGGACCATATAGGACTATTTCCTAGGTTTGAATTATATTAATTTTTATATTGGGACTTGTTTGGAATTGCGAGTTTATTTATTAAATACAAAGAATAATTATTTAACATACTACTGTTATTACTGTTATGTCATTTGCATATTAGGGTCTCATTTACAATTAGCAGCAAACCCAGCTAAATGTTGCAATTTTGCAGTTGGACAAACTACGTTCTTGCGTCCAAGGGAAAAACTTGATAATGTACAAGTAGCTTTGGTTTTACACTGTCACGCTGCATTGAGATAAGATGCCTCTGTGTCACAACTGGAAATCACGTTTGAAATAATAATGAAGTGTCCAGCTATTATTGCAATTTTATAGGTAACTCCACCGTTACACTTATCAATACATTTTATATATATATATATATATATATATATCTATATATATATATAGTCCAGAGATCTGCACACTGTGGGGCAGAACGGCGAGCATTGGCGAGTGCTCGCCGTTCTGCCCCACAGTGTGCAGATCTCTGGACTATTTTTGAGTGTACACCCTCCTGGGCCTACACTCTTGGTTGGGCACCCCATTGTTGTTTCCTTCTGGGTGAGAGTGCGGTCTTTCTCTGTATTTATATATATATATAGATATATATATATATATATATATATATATATATATATATGGACGAAAGAGCCGCACAGCACGGGACTGTTCTCCACTTTCAATAAATCAATAGGCAACAGCCAATGTTCTGCAACGTTTCGGGAACTTTTATTATCCCGTCCTCAGGCTAGGTAACAAATACAAAGAATGATAAAAAACATTTACCTTATATTGCCTCTCGTCTTGCGTGCAGCGTGCAGCGTCCTCCTCCTGCCTCCAACTCCCTTCCGGGTACAGGGTCACTGCGTCCACGTACTGGGATGTCGGTGACGTCAGAGGGGGCAGGTCAGCTGTCACAGACGTTTGATTACACAGAGTGCGCTACAATACATAACATACAAACGATTAGTTACATTATAAACGATCAAGGTGAAGTACTGATGGGAATGTGGATCAATTAGAGCCAAAGATGTAGGTACATGCATCCCTGAAACATTACTGTATACAAAAACACGTTAAATACTGCGGGCAATATATGTGGATGTTTTAAAGAAAAATATTCAAATTAAGCTGATCGTTTAAACCTTTTGGTCTGACAGTATCAAGCGTAAAAATCCACTTCGCCTCGCACTTAAGTAACTTAAGGTGTCTGTCACCCCCTCTCCCATCGTCCGGTACATAGTCAATGACCATATGGCGAAAGCTTGCCAAGTTATGCTTAGCTTCTGCAAAATGCTTAGCTAGTGGTTGGTCCACGCTTTTACCCTTAATGGCAGCACTAATAGCAGAGCGATGCAAGGCCATACGCTCCTTAAAGGTGCGCATGGTCTTGCCTACGTAGTTTAAGCCGCAAGGGCATTTTGCCAGATAAACCACATAGGAACTGGAACATGACAGGTTATGATTGATATAGTACTTCTGCCCTGTATATGAATGACAGAAATATTTTCCTGATATCATGTGGCTGCATGTTTTACAGCCCGTACACTTATGGCATCCATTTGTTTTTCTGGTTACCATGGTGGTCTCCTTAAGCTGATTCGTGATATCGCTGTGTACCACCCAGTCACGGATATTTTTTCCTCTTTCTGTCTTACTTCTGCTCTCTTCAGGCTTCTGAACTCTTGTTGTATTACTGGCCAGTTATTTCTCACTGTTTTCTTGACAGTGTGGGATGAGGTATTAAATTTCTGAACCCAATTTACATTGGGATTAGAAGTTTTTTTGGCAGCAGATTTTAATGTATCTTCTCTGGGAATGGTTTTTATTCTCTCCCTTGCTGCACTGATGGTCATCTCACTATATCCCCTCTCCCTAAATTTGTCTGCCATATCATCCAGGGTGGCCTCTAGTACATCTGGTTCACTCGTAATTCGTTTGGCCCTTAAAAATTGAGAGAAGGGGAGGCTGCTAATGGTGGATTTGGGATGGAAACTATCCGCCCTCAAAATGGTATTTTTATCAGTTAGTTTAGAAAAAACACTGGTTTGAATTTTGTTATTACACAGCTTAATATTGACGTCTAAATAGTGTATCTCTTCCAGGCTCATGGAGAACGTGTATTTTATGGGACAATTTGCATTGTTAACCCCTTCCATCAAAATGTGGAATTCCTCATACGTTCCACGCCAGAAGAGGATGACGTCATCTATATAACGTTTGTAGTAGAGAATCTTGTCTCTATTTTCACGATTAAGGAAGAACCTGTAATCAATGTGTGACATGTAACCATTCGCATATGTGGGGGATACATTCGATCCCATAGACACCCCGGTCCGTTGTATATAATATTTGCCATTGAAGAAAAAATAATTTCTTTCCAAAATTAACTTCTTTCTCACATTATTGAAGTTAATTTTGGAAAGAAATTATTTTTTCTTCAATGGCAAATATTATATACAACGGACCGGGGTGTCTATGGGATCGAATGTATCCCCCACATATGCGAATGGTTACATGTCACACATTGATTACAGGTTCTTCCTTAATCGTGAAAATAGAGACAAGATTCTCTACTACAAACGTTTTATAGATGACGTCATCCTCTTCTGGCGTGGAACGTATGAGGAATTCCACATTTTGATGGAAGGGGTTAACAATGCAAATTGTCCCATAAAATACACGTTCTCCATGAGCCTGGAAGAGATACACTATTTAGACGTCAATATTAAGCTGTGTAATAACAAAATTCAAACCAGTGTTTTTTCTAAACTAACTGATAAAAATACCATTTTGAGGGTGGATAGTTTCCATCCCAAATCCACCATTAGCAGCCTCCCCTTCTCTCAATTTTTAAGGGCCAAAAGAATTACGAGTGAACCAGATGTACTAGAGGCCACCCTGGATGATATGGCAGACAAATTTAGGGAGAGGGGATATAGGCCCTTATTCTGGTTGGTGCGGATATTCCCGCTTGCGTACGGGCCGCCGATGTTTATCTTCTGCGCATGTGCAGAGGTCACTCTGCGCATGTGCAGGCGATTTCGCCGCAAGGATTCTCTATACGCCGCACAGGGGGCGTAGAGGGGCGTGAGGGGCTACTTATCCTCATTACCCTATGCATACGCCCCGCGTTTCATGGGCGTTCCCATGCAAACGCGGGGCGTATGCATGGTAATGAGGCCGTGACGCGTGGGTACGGGGCGGGCATCTGACATCGCCGGATGTCAGCTGCCCGCCCCCATACAAGATTTCACACGGACAAGTGTCCGTGTGGTCTTGTGTTGCGGGACCTGGTGGAGCGTGCGGCCCTGCATTCGATGTTCGGCGACCATCGAATGCAGGGGCTGCTCCCACCATGGAGGAGGCGTATCCCCGTCCAATTTCATGCGGATCGCCACATATCCGCGTACGGACGGCCGTGGCGATCCGTATGGAAGGCGGGGATTCGCCTGCACGGTCGGAGCCGCATATGCGGCTCCGGCCGCACCAACCAGAATAAGGGCCATAGTGAGATGACCATCAGTGCAGCAAGGGAGAGAATAAAAACCATTCCCAGAGAAGATACATTAAAATCTACTGCCAAAAAAACTTCTAATCCCAATGTAAATTGGGTTCAGAAATTGAATACCTCATCCCACACTGTCAAGAAAACAGTGAGAAATAACTGGCCAGTAATACAACAAGAGTTCAGAAGCCTGAAGAGAGCAGAAGTAAGACACTGCTATGAAAGAGGAAAAAATATCCGTGACTGGGTGGTACACAGCGATATCACGAATCAGCTTAAGGAGACCACCATGGTAACCAGAAAAACAAATGGATGCCATAAGTGTACGGGCTGTAAAACATGCAGCCACATGATATCAGGAAAATATTTCTGTCATTCATATACAGGGCAGAAGTACTATATCAATCATAACCTGTCATGTTCCAGTTCCTATGTGGTTTATCTGGCAAAATGCCCTTGCGGCTTAAACTACATAGGCAAGACCATGCGCACCTTTAAGGAGCGCATGGCCTTGCATCGCTCTGCTATTAGTGCTGCCATTAAGGGTAAAAGCGTGGACCAACCACTAGCTAAGCATTTTGCAGAAGCTAAGCATAACTTGGCAAGCTTTCGCCATATGGTCATTGACCATGTACCGGACGATGGGAGAGGGGGTGACAGACACCTTAAGTTACTTAAGTGCGAGGCGAAGTGGATTTTTACGCTTGATACTGTCAGACCAAAAGGTTTAAACGATCAGCTTAATTTGAATATTTTTCTTTAAAACATCCACATATATTGCCCGCAGTATTTAACGTGTTTTTGTATACAGTAATGTACCTACATCTTTGGCTCTAATTGATCCACATTCCCATCAGTACTTCACCTTGATCGTTTTTAATGTAACTAATCGTTTGTATGTTATGTATTGTAGCGCACTCTGTGTAATCAAACGTCTGTGACAGCTGACCTGCCCCCTCTGACGTCACCGACATCCCAGTACGTGGACGCAGTGACCCTGTACCCGGAAGGGAGTTGGAGGCAGGAGGAGGACGCTGCACGCTGCACGCAAGACGAGAGGCAATATAAGGTAAATGTTTTTTATCATTCTTTGTATTTGTTACCTAGCCTGAGGACGGGATAATAAAAGTTCCCGAAACGTTGCAGAACATTGGCTGTTGCCTATTGATTTATTGAAAGTGGAGAACAGTCCCGTGCTGTGCGGCTCTTTCGTCCATATATATGAAAATACAATTGCCGGCACCCGGGCAGACGCAACCAGAGGGGAGTGTGCCAGCATATCGTGCAGTATATATATATATATATATATATATATATATATATATATAAAATGTATTGATAAGTGTAACGGTGGAGTTACCTATAAAATTCCAATAGTAGCTGGACACTTCATTATTATTTAAAACATTGATTTGATACTGAACAAGCAGCCAACCTTTTCAGTGTATTCCATAAGGAGAGCAGAGCTTGTGTCAGTGCACAGGTCAGTAGGCACATTGCTGACTTATGTGCTGCTCTCTGCATGCTGATGTCACTCTGTTGTGGTTACAAAAATGCTGATTAGTGTCTGTTATTTGCAATGATCAAACTGAAACGTGCTGTGTAAATCGTCTTCACTGAACTTAAGTACAATTCTATCTGATTTAGGGCCAGATGTACTAAGCTTGAAAAGTGTTAAAATGGAGAGTTAAAAACAGCCGGCCAATCAGCTCCTGCCTGTCATTTTTTAAAGCACAGCCTGTGACATAGCAGGTAGGACCTGATTGGCTGGCTGTTTATCACAATCTACATTTTATCACTTTTCAAGCTTAGTACATCTGGCCCTTAAGGAGGAGATGCACAGCCTAATGCTGTGTACACACTTGTACAATCTGCATGAGATCCATATCTGCATACAATTTAGACTATCTGAATACAATTTAGACTATATAGTGCAGATCTGCACTATATAGTCTATGCAGCCAAGACTTTCTGTCTGAGATATGGGAGCGAGCATCTTGAATGCATCTGGATCGCTTGGGATAAAACCCATACAATCTGCATGAGATCCAGATGAGATTTTGACTATGTAGATGTCTGGATCTCATGCAGATTGTACAAGTGTGTACACAGCATTAGAGAGTGTTAAAGCAGAGAGAAATAAAGGGGCTATGTACTAAGCCTTGTAACAATGTATAGCAATGTAGAAATCCATGGAGAGCGATGAAGAGGAGAGAGATACAGTACCAGCCAATCTGCTTCTAACGGTCATGTGAACGGCTGTTTTTCAAAAATGATAGTTACAGATGGAGCCGGCCTCATTCAGTGGGGTCTAACGGTCGGATCGCCATCCGCTAGCCCCCACCAGCTGCCGGAAAGGGGACAAGAGCGCACGAGACGCACGTGCGTCCCCTTCTGACGGAGCTCCCTGTCAGTCCCCGCCACCTCCCCATTGCTGTCCACCAGTCCCCGCTGCCTCCCCACACCCCCCTAACCCTGCCCGTCTGCCTGAAGTGGAGACAGGCAGCATTCCTGTCCCCTGCCACCGGAAAACTGTGACGCTCGCGCGTCCTAGTCAGATGGAGTGCGATCCCCAGCAGGGACATTCTGGTGCTGGCTGGTGCTCCATCTGTAAGAGCTGATTGGTTGGCAGTTTATCTATCTACCTCGCTCCAAGGATTACTACATTTAAAGTCCCCCCCATACTTGTTCTATTAGCTCCATAATGTCTTATTGTACAGCTGCTGGACTACTGCAGTATGGGTGCCGGACGTCTCACCGACAGTCGGGATTCCGACAGTCATTACTCCGACGTCGGAATCCCGACTGCTCCCTCGTGGGGGTCCACGACCCCTATAGAGGGAGAATAAAATAGGTGGCCACCGTGCCCGCAGCGTGGCGTGCGCAGCGCGCCCGCAAGGGGCTTCATTGCGCTACCCCAGCTGTCCAGTCAGGATTCTGATATCACGCTAATGACTGTCGGAATCCCGACTGTCGGTGTGTTATACCACACACTGCAGTATAGCAGGGCTTCAGCGTACAGGGCTCACATCAGAAATTGTGGGGCCTGGGACTGAAAAAATAGGCAGGGCCCCTTCTCGAATACCTCTACTGTCCATCTGGGCCTGTAATTGAGTCCTGACAGTTTCTACCCTGAAGCCAGACCTGTCAGTGTATATGTTTTTGCTGTGCCTGAAAAGGTAGTTACCATACAATAGGATAACTCATATATGTTTACAGTATAAAGCCATAAAATGATTCCATTAATTGCAATATAAGGTACTTTTATATTTTGCATGGTTATCATACCTATAGTAAATCTATAGACACATAGGGGGAAATTTACTAAAAGAAATTTGTAAAAAATAGGTGTATTTGTATCCAGAAATACACTTATTTTTGACATTTACTGTCCCGAAAATACGGCATTATATCATATTTATATTGATCTGCTATCAATACGAATACAAATTGCCGTATTTTCGGGATAGTAAATGTAAAAAATAAGTGTATTTCTGGATACAAATACACCTATTTTTTACAAATTTCCTTTAGTAAATTTCCCCCATAGCGTCATTCTTCTGTTCTGTTTATGTGTTACGCAGGTGGAGTTGCACAGGTTCTAGCACATGAGGAGCAGCTACTTCCAGGTAGTGCATACACAGGTCACGCTGAAGCCATATGTGGAGAACAGATGTGTTGGGTTTTTACATCCTTGAAACGCTGACGATCATGTAAAGGGATCGAGTACCACCGCTGACAAAACTCTTCATGATGTTGCAGTTCTGTGCACTTGAGTCATTCCAGGACACAATAGGTGAGATTGCTGAGATGTAAAATACTCAGTTGCAGAAGCAAGTGAATCCTGCTTTCCTGCCATGGCTCAAAGTGACTCATTAATTTCCCATTGGATGAGGACAAATATGCAGCATTGGTCAATTTCTGCATGTATCACCGGTATAGAACATGATAATGTTTTGCAATCAATAATCAATCAATAATCAGGTTAATTGTTATTTGTCTCAGCAAATCTGTAGCCTAGTTGCCACATTTCCTAAGTTTGTGTATGACTCCTTCATAATGGTTTAATCATATGTCTTTGGTTTTAATTACAGTCAGAAGCGGATTAAAGACAAGGTGGCACAGATGACCAATTAGAGACCGGCAAGGTGGGGTGGAGGTGATCATGGGGTCATTTTGCTGAACTAAGTATTGATTCAAGGAAAGATTGTGGTGGCTATCGACAGGTCTACCATTAAAGTTCTCCATTGATGGTGCCATTGGTGTTTTGCATGGATAGAAGTAAACTATCAATGGTTTAAATTATTGACAGACATCGGCGTAGTGCTTGCTTGTGGGGCTCTGGGGGTGACAAGTCAATTGGGGAAGACTCAGGACTTCATGGGTCACATTGGGGGTGTAGTTGCACTCCATTCACCCTGGTTCCGGGGGTAATCATTGGATGTCAGCTGCCCGCCCACGTCCTTCAGAGTGCACACGCACATCTAAGATTGCTCTGAGCAATCTTAGATGTGCGTGTGCCTTCCACATCATTCGATGGTCGGCAACCATCGAATGATGTGGGTGTTCCCCCGTAGGCTGTGAACGGATATTTGTGTCAAACATCCATTTGCAGCCAGTGCATGCGAACACAATGCAGCCAGGCCACCATTCGCAAGGCGGAGTTCGGTGGACTCGCGTATTTGCAGCCTTGCGAATCAATTAGAATAACCCCCTTAATGCAGAAGACAGTGCTTACCTTCTGTGATAGTGGGTCTGAGTAACCATTGGCAAACTATTCTGCACGTTCCCACCAGATCTTTCCACCTGAAAGGTCAAATTATTTTCCAAATCTGTCTGACCCGCATACAGTACGTGTACCATATATATTTTTGGTACTCTTTACTTAGATGGGCGCCCGTCGCGGGCATCGCGGGTACATTTATGTATGGCCGCGACGCGACCGACGCGATGCCCGCGATTTCCCATTGAAACCCATGTTAAACATGGAAATCGTGTCGGTCGCGTCGCGGCCGGCCATAAATGCACCCGCGATGCCCGCGACGCGATGCTCCCGATTTGCCATAGGAATCAATGTTAAAAGACCCGATGGACACGATTTTACTGTTAAATGCCTCAATGGACCCGATTTGGCCATAGGAATCAATGTTAAATGGGCCACAGAGCCCATTAACCCTTAAATGTCCCCCCAAATTTTTAACGCCACCCCACGATCCACGCCAACCCGAAGCGTGGCGAGCGCAGCGAGCCCGCGAGGGGCGGCGGTACGCGTCCTCCGACCTTTTCATGCCCTACTATCCACTAGGGCGTGGAGTGAGAATAGAATAGTGTGGCGAGCGCAGCGAGCCACCGAGCCCGAAGCGTGGCGAGCGCAGCGAGCCCCGCGAGGGGACGCGGATACCTTCACAGTTATACGCGTCCCCTCGCGGGCTTCACAGGTGTCCGTGGCGACGCGGACACCTGTGAAGCCCGCGAGGGGACGCGTCTACCTGTGAAGGTATCCGCGTCCCCTCGCGGGGCTCGCTGCGCTCGCCACGCTTCGGGCTCGGTGGCTCGCTGCGCTCGCCACACTATTCTATTCTCACTCCACGCCCTAGTGGATAGTAGGGCATGAAAAGGTCGGAGGACGCGTACCGCCGCCCCTCGCGGGCTCGCTGCGCTCGCCACGCTTCGGGTTGGCGTGGATTGTGGGGTGGCGTTAAAAATTGGGGGGGACATTTAAGGGTTAATTGTGCCTATTTGGGCTCTGTGGCCCATTTAACATTGATTCCTATGGGCAAATCGGGTCCATTGAGGCATTTAACAGTAAAATCGCGGTCAATCAGCCTTTTTAACATTGTTCCCTATGGGAAAATCGCGGTCATCGCGGGCATCGCGGCCATCCCGATTTACCCGCGATGCCCGCGATGACCGCGATTTTTACCCCCCACGCCCGCGATTTCAATCGCTGGCGCCCATCTAAGTAAAGAGTACCATATTTTTTTTATAACATTCATAACAGGATATCTAAGGATAAGGAAGTGATATTTACTAAGGAGGACTTTGATAATTAACCTGAATCTGCTAGCCAGCAATACTTCTGTTATCAGTACATCATAAAATTACACACACTGAGGCAGTTGTATTAAGCCTTAAAAAGAGATAAATGTCCAGCCAAGCAGCTCCTAACTGACATATTTCAATGACAACCTGTAACGCGACGTTTATCTCTCTTTATCATATCTTTTTAAGACTTATTACCTTTGCTGCAGGATGAGGAAATGATCCTTAGTTTACAACAAATATATCTTCATACTGAAATATTGTGCTTCAATAGATCGACCTCAAATGGACATCAAGCAAATGGTGGACAGGGTCAAAAGGTCATCTTAATCAAAAGGTCAACATTGCACACATAGACAATAGAAGAGGTTGACATTTACAAAAAGGGATCAGGGTCAAAAAGTTGACAAGAAAATGGTCACCCCAAAAATGGAGGACAGTTTTGTTTGGTGTCATGAATTATGTTTTATGACATCTGAGGATAAATAGGGGAAACACGTGCCCTGGTGCACTCGTTTCAATCGTCTCACTTGTTTCTCTAGCGCTGTTCTCGGCAGAGGGTACAATTGAAGTGAACGTCAATGGTAAATGAAGAAAAAGTTGAAAACAAAATAGAATTAAAAAAATCTTGTGTCGACCATACGTATGGCGATTGTCATTTCAGCCTTTTATATGTCTACGTTTTATTTGCGACCTTTTGACTTCTCAACCTTTTGCATGTCGACAATGTAGGGTCGACCTACAGTATTGACTGTCTGAGTGAAATTTTATAGGATGAGAGATTCAAAAAGTGAGAGATTTGGTATGAAATCTCCAGGTTTTTTAAAGCGGCAATCATTTACACCTCAAAATCAAACTGGTTTTGCAGTGTAAATGATTGCCGCTTTAAAAAATTGAGATTTCTTACAGAATCTCTTACTTTCTGAATCTCTCATCCTATTAAATTCCCCCCTCTATCTTTTTACTGTAGATCTGGCAACCGAATACCAAAATATTTAAGGGTGTAACATTTTCAATGCAAGACAATTGATGAATGAATAAATAAATAGTAAGACCGACTGCCAATATAATGTATGCTGCGTACATTCACTATCACTAGGACTTGACCTGCTCTAAAATTTACCAAAAGCAATTATACTCTGGATGAAAATCTGTATTTAGTAATTAATCAATGTATTCAGTTTTATAAAATACTGTACTTGTACAAATAATATACAGATAATTACCAGAAAATGTATATATCTCACTGATGGCCTTGGTCTGTTTTTGGAAGTACAGTACAGTATACAATGACAGAGGTTTCTCTTGGTGGTGGTAATAAGAAGGTGCAGGATTCCAAACCCATTTCATTTGGGTGTGGTATAACCAGGGCTATTTTTTAACAGGCTCCAGTAGGAACTGGGGCCCTTATTCTAGTTCACTCTTTCTGACAAAGTATTTCTTAGATGGACAAAACCATGTGCATTGCAGGTGAGGCAGGTGTTACTTGTGAAGAGATAATTAGATTTGGGTGGGGTTTTACACCTGCCTCACCTGCAGTGCACATGGTTTTGTCCATCTAAGAAATATTTTGTCAGAAAGAGTGAACTAGAATAAGGGCCTCAGTTCCTGCTGGAGCCTGCTGAAAAATAGCCCTGGGTATAACACACCGATAGTTGGAATTCCGACAGTCATTAGCCCGACGTCGAAATCCCGACTGCCCGGACTCCGACAGCGGGGGGAGCGCAACAAAGCCACTTGCGGGCTCACTGCACTCGCCACGCTACGGGCATAGTTGCTCTCTGTGTTCGCCACCTATTTTATTCTCCCTCTATGGGGGTCATGGAGCCCCACGAGGGAGAATACCCGCTGCCCGTGTCTCGGGCTTTTAGCAGTCGGGATTCTGACGACGGGGTAATGACTGGCAGTGAGTCCTCCAGCACCCTTTAATTTTGTGGCTTCCATTTGTTTAAAACATTTCTGACTTTTCAAATAAGGAAACTGTAGACTATTTAGTTGTTTGAAATATTTCGTTTTTGATTTTTAGCTACACAATACTACAGAGCTTAGGTTTTATGTAGTTAAACTAAGGAAATAGAAGCAATTTAATCTTATTTTTATTAACATGTTCATGATGTAATGACTTTTCTTTCTTTCACACAGCGGTTGTTCAAGGTACACAAGCTTGGTGTTATGCAATCCAGGCCTCTGATTGAGTAAGCCGACAGCTTGCTGCATGGCATAACGTCACTCTGGAATCCTGTCAAATGTATGTGTGCTAGTTAACCTATGATCCTATAGTGTAACAAGACATTGGACACAGTGGACTCCTGTCAGTGTGTCAAGCAAGTTGCGATGAAAAGGAATCTTAACTTTATGTCAGTTATTAAATTTTTGTAAGTTTGTTAGTACTCCTCTGGATCCGCATAAACACTCTAACAGCTGATGTGTGACCTTAGTGTGCATTAAGATAATAATAACTTGACACAATAAATTGAGACACCTGAAATAAAGACTCGGAGACATAGGTTTGGCAGAATAATGTCAGCTGAAATTTATTTAAAAGGATTTTAAGCTAATTTTTAGTTTTGTTTAATTATTTAATTTTTATTTTATTTTATTTTATTTTTAATTTAATTAAATTTTTGGTGGCCAGAAAGAACGGCACTAAAACTAAGCCCACCCCAAAACTATTCTGCATGATTCAGCAAACTCATCAAACAGCGGTCTCCACTCAACCTACCATTGACTCCCCACCCAGCCGGGTGGGGTCGCAGCTCCCGAGCGGGTGGTCCAGCGAAGGCCTAAGCCAATGAGAGGCGAGCGCACCGAAAACAAGCCAAATCTGCAGTAAACATAACTTACATCAAGCCTTCAAATCTATGAAATTGCAGTTCTTTCCCGCCTTCAGCCAACGCGCTTAGATAAACCAGAAAACCCACCCAAAAAACCCATTGATATAATAGGGAAGGGAGGGTGGGAAACTTCACAGGAAGAAGAGGCAGACTCCTCCCACTCCTGCAGTATTACCTCAGCTAACTTGCTTTCACCTATGCCCTTATTGGTCACTCCGAGTCACATGCAAACTACAGGCACACACACAGCTTGGACTGTTTAAGCCACTGCATGCCTATGCAGCCATTCCGTTGTTCTAAACACTCTAACAGCTGATGTGTGACCTTAGTGTGCATTAAGATAATAATAACTTGACACAATAAATTGAGACACCTGAAATAAAGACTCGGAGACATAGGTTTGGCAGAATAATGTCAGCTGAAATTTATTTAAAAGGATTTTAAGCTAATTTTTAGTTTTGTTTAATTATTTAATTTTTATTTTATTTTATTTTATTTTTAATTTAATTAAATTTTTGGTGGCCAGAAAGAACGGCACTAAAACTAAGCCCACCCCAAAACTATTCTGCATGATTCAGCAAACTCATCAAACAGCGGTCTCCACTCAACCTACCATTGACTCCCCACCCAGCCGGGTGGGGTCGCAGCTCCCGAGCGGGTGGTCCAGCGAAGGCCTAAGCCAATGAGAGGCGAGCGCACCGAAAACAAGCCAAATCTGCAGTAAACATAACTTACATCAAGCCTTCAAATCTATGAAATTGCCGTTCTTTCCCGCCAAAGCGGAGACTCCGACGCCGGAGGCTCCGCCCGCCACCAAACTAACGTAATGAGGCAACTACTGTCAACAGATCCTCCACAAAGAAGAATAATCCAGCCCTCGTGAGGTGAACCCCATCGGGTCTGTACAGCTGGTGGAACCTATATCGAATGCGCTCGTGTGGGACCACAGCCCCACCAGCCTGCAGAACCCAACGAGCAACTGCAGTGTTCAGCTTTTTTCTAGCCTCATCTATAGCTTTACAATCCCTAGCATCCCTCCAGGACAGGCGTGGGACAATAAATGACCAGATCAACTTACATGTAGGCCATTCTCCCTTTATGGCCGCCAGATCCTCCAATATCATGGCCCTCAGCTCCAACTGGGAAATTTTCCCGAGGTCGTTTCCTCCCAAATGTATGACCAACACCTCAGGTAAGCCATACGACCTCACATTATCGAGAAGAAATGACCTTAGCTTGCGCCAGGACATACCTCGAACTCCAAGCCAACGCACAAGATGGCAACCTTCAAATACAGGACCACACCCTGAAGCCATCAATTTTGCTGACCAAAATATGAAAGAATGACCTACTACCCACACCTTTAGGTTGTCGAAGCCCACACCTGGGGAAGAGAATGAATGAAGTGGGATTAGTCTTTGCTTAATTAGGACCGGTATAATCATATTAATAGGAGGATCTGCCAAAAAGAAAAAATTTATAATGATGCACAAATTTGGTGCTTGATAATGCTTCAATGCCAATTGAAGCCACTCCTAGACACAAAAGGTAAGATGACAAACCAGGGGAGGTAAGGGTAATGGACGGGAATATAGGTAAACCGGGGATTACTCGGCCGGAGGAAAAAACGTCTGAACCTGCTGAGGGACTCTTAATTGGTGCCTAATTAGCCGAATTATAATTGAGCCGAATTCAGTCCGTCAGGTCAGGCAAAAAAGCGTGAAAACTCCGGACGCTGGCCCAACAACAGAGCGTGGCTAATCCCCGAGTAGGAAACAGGCGGTATGGGGTAACAAAGGAGTACAACCAAACAACTGGAAACCAAACATTCACATATAAATCAGGACAAAAGATGCGGTCTGATGTATTTCTTGTAGCTAGCAGAGCGCCATCTACCTAGTGTCTTTATCTCCTGAACTGGCCAGCCTGCCCTAGCTGCTGATGTAGCCGCGCCTATCCTGAAGGAATGGGTGCCAAACTCCTCCGGTGCCAGACCCATATCGCTCAGACAACGCCGCATCATCCAGGTAAATTGGTACCTTGTTAAGGGCAACCCATTATAATGCAGCAGCCAAGACCCACCAACTTCTGGTCTCACTAGGGCATACTGACCGGCCAGCGTGACCGGGCAAACTGATGCTGGCGAAACGGGGGACATTGGCACCCATGTACCTTTAGCTTGCTGATCTGTCTTTGACCGCCTGATTCTGCACCAAAGCGCCTGATCATCAATGCGAATATCTGACGCCAGCAAGGTCGCATTCTTATGTTTGGAGGGGGCAACTAACTCCAAAACCCTCAGAGCTCCATGAAACGCCATGGAAAAAGCTAATCTAAACAACAAAGACTCAAACTCTGAGTCTGCATGGTTGGATACCAAACCTAACAAAGGAGGAAGCATGGTGCTGTCTATCGGGCGCCTACCGTCGGGAGCAGGGGGAGCAGTCCGCAGCCATCCCTTCATAGCTTTCCGCACTAAAAAACCCTTAGTAAAATCGCTAAGTCCCTTTAGCTGCGCAAAGAAGGATATGCCTGCTAGATACCGAACAGCTAGCGCCCTGGATTTGCCTGACTTGTAGATTGACCAGAGGAAAGATAACAAGAGCTGCTGCCCCTGCCTACCTGGCTGCGCTGACCCTCCGGAAAAATTTTCCCATTCCGACCAAGCCTGGCGGTAAGATCTAAGCGTAGCCGGCGCCAACGACAGTTCGGCTAACCCCTCCATTCCGGCCTGATGACCTGCCAAATATAAAGTGGGCACGAAACCCCGATAGTATCAGCACCCGGAGCCAACGATCTAAAACGCTCCCATTGGAATCGCGACAACGCATCAGCCACATCATTCTTCACGCCAGGAACATGCTTAGCCTTGAACAGTATATTAAACCGCAAGCACTGTAAGTATAGCTGCGACAAAACCCTTAGTACCAACAGTGACTTCGCCTTTTGGTTGTTAATCGCGTGCACTGCGCTATAGTTGTCACACCAAAACAGCACGTTGCGGTTTGCCAACTGGGAGCCCCAGATTTCCATTGCCACCATAATGGGAAATAGCTCAAGAAGCAACATATCCCTAATGAGGCCTTCCTGCACCCAGCTATCTGGCCAAGCCTGCGCACACCAGCTGCCGTCGAGGTAACAACCAAAACCAGTAGATCCCGCCGCGTCCGTGTAAAGCTGCAGTCTGGAGCTGTCAACCACGGGAGCCAGCCAAATGCGTACCCCATTGAAATCCTCCAAGAAGGAGGACCATACTACAAGGTCCCGCCGAATTTCGGCAGACAGACGCACAAAATGGTGAGGTCTGGCCACTCCCGCGGTTGCACGCTCCAACCTGCGACAGAACAACCTACCCATAGGGATCACACGACAGGCAAAGTTTAGCTGGCCCAAGAGTGATTGAGCCTGGCGCAGTGTTACCTTCCGCGCAGACTGAAAGGCTGTGATCGTCTCCTTCAGCTTAGCCACCTTATCCTGAGGTAAACTGCAGCATCCCGAGCTTGAGTCAATCTGGATCCCCAGAAATGACAAGCAAGTGACTGGACCCTCCGTTTTCTCCTCGGCAATTGGGACCCCAAACTGACCGAAGAGAGCACGGACGGTTGCCAGCAGCTCCATGCATTGGTCCGTGTTTGACGGACCAACACATAGGAAGTCGTCGAGGTAGTGGGCAATGCCCACCACACCAGCCGACCTCTCTACACACCAATGAAGAAAAGTACTGAACTTCTCAAAAAGGGCACAAGAAACCGAACACCCCATCGGCAAGCACTTGTCGATGAAGTATTCGTTCCCAATGCGGAAGCCCATGTACTTAAATGCTTCAGGGTGCAGAGGCAATAGACGGAAAGCTGACTCTACGTCAATCTTGGCCATCAGTGCTTCCCTCCCGAATGCCTGCACCATTGCCAGTGCATCATCAAATGACTGGTACGCAACCGAACAGCATTCGTCAGGGATGGCGTCGTTAACCGACAAACCTGCAGGATAAGACAGGTGTTGGATCAATCTGAATTTACCTGGAGCCTTTTTCGGCACCACCCCCACCGGTGAGATAACCAGGTCTGGAAGTGGAGGCTCCGAAAAAGGCCCTGCCATGCGACCCAACTGAACTTCCTTCACAACCTTCTCCTTTAGAACTGCCGCAAATGAACGAGCGGATAACAAATTTCTATAAGCTCCTCCAACAACCTCACCCCGTATAGGTAGGTGAAAACCTTCGCTAAAACCTTTGTACAAAAACTCGGCAACCTCTCTATCAGGGTACAACTGCAGCCATGGTCCCATGGCTGCCACCTGTACCGGGGTGGATGCTCTAGCGAGCGGGGCCTGGAGTGGGGTTTCTAGAGGCCGCCGAGGTAGCCGCCCCTCTGCCGGGGCGGCATCCCCGAAAGCAACCAGATGCCGGGTGATTGCCTGAACAGTTTATACAAACGTGTTTGTACCTACAACGGTTGCCCAAGTTACAAGAAGAATTATTAAAGGCATAGCATTTACCCCTAGCTGTGCCCGGGGTGAATGACCTACCCCCAGGTGTGAAACGTTTCTGTGGAACACTGTCGGTAATGGCCCGCTGTGGCTGTTGGGGTGCGGAAGGAAGGGGGGCAGCTGTGCGAACCGACTCCAAGCCCTCCGCATGAGTCCTTGCTACCTCCATCCAAACCTCAACATCCTTGCACCCGAAGTCAATCACATGCAAGCAGTCCTGCTTCCGCCTGAACTGGTCATCATAATTTCTCCATGCTACACCCCCGTACCTTCTGTACATGTCATGGACCATATGAATATACCTAATAATATTCATATGCTCCTCGGGCCTATCCTCCAAGTAACAGGCTGCGAATACGCAGAATCCTGCCAGCCAGTTATCATATGATCTGTATGCTTCGGCCCCTATGCCCCCTTTTCCCTTAGCCGCTTTGTAGGCCTTTTTGGATTCATCTGTCAGCCCAAATAGGTCCACAAAATCACCCTTCTTAATCTTGGACCTACAACTCTCCCTCAGGCCTCTGAGAACCCGAGTATAGTCACAATGCACGACACCCGGCAAGTTCCTCCTCTTTCTCTCCCTTCGTGAGACTGCAACCGCCCGCTTACGTTTACTGCTGCGGGTGTGCTTACTCGCCTCCTTCTTGGCATATTTGGCTGCCCTCTTACGAGCCTTAGCCTTGCTGCCCGTGTCAGAACCCCCAACCGAGGAGGAGGAAGAGGAGGACGAGTAATGAGATGAACCTTAACCATCAGAACTGGAACCCTCAACTGACGTATTCTCCTCCTTTGAGGTATTCTCACCTGACGACTCCGCCTTTTCGACCCAAGTCTCGTCGTCGTCGTCATCATCATCCACATCTGGCATATCTTCATACCAATCATCACCTTCCATGTCCTCCGGGACCTCATCTGTACCTGCAGGAACATTAGGAGGGGGCCTAGGGACCTGCGCTGCTCTACGTCTAGTCCCAGCTAACGGGACATTAGAATGCTCTTCTTCCGCCTCTGGTTGGAATGCGGAGCCACTGGGCCCCCCAAAAGCCCTCACAAACTCCGCGCACCCAGGGATGGGTTCCCTGCTCACTCTCCCTGACCTGCGACCTCTCCTGCCAGAACTACTTACTGCACCCCGTCCACCAGTGGGGCCAGCGCGCCTGCCACAGAGGACAGCGCCGCAGACAACAGTGCCGGGTCAAAAGCTGGGGCGTGCGGAGCATCCCTGCCGGCCCCCCTGGGTGCAGTAGCAGCCCCATGGTGGCCTCCCCGGGACGACCGCCTCCTACCAGCTGCAACCCTGGCAGCAGCCGCTGCCGACTCACCGCCCTCCATTTCATTCACTGCGCCCTGCCGTTCCCAAGATGGTAAATAACCATACATGGGAGTCTCAGGATCAGGCGCAGGGTCACCTAACACAGCACCCCCTTGAAATTCAGCGTGCAGACCTCTGCTAAGCCTGCCAGATCTGCCTCTGCCTAGCGCAGCACTTCCGCCCCGCCCCCTCTGCTGCCCGGGCCTCGCCGCCATTCCAGGCCGTCTGCTGCTCCTTCCTGAAACACCAGCGGCTAATGGCCGCCGCCCGGAGTCAGGGGACACCAGCGGAGACCCGCCGCTGCCTCCCACAGTCCCTCCGCGGTGAGCGCGTCCTAAGGACGAGCGCCCACCGCGTGACATCATCCTCCCCCGCCCGGCTGCAGTGACCGGCGTCACAGGCCTAGCCGCAGCAGCCACCCGAGCCGTACCAGCGCGAACAGCGCGCCCGGCTCTAGCAGCTACTACCGCCGCCCGGACCACCCTGGGAGCAGCAACAAGGACCGGGGGCTGGACAGTGAGACTGGGTAAGTCCAGCTCAGCGCGGTCAGCGCCATCTTCCAGAAACCTAGCTGGGGGCCTGGTGGAGCGCCTCGGACGCTGGGGGGTGGCTCTGGGCATTTTGTGAGGAAAAATTCTCTAGCACCACCTCTAAACAACTAAGCAACGCTACCTAGCTGTGCTTGACAAACGAATTTTACCCTCAAAAAACTAAAATCACAAGCTGAAAGAGCAGAGCGCAGGGACACAGCTACTCACCACAAACTTCACAGGAAGAAGAGGCAGACTCCTCCCACTCCTGCAGTATTACCTCAGCTAACTTGCTTTCACCTATGCCCTTATTGGTCACTTCGAGTCACATGCAAACTACAGGCACACACACAGCTTGGACTGTTTAAGCCACTGCATGCCTATGCAGCCATTCCGTTGTTCTATTTGCAAATGATATCATTAAGCATTGCATTTGCCTTGAAATGCTAATTTATATGTACATTCTCACTTATATAGGGGATTTAGGAAATTATTCAGGTTGGTTTGCAAGAGCCAAAACCATGTGCACTGCAGGTGGGGCTGATTTAACATGTGCAGAGAGAGAGGTACATTTCAGTGGGATCTGTTCAAAGCAAACTGACATCTAAATTGTAGTGTAAGAATAAAGCAGCCAGTACAGGAACAGAAACAAAATAACTCACCAAAATGTAACTCTCTCTGCAGTGCACACGAGCCCTTATTCAGATCTGACCGCAGTACAAATTTGTTCTCAAAATGGGCAAAACCATTTGCACTGCAGGTGGGGCAGATGTAACATGGATAGAGAGTTACATTTAGGTGGGGTGTGTTGAAACTGAAATATAAATTGCAGTGTAAAAATAATGCAGCCAGTATTTACCCTGCACAGAAACAAAATAACTCACCCAAATCTAACTCTGCCCCCTGCAGTGCAGATGATTTTGCCCATTTTGAGAACAAATTTGTACTGCGATCAGATCTGAATAAGGGCCATAGTTTTGTCCATGATAGAAGGAGTTTGCTTTTGCAAACCAGGCTGAGTCACCCATTTCGTTTTGTGGAATAATGAAAATGGATCACCAGGTTCATATTTGACATTTGTCTAGATAACGGTGTGTGAAATGTTAAAGGGAGATATAGTTATTTTGAAATCACTTCTGTCAGACACAGAACCTGGCACGTAGCATATTCACTGCTGTTAAACAGTAATTTGAAGCTTCTAATTTTCTTTGCATCATAAGCTCAATAGTTCAACACAAATTGGCTGAAACTTGCTGAGTACATTTTTGAAAATTATTTTTTTACTGTGGAGATTTAAAGTTAAAAATCCCCAGTTTTACATTACCGTGGCGCACTTAGCCCCTTTGCAACTGAGGGTACTCTCACTACTGTGCTGAGCACATCTTTCTATGGTTCATGATGGTAGAGATATTATTTATTTATTAACAGTTTCTTATATAGTGCAGCATATTCCATTGAACTGTACAAAAGGAGACAGTGATACAACAAACTGGAAATTTACAGTCAATGGTATGAGGGCCCTGCTCGCAAGCTTACAATCTATAGGGAAATAGGCATTAGTTCCACCAGAATGCAAAGGTTCCTGGGCTGCTGTATGATACGGTAACTGAGCAGTTAGGCCACGGGTCAGGAGGATGGAAAATGTCAAAAAGAAAGAGAGTGGATATGTGTGGATTGTACAGTGGGGATGTGATTAGATAGGATCGGTATATGAAGGTTAGGTGGCTGGTTCTGGAATTTGGTGAGCTTGCCTGAAGAGGAGAGTTTTCAGGGAACGCTTGTAGATTTGGATATGGGGAAGTACAGTCCCTCGCCCTATTCCTCAACATTACTTTTTAAAATGATGTCTTTACATAGTTGTCATCATCATCATCACGCATGCATCTCTTGGCTTCCTTTTTCCCGGACTGTGGCAAGTGCCCACCGAGGTAGACTTGGAATTAAAAGAAAAGATTCTGCAAGTGGCTTTATGTGGAAGTTGAAGCCAAATTGTCACCAGATACTGTAGGTCAAATTAACAGTAGGTGGGCAAAACTAGTGGCATAACAGGACTCGAGAGCGCCCTCTGTGACCCCTGCCCCCTAAGCTCATGACATCATAATGGCTTAGGTTTATGGGTTAGGGGCAGTGCTCTATTCAGTTAAGTGGTGTATCTAATTTAATGTTGGTAATGTAGGTATAGGTTATACAGGCAGTCAAAATACATAGGCGGGGGAAGAATAACAGGTTTCAGGAAAGTATAGTTAGATTTCCACTGCCCCCCTCTAACCTTGGCCCTCCCTTTCCACAAGGGAGGGACCCCCCTAAGGCCCTATCAACCATAACCTGCCCACGGCCTAGCAAAAACCTCCTTACCCCTGCCCCCCCCTCCCAGCATAAGCCTGGGTTGCCCCCTAGTGCCCAAACCTTCATAATACTAACCTGCCCCGGTTATTCACCATTCAGCATCCCGGCAGCCTGGAACGCATCCCGTTTGAGCAAGGTATGAATATTATCATCCCACAAACTGACAAAGAAGCTGGAGATGGTGCCATTCTTCCTGCTCTTTCTGCATATCAATAGGGGATTTTCCCAAACTGTGCAAATACTGGCAGATTGATTTTCAGCAAATCTCAGCTAGACATGTCGGTCTCTCCCAAGCATTATTTCACTCGCAGTGAACCGAAATCAGCCCCTGCCCCAATGGTTGCTGGGCCATTCACAAGGAGCAGTGTGGGCCAGGGGCATGGGGCGGCGGTCTCGAGTAGCACCCATGGGAATGCCCAGCATTTCATGTGCATCCCCATGAAAACACTGGGCATTCCCATTGGATTGCGGGGGGGGCGTTCCCATTGGATTGTGCCGGGGGCGGGCGGCTGACATAACGTGATGTCAGCCGCCCGCCCTGTCTTCATCCTGCTGCTCGACTATAAAAGTCAGTCACCACTGACAATTATTTGCAAAGGCAGATTAAATCATTCGATGGTAGCCAACAATCGAATGATTTCTCCCGCTGCGGGCACATGCGAGGGATGTTTCTTTGTGACATCCCCTCGTATGGTTGCAAGGGGAAATGGCAGCAGGGGGGCGTGCATTTGCCGGGGCGGCATTACAAGGATTCGGTAAGAGGCGAGTTTTTCAGCTTACCAAGAAAACCAGAGTCACCGCCATACTTCAGTTGGTTTACACCATTACTGTTATGTTATGTACTCAGTATAGTAAATAAGATAAAAAAACTGATTTCAAGTTTGTTTTAAAGTGACAAATGTTCTTATTGTGGTGCAGAACAATGGTTTTCTTGATTTTACAGACATACAATTACTTGGTTGGCATGAAGCAGTTAATATGTCTATAGCTATCATCTCTGCTTAACCTCTGCTGTCTCCATAAACATTGATTTATGATTGCTGATAACAGGAGCTACAGACTTTGATGCAAGGCACAGACAGCTTTTCCAACCATGTGTGACAATTGCTGACACTCATACTATGCTACTGTGCAAGGGTGGCAGCCACGTCTAATGCGGTGACATGGTCATTAGAGAGAACTGCAGGAACACACGTGATGTGGCCAGAGTCTTACGTTCGTACTTTGTAGTCTCATTGCCATATTGTCAGTTACCGCACCTTTTGCTGACACTCCGGTTTATCATTAATTGCTTTAGGCCAACCAATCAGAATCTACTGCTTATTTATTAGCACCTTCTAGAAGATAATAGATAGTATCTGGTTGATTGCCCATAGCAACATCCCATGTGAAATAAAACTCCCATCTTAGTAAATTTCCACCACAGTCCTTTGTGTCCTCTCTGTGGGAGAAAATGCATACAGTAGATACACTACTTTTTTTCCTGAATTATCACTAAGGCCCTTATTCTGATTGAGTAGGGCGGCTGCACGTGCGGACAGACGGCAATGTTTTGTGTGTGCGCATATGCAGAGGTGCTTCTGCGCATGTGCGTACGGCTCGCACGTCCGAACACAGTGTGAATTCCGTGTGGAAAACAATCGTACAGGACCATCTGGAGGTGGAGAGGGGCGTGAAGGGCTGTTTAGGCTCATTACCATATGTATACACCCCGCGTTTCATGGGCGTTCCCATGAAAACGCTGGGCGTGCGTATAGAAATATGGCCATGATGCACGTGTGGGGGGCGAACAGCTGACATAGCCGGATGTCAGCTGCCCGCCCATATCCCTGCTTTCACATGGATAACTGTCCGAGTGGTCTGGAGCACTCATGGCTGCCTGACCGCTCGGTCCATCATTCGATAGTCGGCGACAATCGGAGGATGGGGGAGGTTCCCACAGGCCAGTGAGTGGGTATTCACATGAAACATCCACTCGCGGTCCATTCGCTTGGCGTCCTACCGCATTCGGACGGCGTGAGCGATCCGTGCGATATGCAGGGTTAAGAACACTCGTGCCCTTCCGAAATATGCAATGGTCCAACTCAATCAGAATAAGGGCCTAAGGGTGCACAATGTTATGAAGATACTACACTATCTTTTATTTTTCACGGGTCTTCTTTAAGCATTTTTTCAATATACAAATTGTGATAATATGACCCATAGTTTTTAAGGGAGTTTTCCTAGAGCAGGGGTACTCAAGCTATTTTTCTCTAGGACCCCAACAATCAATAAGAATAATGAGGGGACCCCAACAGACAATAAAAATAATGACAGGACCCCAGCAATCTACTGCAGAAGGTCATCACATCACACGTGTAGTCAGCAGACAGCACATACATGGCAGCATTGTGGAGGCACAACATGATGGGAGGAGTCTAAAATAACAGACAATTCAACAGTTTTTTCAGACTCCTTCAATCACTGACTGAGATTAGAAAAGTCATCAGCCTGATGGTCAGCAACATGGAGTCGCGACCCCATACCGAGAAGATAGGGACCCACTTTGGGGTCAGGATCCACAGTTTGAGAACCGCTGCCCTAGAGCATTTACAGATTCAATCATAGACTTTAACCCTTTGAGGTCCACGACACAAATAAAGCAAAGGAAAAAAAATTATTTGCATTTTTTTATTCACTGAGGATAATATTAACAACAACCAACAACAATCAATATTTTTTTTAAATGAGACCCCACAGTTTTTGAGATATAGGCCTCAGAAATGCGTTTATAATAAACTTTCTTTTCGGTGCGGACCTCAAAGGGTTAATGTACAACATGCAGAGCAGCGCTCTTATCCACTTCACACCTGATAAGAGTTGTCTATCTACAGTACTGAACAGTACAGTAGTAGCAAAGTAGTTCCTGCGCTACAGAGCTTTTTAATACTGTAGTCACTTCATGCACACGCTACAGCACACATTTCACGCATGCATAGTGAAGATTTAAAAAAAGTGACATCTGGTGGATGATCACTGATATTGCACTCATCCAGCAACACCACCGCTAATTGTTGCCAAGCTGTTAAAATGTATTGCGGTGCCGTGGGCCGCCATGGCGGGCTGGTGTTATAACCGCCATTGGTAGGCTGAATAAGCAGCCCTACATCTGTATAAACTCTTGATGGGGATTGTGTGTAGTAGCAAGCCCCCACCTCTAAAAAGTGCACCCCCACTATCCACTTGCAGGCAAGCAGGTCCCTCACAGTGGTCAGTTCAATTAGGCGCAATCATCTCCCACCTGGGTGCATATGCAGGTATACTGTATACTGCGCTAACAATCCCACCGGATTCACCAATTTTTATTCACAGCCCCATAAGTTTGCTTACATATCAGAGTCCAGAGCAAGATCAGGCTGCTAGAAGGACAGATATGGAGATAAGTGACAGACACCAATTGGTATCTGTCACTTTAAGAAGCGCGGTCCTGCTCAGTAAATTGAATATCCTGACCAATGGATTTTGGCAAAATAGAAATATTTATTAAAAATGTACATATAATAATTCATACAAGTAGACATTTGTGCACAATGATTTTAACAGACAGACAGGACACACAACACATAACATATATACAGTATAAAGGATTGCAGCTTTTTAGAAGCAGTCATTTGAGGCTATGTTTGAAGTTCGGAATACATTTATAGTTACCAGTCCTGCACTTGGGTTTTCAACCTTATCATGGGTATTTCGCTTGTGGGATAGATGTATTAGGGTAAGTCTCTCCAATTACCAGATTTGTATCCGGAGGTTCTTGTATAGGGAAAGCTTGCTCCTGTTAACAGCACCCAATTGGGTATTTGTAATCCACATACAGCGCTATGCAGAATATTATAGCAGAGTTGCAGGACCAGGCACAATGGGGCTCACTCCAAAACGCGTTTCTCCGCCTTTAGTAACACTTGGCGGCTTCCTCAGTCAGCTAGAAGGACAAGTTTGTGTGCCATTGGTGTCGTTTCTACGCTCTTACAAAAGCAACTCGCCACTGTTGCTCCTAGTTGAAATTGCGCACGCAGTGACAATTATTTTACAACTCCACATATAGAAACACTTCATGAAACCATTATGGTGCATGTGTTACACAGAGTGGACACACAAAGATGCTGTTGAGTTTGAGATAGACGGCATTAGAAATGGGGCGGAAGAAGCTATCAGCTAGGGAAGCCAATATGACCACGTCATGTGCGCAGAGCCACACAGCCAGGAATGGGAGAAGCCGGGCAGCGTCTGAGCGGGTGCTCGGATGCTGCCCGGCATTAGACTGTGCATGCGCAATATAATCCCCAAATCTCAGGATTGGAGTTTCCAATCCCAGGGTTGAAATCCTGACAATTTTGGGGCCAAACCCCAGGATCCCGCCAATCCCGATCCCAGAATTGGCCACCCTAATATAAGCGAGCAGACGCGGAAGCATTTACCTCTGAATCAGGCCACTATAGTGTATTTTGGCCACAAATATATGTTACAAAATATTTCTACGAATATTGTTTTTTAAAATCACAATATAATAATATAATATTATTATGAGTTACCAAAATATGGAATTTATTTAAAATATTTAACCTAAGAGGAATATGAACTGTGAGGAATATTAATTATTCCCTTCTGTGTTACATACAGAAGTATTGCCTATACTACTGTATAAAGAAATTATGATAATAATAATAATAATAATAATAATAATAATAATGATGATGATGATTGTATTCTCAGAATGCTGAAGATCTGTTTTCCAGTGGCACTGTATGCCTGGCTACAACATGATGAGGATGAGAGAGACCCATGTACTGTGCGCTGACTCATTACATTCTGACATGGAACCTGGCAGGAAGCAAAGTTCAGATGCACTTTGGATAGAACGCTGCTTGATTTTTTGGCCTGAGAATGAAGCAACATATAAATAAGAGAGCCACAGGTACACCTGTCTGGGTAACTAGTTAATGTTGTTTAGTTTCTGGAAACAAAGTTTTGCTTGATTGGATTCCAGTTCCAAGACCTGCCAAGTGGAACTTCATTTGTTAGCTTATCATTCTGTTCTGTATATTTAATACCTGGAGCTTAAAAGTATAGGTACTTGTGTATTTTGGCGGCGCCCGTCGCGGGCATCGTGTGCCTTAACTTTAAGGCACACGACGCGACGCGATGGACGCGATTTCTCCATAGGATTCAATGTTAAAATATTTTTAACATTGAACCCGATGGAGAAATCGGGTCCATCGCGTTGCGTCGTGTGCCTTAAAGTTAAGGCACACGACGCGACCGACGCGATTTCTCCATAGGCTTCAATGTTAAAATATTTTTAACATTGAAATACTGTCGGTCGCGTCGGACTTGTGCCATTATAATGGCACAAGATCAAATGTAGTTGATAAAGTCCATCTAACATAGAAAACAATGGGAAATGGGCCAATATGGCCCATTTCTCATTGTATATGGCCCCGTCATGTCCAAATATAAATGCCCCCCATTGTCAGCGGCACCCCAGTATTGACGCCAACCCGAAGCGTGGCGAGCGTAGCGAGCCCGCGAGGGGCGGCGGTACGCGTCCTACGACCTTTTCATACCCCTACTATCCACGTCGGCGTGGAGTTGAGAATAGAATAGTGTGGCGAGCGCAGCGAGCCACCGAGCCCGAAGCGTGGCGAGCGCAGCGAGCCCCGCGAGGGGATGCGGATACCTTCACAGGTATCCGCGTCCCCACGCGGGCTTCACAGGTGTCCGCGTCCCCTCGCGGGGCTCGCTGCGCTCGCCACGCTTCAGGCTCGGTGGCTCGCTGCGCTCGCCACACTATTCTATTCTCAACTCCACGCCGACGTGGATAGTAGGGGTATGAAAAGGTCGGAGGACGCGCACCGCCGCCCCTCGCGGGCTCGCTGCGCTCGCCACGCTTCGGGTTGACGTCAATACTGGGGTGCCGCTCACAATGGGGGGGGCAGTTATATTTGGACATGACGGGGACATATACAATGAGAAATGGGCCATATTGGCCCATTTCCCATTTTATTCCATGTAAAATGGACTTTATCAAGTCCATCTTATCTTGTGCCATTATAATGGCACAAGACCGACGCGACCGACACGATATCAATGTTTAAATATTTTAACATTGAAGCCTATGGAGAAATCGCGTCCATCGCGTCGGTCGCGTCGTGTGCCATGTTAATGCACACGACGCGACGCGATGGACGCGATGGACCCGATTTTTCACACACGATGGACGCGATCCTCATCGTGGGCGCCGCCAAAATACACAAGTACCAAAGTATAGACTGCAATATATAAAAATGATTTCTAAAATGTCTTTAATACATGAAATCACCCATTATATCCCATGACCAAATGCAGGACAGTTTTTTTAAACTGATTCGGAGAGACAAGCTGACTTTATATTTCTTTTGATTTCCTGGGGGTCTCACGGTACAGGAGAACCAGCTTGTGAGAAGAGAGCTGTGATGCCCCAAATATTTGCCCATCCATTATGATGTCATAAAGTGAGAACTGGAACCAGGAAGGAGAGTTCCAGATGTATACAGTACATATTACAGCCAGTTGTATAAAGTAGAAACTACCCACGTTCTGTACAAGGATGAGCCCAGCATACACTATAGGTGCCTATTTGATTGAGATCAGACTGAGAACTGGCAGTGGTAAAAATTCTGGAAGTAGCCTCATGTAGACGCAACCATGTAAAACATAGATGGGTAACAATAAAGTAAATAGGTAAAGCCTATGCAATTTGTGTGGGTAAGAGGAGTCCCAGCAATGGAAGGTGGAGACAGTAGAAGAAGCAATACATTGGTAGGAGGAGTATGTACAAACAGATGGGGAGTGCACACATTGGTTATGTGTGAGGAGTAACAGGAGTTACCATGTTTAGCATTCATGTAATTTGAGTTGGATTTGGGAAGTGATTGGCTTTCTTCTTCAATATATGATCCCCTGTGCTGTAACACCTTTCTCACCAATTATATAGTTCAACAGAAGTGATGGCAATCATAAATTACAGTAAAAGTCCAGGGGGGGTATATTATAGTGGCATGGATTGTGCCGCTGTAGGACTTCCTGCTTCACCTCATTATGAAGGCAAAGCGGGAAGGTACACCGACAAGCTGGAGCATGGGAGTGAAACCTTTGCTTTCCGGTGCTCCCTTCTAGAGTGCACAACGCATCAGATTAATGCTGATGCAATGTGTTTCTTCCCCAGGCCAGGTCGCATACGTGATGTTTCGTTTCTCTTGCAAGATCTTCTGTGCAGCCTGGAGCCCACATCCGCTGCAGGTGGAAGATGTGGTATCGGCAGAAATAACATAGCCGCTAATCTTATATCTATCCCAAGTTATCTACTCTGCGTATCCAGGGGCTTTTGAGCTACAGGGGCATTTTTGATTGAAAGCCATTGGATCGGTATATTAGTTACTGTTACGTTAAGGATCAAATCAGAACATACAGATGTGTCCACGTACATCTTGGTTTTACTGCACCATGTATGGCACAATATGGCACACCTTGGACTCTGCAAAAGTCACGTGATTTTTCTAAAAATTTGCTTCTCTAATCTATTACTTTATACAAGTTCTACTGCTTCAAAAAATTTTTTAGACTCTATGTAATTGCTACATTGGGAAAAACAGCTAAGCCGTGTTTTACATGTTGTGACAAATTGAGAAAAAAAGCCAAGATGTATGTGGACACATCTGTATGCCTGAATTGCTTTCTGCAATGAACTCGGTTTATTTCGCATTGCTAACCTTATGGTTAACTCAAACCTTATTTGGTCCTTATTTATTTGTATGGTACAGTATGTATGTCTATTCCTTGCATGTTAAAATTGCTTTACTGCCTTAGCCTCTACCAGCCTTCTGGTCAGTATACCGACCCTATGTTTAATCCTAATTCATGGTCCTCCCACTAGTGCCTTAAGACCTTATTCTGGTCCACATGCAACGCTGCAAATTTTGCTTAGGATGCAGAACAGAGAGCATCCTAGTGACCGGCATACAATACAGACAGCATGTTAATTATATAAAATACAAATTGCTTCTTAGTGGCCGGTACACAATAGAATATCCTAATGACCTAACGAAGTTACAGAAGTATTTAAGAGATACTTAGGGGTAAATTTACTAAAGCTTCTAATCATGAAAAGTGGGGATGTTGCCCATAGCAACCAAACAAATTGATATTAATACAGTATATGACCTGATTCTAATTTGTATGGTATTGAATAGCCACATGGAAGCATTAGGGTTAGACTAAATGAGCATAGGGTTACGGTTAGGGTTAGGCTGTGGTAGCATGCCATTGGTGGAGGACCAGGCACTAAGGGGGGAGCTTATGATTAGCTGTCTTAGTCACCACTGGATGATGTATACAAAACAAATGGACTTGAAATTCTGTTGCCCAATTAAAAGTGCTGCTGGTCTCCTCAACCAGTGTTATCAAACTGGTTAAAAACTACCATATATCACAGACAAAATTTTGGGAGTACAGCGCTCTACTGGGGATATAATAGACAACAGGATCACCTCGTGTCAGGATATATGAATCGCTTACACTCTGCTTACATAAAAAGGGTTAGAACCCCGTATATAACGGTTTCTTTTTCTTTATGGTAATCGACAAACGGTGCTTACTTATAGCTTACAAGTATCAGGGTGATGGAACTCTCATCAAGGTTTCTTTATGTAAAAGACATCTCCAACTCCATTTTGAATAAAAAACTTTTTTTCCTTTTATTATAAAACAATTATAAAAAAACGGTGCCAGATAGACTCCAAAAACCAGAAAACACAACAGTGGCCAGATGGAAGCCCGGGAAGCACACTCACGGTTATACTGGTATGGGGGGCAGCTCGGTCACACACACAAACAAGAACTTCAGTGGTAGTGGCACCCCACCAACGCGTTTCGACTTGTGGAAACTTGTGGAGTCTCATATTGCGGTGGAGAAAAAATGTTGTTTATTCCAACATGTTTCGAGCCTATCAGCTCGTCATCAGGGACAACATGATAATAATTAGTGTATACATTTATACCAACCAACATCAGTGAGACATCCCCCCAATTAAGAAACATACCATACCTGCACCCGGGATAATCCCTGCGCATCTTGTCTCTGCACGGAGCTCCCAACACGCAGACCGATGACGCATGCGGGCTTCCGGTGCGGCTGATGGCTGTGTTACTCAATCACCATAGCAACCCTGCACAGAACAGAGGGGCAGATTTATTAATCTTGGCGAAGAGATAAACTGGAGATAAAGCGGAGAAAAGGAAAAAGGTGATAAAGCACCAGCCAATCAACTCCCAACTGTCTTTTTCAAACACAGTTGATTGGCTGGTGCTTTATCTCCTTTTACCTTTTCTCCGCTTTATCTCCAGTTTATCTCTTCTCCAAGCTTAATAAATCTGCCCCAGAGTGTGATACATTAATAAAAGTACACAAAACGACAACAATTACAATACTTTCAAAACAGCAGCAACATTTCAATAAGCTTAAGGGTATAATACTTCTGTATGTGCTATACATATATAACATAAAAAGATTCTTATTGATAGATTATCAAAATGATAAGAAGCAGTATAATCTCAAATTCTTATTCAATCCCCTAGGCGAGATGGTATCAAGCCGATAGATCTATCTACGTCCTAGTTGAAGCAACATGCGGCCCCGATCACCACCTCGCCTAGGAGGGGGGATGTGATCAATAATTTTTGAACGAAGGCTGGCAGCGGAATGTCCAGCTGCCAGCCAGTGCTTGGCTACAGGTTGCTCCGCCACTCCTTTGGTGAGTGCCTGACAGATTGCCAGCCTGTGATTATATCGCCTATATCTATATATATATATATGCAGATTGCATCCCTAGGTGAACACACATCCCTCATTAATAGGGGATAAAATCATCATTCTGGGAGTATAGTACCACAGAATTTTTATATTGGATTGTCACCAGACTCTACCCCACTAGGCTTCCAACCAAGGTTTTACCAAGGTAAAACACTCCCTCATTAGGGTTGTTAAGTGTTTCAATATAGAGATTTAAAGAAGATATTGAATCACCTACTCATTGAATTGTGGCTCTTTATCCCTGGACCCAGAAGGGTTTCAATAAATTATATGAGAGGATTTACAGACAAGCCCCTCCCCAAACTATACAGTTTTTGCCTCATTCTCCATTGTAGTTAAAGCCAGGTAATTTAAAATCTGGTCGGTTCGGGAACCTTAGAGGAACCAGACCTGTTCAATTTGAAGCCTTCTTTTATCGAGTCTTTTTTGCACCCCTGATGAAGTCCAAGTGAAATGCGTCGGGTTATTGTGATGACTGCTATCTGATTCTACATTAATTTATTGGATGAAATAATGCCGCAATTCTGCATATTCTGCTAATTTTTAATAAATTGTATAATTTTATCTGACATTGAGCATATTGATAATTACCATCAAAATCTAAGGTGGTGGTGGTGATACACGAGGAGGCGCACTCTATATTTCCTTTGTGTATTCTGTTCTCTCTTAGGGGCAGATTTATTAAGCTTGGAGAAGAGATAAACTGGAGATAAAGCAGAGAAAAGGTAAAAGGAGATAAAGCACCAGCCAATCAGCTGTGTTTGAAAAAGACAGTTGGGAGTTGATTGGCTGGTGCTTTATTTCCTTTTACCTTTTCTCCGCTTTATCTCCAGTTTATCTCTTCTCCAAGCTTAAAAAATCTGCCCCACAGTTAGTTAGTGGGAGTTCCCCCCACTAACAGGGGGGACTCATAGAGTTGCTGTCACAGACACGTTCCTAGCACAGTGAAAGGGTTATTCTCTCTCTCTCTCTTCCTCTCTCTCTCCCTCTCTGTATATATATATATATATATATATATATATATATATATATATATACAGAGAGAGAGAGAGAGAGAGAGAGAGAGAGAGAGAGAGAGAGAGAGAGAGAGAGAAGCTAAGACCATGTGATTGCTTCTGTGTTTTTGTATGTGGGAAAGAGATGTAGGGGGACATTTACCAAAATGTAGAAAAGAGGGGGGTATGTGCCAGCGCTGGCTGTAATAATTGGATAATACACGGTTCTCAAAAAGTATAACAATTTATTTATAAATTAAAACAATGTTAAATCAATGTTAAATGAATCACTTTAAAAGCAAACAGTCCATAGCAATGAGAAAATACTATCTCAGAGGATAATATGTCTTGATGATTTGTAGCTGCTTGGAAAGTAAAATAGAAATAAAATGCTGTATATTACCATCCCATTTGTGCCTGGTCGGTTGTGAAAGCCAGGGTCTGTGACGAGGTGTCCATAGAGTATGTCCTATAATTTCAAGGACTCAGGATGTCCCAGTGTATGTGTCCTCTTAGATAGTAGCTGGATGATTAGGAATAAGGCTGTATCCCATAAGAATTTTTGAATCCAGAAGATTTGTGGAGGACCAACTGTGGGAGGGTGGACACGTCACTTGGCAATGGTGGGTGGAAGGTTTCACAGCAGCATGAATCGCTTGTGCTCAACGCGTTTCCCCGGATATCCCGGCTTCATCAGGAGCAGGTATGTATGTTTGCAAGCTTTCAGGCATGGTTTTTATACCTGGTGGTTGATTGCTTAGGTGATTCACCTGTGCGTTAATTAGTATCTAAAAACTATTTTACATATGAGAACCGTGTAAATAATAAGACCACTTATTTATTAAACTATATAGGAGGCAATCGCTTGTATCAGAATCTGATTTATCATAAATGCGTTTAGAAAAAACAAGGGAAAAATAAATTATGATCCCGTTTGTATAGGTCACATGACCCGGAAGTAATACTGGTGCTGTCAGAAGACATGAAATAACGAATGCATATATATACACACACATAGATGTTGTCCATGTGAACATGGAACAAAGTATACATGGTCACAGCACTAGGTGCGCCTCACCTTCAAGTGCCGATTGCCGGTATCGGCAGTGTCGACGGCGTGTGCGCCCCCAGACTGCGGGCATGTATCTAGCGCGTTGCTAGGTGACAGACATGGTCACGTGATGTCACGTGACCCGCGTCATGTCTAGCAACAGAGTGGACGCCTCCCATGCCATCCAGACGCCAGAGAAGGACGTTTGCACGTCTCTCTGTCACGTACCACGTACCCGGGCGAATCAGACAACGTGGGAGGACGTCCACCGCGCTGTCATGACAACAACCACAAATGCTGTCATGTCAGCACCCGATAGTCCAATCTCCGTGCTGGGAAATCGGAACATTGTCCAGTGAGAACATTGGAAGGATAAGAGGTGTACGATGAGTCAGATGACAATATTTTAAAATTACATACATATGAAGAACATTTGAACATTCAAATGGTTCAATAGATGAACTCCGGATGTTTTATAATTACATATACATAGAAAAAACATTTAGATGATCGATGATGAAAATACAAGTGTACAAAGTTTTTACAGAAGTAGGTTTAGTATTATGCTCATATATAGATCACGGAAGACATAAATTCAACAGTGAGAAATGGAAAGGATGACACAAGGGGCTGGAAGGGTGTGAAGGAGTTATAAGACTGTATTAAGCTCTATAGTCTCATTTAATCCATCTGGGTGTAGTGAATTAAATTTCAGGGTCCAGTATATTTCTCTCTTGCAAAGCAGGTTGAAACGATCTCCACCTCGTGGGGTACATGCTATATGTTCTAAAGCTGTTATAGACAGACATGTAGGGTTAGAATTATGCTGAATTCTATAGTGTCTAGACACACTGTGCTTTTCAAAACCTTTTAGTATATTACGTCTATGTTCCATAAACCTAGTTCGCAAACATCTCGTTGTTCTTCCAACATAGGGAAGATTACAGCCACATTTTAAAAGATAGATTATATATGTGGATTCACAGTTTATGAAAGTTTTTGGTGTGGAGGGGAGCTGTTCTGACGTTGTTATAGTAGGTTGTTGTTTAATAATGTGTTTGCACATTATGCATTTGGGTTTCCCACATTTAAAAAAACCTTTAGGTTTATCTGGAAGCCATGACAGATGATCATTGATTTTAGGAGTTTTTTGTAACATATCTTTTTTTAGATGACTGGGTGCAAGAATGTTTTTTAGAGTCTTATTCTTTTTATATATAATTCTCGGTTTTTCTGGGATAATATTGGATAGAATTTTATCCTGATGTAACACTCTATAGTTTTTTGTAACTATATTTCTTATGTCGTTAGAGCAGTTGTTATATTTGCTAATAAAAGCAAGCTCTTTTTCATTCGATTCTAAATCAATTTTGGTTTTATTTTTATTTTGATTTGGATTTTCTTTTTTCAATAAATCATTTCTATTCATTTTGAGTGTTTCGTGTAATGCTTTTTTCAGTAATTGATCGGGATATTCTCTTTCCAGAAAAGATTCGGACATTGTATTAGCCTGTATTAGAAATTGTTCAGTTTCGGTGCAATTTCGCCTAAGGCGCATGAATTGACCCTTCGGGATATTAGTTTTCCATGGCATATAATGTACACTTTTAAAGTGCACATAAGAATTGGTATTTACAGGTTTTACATAATTAGATGTTATAATTTTATTGTCTTTGATTTCGAGAGTCACGTCCAAGAAGTTGACAAAAGACTCACTAAAAGTGTGGGTGAAGGTTAGATTATATCTATTTTGATTAAGTGAATGAACAAATTGGGTGGCGGAAAGTGAATTCTTAGTCCAGACGTCGAGGAGGCAACATCTCTCCAGCTCTGAAAGTCCCGACAGCCGGCAGCGTAAACAAAGAAGAAGACAGAAGACAGAAGAGAAAGAATAAAGTCCTGGAAAAGAAGAGAGAAGACAGAAGACCATCCATGGAGGACCTGGTGAGTAGGATTTACTTCCACAGGTCCAACATGGATTTTCTTCAGACAGGACGCCGACCTCGGAGCCGCCGACCCGGAGCCGCCGACACTGGAGCCGTCGACACCGGAGCCGCCGACACCGGAGCCAGCGACCTACCGACGGGATCAAGATAGGTAAGTATCAGTGTGTTTGTGATGTGTGTATTAAACTTTTATTTCAAATGTGTGTCAGTGTGTTTTGTGCACTATTTTTTTAACTGTGGAACTACAAGTGCCAGCGGGCCCTTTAATGCCCAGCAGGCTGGGACTTGTGGTTCTCCAAGTCCCAGCTTGCTGGCACTTGTAGTGCCACAGTAAAAAACAATAGTTTTATCTTTTTTTTTACACCATAATCAGCCCGATGCCCACCGCCCAGGGGCATCGGGGACAGTACCAGGCTTCAGCCTGGTCAGGTAAGTCCTGGAGGGGGGGGACCCCTTCATTGGGGGGGTCCCCACTCCCCCAGGGCCCTTGGCCAGGCTGACTGGTCGGTAGGGATGAATGCTTTGGCCAGGGGGACTTGCATAAAAAGTCTCCCCCCGGCTGTGGCATTACCCTGCTGGCTGGTTTTGCCTGGGGCTGGTTCTTAAAATACGGGGGACCCCTAGTCATTTTGTCCCCCGTATTTTGGGAACCAGCCCCAGAGCAGGAGCCTGGGGCTGGTTGTTAAAAATCGGGGAACCCCTATTTGTCGGGTTCCCTGATTTTTAATTACCGGCTCCAGGCTCTGTCAGCCTGGTGCTGGTTTCGGCTGTGGGGGGGACCCCACGCCGATTTTTTTTCCATTTATTTATTTTTTAAAAAAAATTTTACACTCTGCAGCCTGCACGGATCTGACTGATCCGTGCAGACTGCTAGAAATAATTCGTATTAGCAGCCGTATATACGGCCGCTAATACGAATTGTTACACCATCGGAGGGTTACAAAGCAGTCGTATCTGACTGCTTTGTAATTTCCCCTCCGTAACACGACTTTGCATACGACTAAAACAGTCGTATGCAGTCGGAGGGGAAATACCAATACGAAAAACTAGGTTTTTCATATTGGTAAATTTCCCACGTAGTTTCACTCGCTGCCAGCAGATGGGAGTGTTTTGGTTACACACGGACATAGACATATATACAGTTATACTCATGTTTACATACCCTAGCAGAATTTATGATTTTCTAGCCATTTGTCAGAGAATATGAATGATCACTCACAAACTTTACTTTCACTCATGGTTAGTGGTTGGGTAAAGCCAGTGCTATTTTTCAGCAGGAACCAGCAGGAACTCAGTTCCTGAACCTCTAATTAAATATGACATCATCAGGAACTGAAAATCTACTTTCCATAAGATAAGTTGTATTTTAAAGTCACTTGTGAGTGCCTTTGTTTCTAAATACAATGGGCGGTATTCAATGAGCCTGATTCGCCATGTTTTTATGGCGAATTTGTGCTGTTTGGCGAATTTTTGACTAAAACGGTGAATCACCCTATTCAATGACCACATGGCGAATACATTTGAATGTTTTTTTCGCCATGATTCACCGAGTAGCAATCGCTATCTTTTTATGGTGAAGTGAAATGTGAACTTTTAAAATAAAGTGTTTTGTTTTTTACATTTGGTGTCAAAAAATCAGGAATTTTATTCTAAAGAGGGGCATGCTATTTTTATTCATGTGCTGTAAGCACATGAATATATATTTAATTTTAAATTTTACACAGCAGCCAGCAGGGGGCGCCGGAGCCGAGCCGCTCATTACATATTCATATATTCACTGCACCCGATCGTTACGATCGGTTATAGTGAATATACGGTCCCCTGCTGGCACCCCCGGGGGCAGCCTGTGCTGCCTGGCACCCGGGGAGCCCACCTCCCCCCACAAACGTTCTGGGGCAGGCAGAGAGACTTCCATCTCTCTGCCTGACACCGTCCTCAGGCTCCCTGCGGCATTCGCCGCAGGAGATCCTATTCGCCAGTCAGGGGCAGCCCCTGACACGTTGAATACCGGAGCCCGCCGACTCCGGAACGTGGCGAATGTGCAGCGAATCCTAAAAAGGATTCGCTGCACCTCGCAGGTATTCTCATTGAATACCGCCCAATATATAGATCTATCTCTCTCTCCCTCTCTCTATTATATATATATATTTTTTTTATTGAATTGATCCGCCCCCAGACCTGGATTTCTTGGACCTATTTTTCCAGAAAAATAGTACTGGGTGAAGCCATTTATTGTCAAATAACTGTGTTTACTCTTTTTAAATCATAATGACAACAGAAACTACCCAAATTACCCTGATCTAGATATAAAATTATCCACAGAGACAATTTAGCAGTTGCTCGTGCCATAAAATAAAGCAAAGTGGGCTGGCTACCATTAGGCATTAATTAAAATCACCAGGCAATTCAGCAAACATCGGGCTAGTAAATCCTACCACCATCCCCGTAGGCGTGAACATGCTGGAATGCGCTGCCACCTCCTGGAGGCCGGTATAGGAGCTGCTGCCGGGTTGATGAGCAAGGTGTCGAGCGTCACAAGCCAGACCCTGACATGTTTCATCCGAAGACTTCGTCAGGGGGTGTGAAGTTTTTGGACAAAATTCAATGCAAGTTCATAGTAAGATCATGATGTACTTATCATATCTGTTTGAGGGAGCCGCTGACGCAGCTTATCCCCATCCAGCCCGACAGCGGTTTCGGTGTGCTTGCACCTTCCTCATGGGCACAAACAACATTGTATGCATTGAGATTTTTTTCAATACACTATAGCGTTTTTTCAAATGGTGGTGTGCTTTATATACATGGGCTGGCCATTGTTTTATACCTGGCCCTGCATTTAAACACTGAAATTAGGAACTAGAGATATGCAGACTCTGATTTACTCTGATTTACTCTGATTTCAAAGCAGGATCTTATTGGCTATCAACTGTCAACAACTGTCATGTGATTTGGGATAGCCAATAAGATCCTGCTTTGAAATCAGAGGAAATCAGAATCTGCCCATCTCTATTAGGAACGTGACTGTATTTGGGTATTAGATAATCATGTCATCTTCTTCTTCTGTCACTTTTATCTTTAGATTGATGTGATTGTGTTGATAACTGATTTGCACCATTAAAAATATCAGTATTTAATTTGTTTACCTCCTGTCACTTCATTTCAGCACCTGTTGCTGTTACCCAGAACTCACTGGACTTTCCCACAGGACAACACTGCATAAGGACTGACTGCATCTTTCTACAGCAGAGGTGAATAGCAGGGATGCGGTTAGGATACCGGCGACGGGATACCAGCAGTCAGAATTACAAAGCCAGCATTACAGCTAGTGGCCAGAAGAAGACCGGTGCAGAAATGAAGACATTAATGAGGATGACGACACCATAATCCTGACTAGTGGAATCACTTTTGTAGGTATTAGGGGTGTGTACGGGGGGGGGGGGGGGTTAGTTTTATGCACTAGCGAGGGATGTAGGATTAGGCTGAGGGTGGGGTTAGGGTTATAGGAGTAGGCAGCAGGGAAGAGGGTTTGGGAAAGGCATTAGCCGGGGGAGGGCTGGAGATGTTATGGGTAAGCTCTGGGTAAGGAGAGTTAGAAGATGACAGGGGGATGGTAAGTATATTTACCTTAATTATGTAAGGTTTCCCTGAGTCAGGATGGCGGCGTCATTATTCTAACTGCCGACATCTGATTCGCCGGTTCTCGTATGTATTCTGGGTACTTGTGTATTTTCACGGTGCCCAGTATGCATTTTGCGTACTGGGCTATTCTCCGTAGTGAAATTGCATCGCATGCCGCGTTATAGTAGGATGTGATGCGATGTCCATAGAAAGTGTAGAGGATTACTTCTATAATGAAATATCGGATCCAATCTTATCCCATCTGAGTACACTGAGTGTACCAAATGCAATGCGATATTTCATTGTACAAGCACCGTGATGGGTGCTTACAATGTGATGTGATGGGTGCTTGGAATTTTAAGCACCTATGCCATATTTTAGTGTCACCCCCATTATCCACACCACCCCAAAGCGTGGCGAGCGCAGCGAGGGGTGGTGGAACGCGTCCTCCGACCTTTTCATACCCCCACTATCCACGTCGACGTGGAGTTGATTTTATATAGTGTGGCGAGCGCAGCGTGCACCATGAGGGGACGCGGAATACATGTAAAGTAATCCACGTCCCCTCGCGGGGCTCGGTGGCTCACTGCGCTCGCCACACTATATAAAATCAACTCCACACCGACGTGGATAGTGGGGATATGAAAAGGTCGGGAGGATGCGTAACGCGTCCACTTGCGGGGTGCGCTGCGCTCGCCACGCTTCGGGATGATGTGGCTAATGGGGGTGTGTTCTGGACACATTCACACCAGCGAAATCATTTATCTGACACAGTAATGACAACGTGTCACTAAGAACAATAACGATAGGAGTAAAATAAGAAGAGTAAAAGAACAGTCAATCTGCCTTTGGCAGCAGCGTCAGGGCATGTAACATTCTTTCAAATGGCTTATCTGCCGCCAAACATTTGCACCAAATAAACACTTGTAAATAAGATTCTAAATGATGGCGTGCTGTTCCACGTTGCCGCTTGTTCCGCCATTTTGCGGACCCCCAAAGACGTTCTATTGTTTGTGTGTGCACACCAGTTTCGGGGTCATCAAAATTATATTTATGGTTTACACGGGCATGATGGTATACTGCCCGTTCCAACTCCTCCGTGCTATATGCCTGCCAACAATCGCTGTAAATGGTGGTTCCGGCTCGATAAAACTGTTAATAGCGACCATAACAGTGCTGGCATCCTGTTTTGGCACAGCGGTGATGAAGCACTGACCACTTTCACGTGCAATGCCTCCAAACACCCATTGCTGCGGTAAAACGTGCCCAACATTACTTTGTCTTTTCGCAAACAGACTTTCGTCTACCTCGACGAACTATCCCGGGCCACCAATACGGTGCTGCGGCTGTGCCATCAAGTCCATGGTACTGGCCTACCGCATCCATGCATTGTACAGCACCACAGTCTTAATAGACATCTTCAGCTCACGCTGGCAATACTCTATTGAGGTCAGCTCCTCTGCCCAGGAATAAATAAACCTCACAAGAGTCAGGAATGACAAGCGGTACCCCGGGAACAAATGGGCTCACCTTTTGTCGGCATGCTTTTATGTAGCACCTCCACCTACACTCCTTGATGGACAAGCGCATGGTGTGGCCATTTGTGCAAGTCACCGTCACTGGCAGCAGGTGATGCTCCTGAAAAAATTGGACTGCAACCTCCTCAGTCTGAGGGAGCGTGACCATGCTCATTGATGATGCTGCCATCGCAAAAAAATTAATGGAAATCATAGTCGAAATAACTGGAAAACACTGGAAAATCACGAGCTCTGAAATATACCTCTTGTCACCACAGAAAATCCCCTTTAGAGTGAATTTCTGACAAGATGTGACAGGGGCCAGAATGACATGGAGCGGGAAGGGTAAAATCGCATCGCATCACATGCTACTATAACATTATGCGATTTCACTAAGTTAACGTACGTATCAAAACTGGGCGCCGTGATAATACACAAGAACCGTATTCTGAATAGGAGCAGGACAGTAAACATGACTTTAATCTACCCTATGATAAGACTACCATACAGTATAAGACCTTTTGTAGGTAGATCAGCGGTTCCCAACCGGGGGTAATTGTACCTCTGGGGGTACTCTGAAGACCGGTTGGGGGTACTTGAAAATAATATTGGTAATGGCGGCAGAAGAATTCTCCCAAAGGCAGAAATCTCCCACTGCCACGGAGAAGAACCAAGTTGCGTCAATTTTGGCTCATCAGCGTCTCCGCGTGCTTTTGCCCAACTAGTAATCCACTGAGAGCTACCCGCGCTGCCCTCAGACATCAGCGATCATCTGGCATGGGTGGAGGAAGCAGTGGCATTAAACCTACAGGCGTTAAGGGGAACCCTAGAGACAGTACACAGCCAACAGCCAGACAAAAAGCCACACATCACTCCTTATCAGTACACGCATACCGCTCACTTCCACTCAAGTACAATGGAAATTTATAATTGAGAGTAGGGGTACTCATAAATGAGGGGGTATGGGAGAATAAGATAGTTGGGAACCAGTGCACTAGATAAAAAAAGAGAAATCGCTATTTCCTCAGTTTTCCACAGCCCCAAAGATCTTTATGGAAGCGGATACAAGGAAGATTTTCCAAGCATGGCCCATCTTAAGATGATATTACCCCATTGTATCCTATTTCTTTACAGGAAATAAACTGAAGGTGCCCTCTCCATCCGCACCACTTACACAGGCACAGGCCATGAATTCACAGTATGCAGGCTGACGGTGAACTTAGCAGCAGAGTGCTAGCGGTACTCATCACTGTGCATCTAAGCATTCACCAGGACACCAACTTTTCCAGAAGCTCTGTCCCAACACCCCAAATTTAGTAAATGCAGGTGGCCACTTTCAGGACTACATTGCGAGTTGGGAGGACATTTTCATACCACAACCACATTTTATATATAGTTGTAGGCATATATATATATATATATATATATATATATATATATATATATATATATATATATATATATATATATTAGGCTTTCTGTTCTACAAAATCAATAAAACATATAATTTAAAAATAATATTTAGGATTGTAATGCTTTATTTATTTAATTGAGATGACGACAGCAGAAGAAAGAGTGTCAGGGGAGCTGTATGCCACACAGGACAGCAGGATTGTCAGGTATTTGTTTCCAGCCGCATAGGACTGCGCACACAAATCCACAAGTCAGGGGGCGAGATCGGACCACGAAGGGGGAAAGGTCATCTGCCACCAGCTACCCGCCCCCTCTCTTACCTTATAGAATTGACCCAAAAGGGGGAGATAGGGATTACTCTATTGGTAAATAGATCCACTTTGTGCCATGCAAGATGTTATTATAGACTTATGATGCTGTAAATACTTTTCTAATCATGCCTACATTTGTATTAAACTACAGTATGTGTTTCTGTTCAGCATGACTTAATAAAAATCCAGTTGGTCAGGGTAACTCATGTTATGCAACCCCTGCAGCTGCTGCTTTCCATTGAGCCTTTCCAATGCTGTCATCATTAAGTAACAATTCACTTGGAGGTAGTTGTTTACCTATAATAGACCCTTGTTTTGACATAAATTGAGGTGGACACATCCAGGCCTGACCCAGGAATACTCTGGAAGCACGTAAACAAACGCTAAACCATTTTAAGTATTGACACATATAATGCCATACTTAGTCACTATCACTAAGTTATCTGCCCTACATTTACGTGTGATTGGCCAATTTCTCTGCTGAGGACTAATGAAACTGGGTCAGATAATTGCATAGAGTGACTGCTTTTAGCATTAATTCCTTTAAGCCTTGCTTACCTCATTTCCTTACCAATACATCAGGTCACAGAAGTAAACTGTCCAGTCCAAAACCTCTTGTGAACCAACCTCCTTTCTTAGCACCTTTAATACGTGATGCCCCAATAAAGTGAATCCCATTTTCATTGTAATTACAGATTATTTCTGAGTGGAGCTGTACTAGCCAGGCAGTTAGTTTACTCACTAAAACTGTGCTGATTTATTATCATCATCATTATTATAAGTATTACTATCATTTAAATGTGATAGTCTTATTTATTCCAAGTGCACCATTGTTCAATCAGTATTAATGACAATGGTATCACATAATGCAAACTGAGGAGTGGAATGTGAAGCTGGGTGTCAGATGGAGAATTTTAATAATGTCATACAGGTACACCAACGACAATCCGGCATCCTTGGTGCCAGCAGTGTGCCAGATTATCAGATTTATCCACACCCCATGCCAACTCCTCCCTACACCTGTTTTACTCCCGCCGCCATCGCATCCCCTGCAGCCTGTCTTTTTAATGCAGTGCAACCTCCCCATCGCAATCTGTCACCCCAACAATGAGACTTCTTCCACAGCCCGTCTCTACACTAGCAGCACAGATTCCGCCCTACACAGGGCAACTCCCCCACCTGCAGTGTAGTATGACTCTCTCCCCTCCGGTTGCCCCTATAAACCACCCTGAAGCCTATTTTCCACTGTACCCGATGTATCTAAAAAGAGGTGCCACACCAACGTGTGGTGTACCTGTATATTCATTTTGTCACCCTAAGAGGGAATGTATGCCTTTGACATGTGGGGGCTCTCTTTTGTGCATGAACACCTCTGTTTATACCATTTTGCTTGCACGTGAGAAGGATAAAAGATAGGACAACTGGCTTTGTAAGTACCAGTTCTCAGAGAAGATGTGACTCATAAAAGAGCTCCAGTGAATGGTGTGTGGGCAAAGCACTGAATAGCAGACAGGTTAGTAGTTCTACCACAAACAGTGAGTGAAGAACTGGTAAGAAACAGGCACAGTAGTAGATGCTAGAGCCACTGAGATGCATGACTGGTCATGGTGCTAGAGTAGGTGTGGCCAAACATGGGGTGGACACACCCACTTTGCATAACTTTATTTTAAATTACTGTGTTTTTTTGTAGCATGCAACAAGAATGTGGGATTTTGCTGGATTATGCCCCCTCCAGGCCCCTCAGACAATCCCAGTCCTGTGTAATCAGTGACTTGCCCTGTCCCTATCTTGGTGCCCCTGATAGGAGTAGGTCAAACCCTGCCATACACCAGGGTCTAGAACCCTGGAGCAGGTTCGGACTGTTGTACAGGTGAGACCATGTCCCAACACTGTGAACTCAAATTGTACATTGTTACTTTATTTGAGGGTCAGTTATGTGGTGAAGCTGAACAAATGATGAACATGTGTGCTTGGTTCATTTCTTCCAAAGAAGATGAACTTCCACCAGCCGCCAATCTGACAAGGACCTCCCAACTCCTGTGCACCTATGACTCTTCATGCAGTGTGTGGCAATCACAGCTGGTTTCAGTGAATAGGCAGTTCAGTAGCACCCGCCACCATAGGGACACAGAGACACACTGCCTGTTTTATGTACAGTACCTGGTGGTCACAGATAGGAGCACCCTCCACCAGGGGGACACAGGGAGATACACTGCTCATTGTTTTTACCTAAAGTCAGGTCTGTTCTGCCAAGATCCCTGTTCAATGCTGTCAGGAAAGACAGCATTTAATAGGGCCCCGCCACTATTTGCCCACTATTTCCCCAGTCAGGAATAGCGGCGGGAGATTAAATACCCCCCTGAGTGTTTAAAGTTCAGACCTATGTTAATATTCACTACAGTACATCTCTATTGTAAATCTGATTAATTTTTGGTGGTGTACTCGGGACCTGGGCGCTTTCCTCACGGAATCGGAGGGTTCCAATTTAAATTCTCTAAAGGTATATATAAAAGAATTGTTTGGTTGATATAAATTTTATATGATGTATGGAAGGTATACTCCAAGGATAATCACTTATGTCTCCCCTCGGTTGGCATATAGGATGAGCAGGGACGTGCAGTCAGGGGAGGCAGGGGAGGCAGAGCCTCCCCTGTCATAAATGGTTAAAATAACTAAAAAATACAAAGAAAATACTTATGACACATATTCTGTGTTATAAGTATTTGCTTTATATTATTTTAACCCCTTCCTGACGGAGCCTGTTTTTGCCTTCCTGACAGAGCCCTTTTTTTCAAATCTGGCATGTATCACTTAAGTGGGGATAACTTTTTTTTGCTTTTACTTATCCCAGTGATTTTGAGATTGTTTTCTCGTGACACATTGTACTTCAAGTTAGTGGTAAATTTTGGTCGAAACAGTCTGTGTTTTTTTGTGAAAAATACCAAAATGTCGTAAAAAAATGGAAAATTTTGCGATTTGCAAAATGTTAAATTTTCTGCTTGTGAGACAAATAATCTTACCACTCAAAATAGTTAATAACTAACATAGACCATATGTATACTTTATGTTGCCATCATTATTTCAACCTCATTTTCATTTTTTTGGACACTAGGGGGCTTAAAATATGAATAGCAAATTCTCAAATTTTCAAGAAAATTTCAAACACTGATTTTTTTAGGGACCAGTTCAGTTCTGATGTGACTTTGAGGGACTTGTATGTGAGACACCCCCATAAATGATGCCATTTCAAAAACTGCACCCCTCACAGTATTCAAAACAGCATTTTGGAAGTTTGTTAACCCTTTAGGTGTTTCACAGGAATTAAAACAAAGTGTAGGTGAAATTTCAAAATTTCATTTTTTTTGCAGATTTTCAATTTTAATACATTTTTCTAAGGAACACAGCAGATTTTACTAGAGAAATGTGACTAAAAATTGATTCCCCCAATTCTTTGGTTTTCATAAATATCCTATATGTGGCCCTAGTGTGCACGGTGACCAAACCACAGGCTTCATAATAGAAGGAGCACCTACTTGATTTTGGAGCCTCCTTTTTATGAGATTATTTTTTAGGCACCATGTAGGTTTCTAGGCACCATAAGATGCTAAAAGTTAGGAACCCCCCCACAAGTGACCCCATTTTGCAAACTACACCCTTCAGGGAATTCATCTAGGGGTATAGTGTACATTTCAAACCCCCAGGGGTTTCACCAATTGTGGTACAACTGGGCAGTGAAAATGAAAAAAAATAATTTTTCATTTTCACAGCTCAGTTGTATCAAAATTGGTGAAACCCCTGGGGGTTTGAAATGTACACTATACCCCTTGATGAATTCCCTGAAGGGTGTAGTTTGCAAAATGGGGTCACTTGTGGGGGGGTTCCACTGTATGGGTGTTTCGGGGGTCATTCAACCAGAATCTGTGCTGCAAAATCCAAATATCACTCCTTCCCTTCTGAGTCCTGCCATGCACCCAACTGGTATTTTTTGGTCACATGTGAGGCATTGCCATACTCGGGAGAAATTGGGGCACAGATTTTGGGGTGCTTTGTCTCCTTCATTCCTTGTGAAAATGAAAAATTTTGAGCCAGATCTGCATTTTTGTGTAAAAAAATGTAATTTTTTACAGAAAAATGCAGTTCTGGCTCAAAATTTTTCATTTTCACAAGGAATGAAGGAGACAAAGCACCCCAAAATCTGTGCCCCAATTTCTCCCGAGTACGGCAATGCCTCACATGTGACCAAAAAATACCAGTTGGGTGCATGGCAGGACTAAGAAGGGAAGGAGTGATATTTGGTGGTGGAATGAATGGTGGGTGCTATGTCGCATTAGCAAGACCCCCGAAGCACCAATACAGTGGAACCCCCCCACAAGTGACCCCATTTTGGTCACCAGCTTTGGGAGGGGGGCTGGCGCTGCGGCTGGCGGGGGGGTGGGAGGGGTGCTGGCGCTGCGGCAGCCGGGTGGGTGGGAGGGAGGGGGGCTGCCGGGTGGGAGGGGGGGGGGGCTGGCGATCGGTGGTGATCGGTGCTGTACTTAACAGCACCGATCACCACCGATCACTGTGTTACCGAGCGGCTTAGCCGCCGGTAACACAGAAAACGCTGCAATTGGCTGTTCACATTTGAACAGCCAATCGCAGCGATCGCCGCGAGGGGGGATGTCTGCTGTCAGGGACAGCAGACATCTCCAAACTGTCACCGCGTCTATAGACGCGGTGACAGTTTAAAACCATGACGTATATATACGTCTTCGGTCGGGAAGTACCTCCCGACCATGACGTATATATACGTCATATGTCGGGAATATCTTTATATATATATATATATATATAGGAGAGGAATCCGGTGGCCGGAGGGGGGGGAGCGGCACTCAATGGACGAAGTAAGTTCAGGAAAAGCAGCAACAACGTGCGATCAACGTTTCGGTTTATTAAACAGGAAGATCAAATCGTTTTGGCCCATGGTAACCTCCGATAGGGATATTAGAGCCCTCCGAGAGTATAGCATCATGCCCAGTTATGCACGCACCCACAATCTGAAAGATTGGTTAGTGCATAACGATATATCTGCCTTTAAAGCCACCCAGCCCAGTAACTTTCTCACGAAAAAGCCAGGTTGCTACAGGTGCACAGGCTGTACCTGTTGCAGCTTCATGGAAGTGGGTGAGACTTTTAACCACCCGCACTCAGGCACAAAAATTCCCATTAGGCAAGTGGTGACTTGTACCTCGACACACGTCGTCTATTTCCTACGCTGTCCTTGTGGTCTTTACTATATTGGTAAGACCACAAGGCAGTTTAAGGAAAGGATGGCGATGCATCGCTCGTCGATCCGCCAATCCCTAAGTGGCAAAAAAATTGATTCAGAACAGCCTGTGGCACGCCACTTTCGTGAGTGTGGCCACGGCTTATCCACTCTCCGATATAAAATCATCGAACAGGTCCCCAAAAAAATCAGAGGAGGAAATAGGCCCAAAATCCTTTTACAACACGAATCCAGGTGGATATTTAAGTTGAGAACAGTAGCCCCCGAGGGTCTTAATGAGAATTTACCCTTATCTTGCTTTTTGTAATTTTGACCCACTCTGCATGTTTACTGTGATTCATGCTTTATTTTTTATTTTTTACTTTATTTTCCCTTCTTCCGCTGAGATTTTGCATATTGTACATTTTGCTTGCATACGTTGGGCTATTTGCTTCGATTAGTCCTATTTAATGATTTTTGGCCTTTACCATTACCATTACTTTTTTCATGCTTTTTTGTAGAATGCTGCCGGTTAGGCACATTACGTGTAGCATGGGCAGGGCTGGGCCCTTACAATAGGCATTCCTTCACTTGGATGCCTGGTCAGTTTTTTTGTTTGCACATAGGACAGTGCCAGCACCCTGTTATGAGGTACTGGATATTACGTTTATATTTATATCTTTTCGGTAGCACACTGACTGCTCTCCATATAACAGTGTTGTTCCGTCTTTCCAGTGTTACCGGCCACCCGATTGATTATATTGGCCCATTTACTGTGATTTAATTTTGTCCTCTAGTGCAGTTCCATGTTTTGGATATTGTATTTTTCATGTATTTTAAATGTACGTATTCACGCACTATTTGTCTATTTGTTTTAGTGTGGTTGCTTGGCAACCGGTCACCTGACTCCGGCAGCCACTGTCTGTGTTTCTACACAACAGTGTGCGTCATCACGTGCACCCCGTTGCGTGCGTCGCCGGCTGGTGACGGAGATGGACCCGGATGGAAGGGACAGGAACTTACACATCATGTCTGTATATAAGGTATGTTTTTGCATTATTTGAACGATCTTGACAAAGGTTAATAAACCGAAACGTTGATCGCACGTTGTTGCTGCTTTTCCTGAACTTACTTCGTCCATTGAGTGCCGCTCCCCCCCCTCCGGCCACCGGATTCCTCTCCTGTATTGTAGCCGGTCAGGCTACTGAGAAGGCACCAGGGCAACTACCCGTACACTGTGGGAGTGCCGGATCATCACGCCATATTTGATTCCTGTCTGTGGTGACGCTGTTGTAGCCTTGCCTGGCAGGTTTGGATCAAGGCACCCACTGCACCAGCTCTTGCGTTCAGCTTTTGCTGGTTTATCATATTTCCTATACCCTCTGTCAGTGGTGTGTTAGTGTGGTTGTCACACTTCTGGTTTTTATCATTTTCTTGTTTCCTTCATGGAACCAATTACTGGCTTCAAGAGCATTACCCTGCCCATCAGAGAACTTCTTAGTTTCTCCGACACGGATGCTGACAGTATTCGCTACAAAGACAATCCGTTGATCAGTGGCGGCTCAGAAACCAATGAACAACTTTATGCCCAGCTAATACGCTTACACAAGAAGGAGTTTGACTTTTATATGCACGGGGCTACACTTTCGGAGTATCACCGCAGTGGTCTCATCCCCAGAGGTTTTCGTGTGAGGAACACACCCACGATCGGCAAGTTCAACCAGGACTTTTGCCGAAAGTGGGTGGCAATCCTAAATAAGTGTAGTTTAGATCTTATTTTACTCGTGATTGAAGAATCAACCCGTGAATTGTCCTCCTTAAAGGAGAAGCGTGCTGCATTTGAACTCGCCAACCTTGAGACACTAAGGTCAGATACTGACAACAGGTGGCTGGAGAAATTAGCCACAGACATAGAGACCTACAAGAAAGATCTCATTAACTTTAAGAGGGACAAATTACATACGGTGCAAAGAGATTACGCCGAGAATAGGGTGTACCCCTGGGTGTTTAACCCAGAAGGTAGGAGAAAACCTTACAGACGCCGTGCCATACGCGTCACTGGTGATACCGAGACTTCAAGTGGGGGATATTCATCTCCCAGCGACGCTGATTCCAATCGTCCATCCTCCAGCGGCAAACCCCCTTTAGGGGTTCGAACCCGCGCACAGCGGGGGCCAGGCACCAAGGACAGACACGTCGAGGCGGCCAAAACCGTAGGCTCTGGAAGAGGGAGAGCCAGGGGCAAAAAAACGAAATAATATTCAATCTTTCTAAACGAGCACTATCCCAAGCTGAGATGACTATTCTTAGCAAGGGTCTATCATTTGTGCCCTCATGTCCACTAGATAAATTCCAGTGGAAAATAGACACATACAGATTGGGACGAAATTTACGCCTCAAAGAACATTTTGCTGCCTCCACCAATAGCCTGACCACGATTGACGAACAGCAGAACCGGTTCCGACCACAGTCGACGTTTGATCCCCCTAACAATAATATTTCTCTCAAATGCTTCCTGCGAGTGGTGGAAGAACAAGGGAATACGATGACTACCCTCCCACCGACTAAACGTAGTAACTTTAGCAAGGAAGATATGCAAGTTTTGAAAGTTTTGAGCGAGGATCAAACTATAACTATACGCCCCGCCGATAAGGGGGGCGGAATAGTAATACAGGACATTGAGCAGTATCGCTCAGAGATCTATCGCCAACTTGATGATTGTTCTGTATACAGACGTCTCCCAGAAGATCCTACAATCAAGTTTAACCTTGAATTGGACTCCCTACTAAAACAGGCTGTTAGCCTGGAAATTATCTCGGACAGCACCCGCAGAGCATTGTTCCAGGAAAATCCAGTGGCCCCGGTTTTATACACCTTGCCGAAGCTGCATAAGGACCCCATTCAACCACCGGGACGGCCCATTATAGCAGCCCGTGACTCTATATATTACACGGTTTCAAAATACCTGGATTCATTCTTCCAGCCAGTTGTGCAGTCCCAAGCCACGTATCTCAAAGATACCACCACCTTAATTACCAAACTACAACAGCTACCAGTTTTACCTGGTGAATGCTGGTTGTGCACCCTCGATGTGGTCAGCCTGTACACCAGTATCCCCCATGATGCTGGTGTGCAGGCGGCCCGCAGGCTGCTTACCAATCATTCTTTATATAAAGGCCCCAAAATTGAGTTCTTCATACAGCTGTTAGAGCTCACCCTTAAAAGAAATTATTTCTTGTTCGATTGCAAATGGTACATTCAGTTACAGGGGTGTGCAATGGGATCTTGTGTGGCGCCGGCGTTCGCCAACACATTCATGTTTGATGTGGAGCATGAGATGTTCTTGTCGAACCCGGACGTCGCCACCAAGATCCCATTCTTCACCCGTTACATTGATGACCTGCTGCTCATCTGGTTGGGCAGTGAGGTGGAATTTCAGGGTCTCATGGAGAAGGTGAATTCATCTGACACCCCCATCAGGTTTACATATTGCATGAGTAAATCTAGTGTCAACTACCTGGATGTCTGTATTTCCCTGCGGGAGAATAGCATTCACACTAGCTTATACAAAAAAGAAACAGATCGCAATACGATCTTGCACTACCAAAGTTCTCACCCTACTTCCACCAAAAAAGGTTTGCCATTTTCCCAGTTTTTAAGAATACACAGGATCTCAGATGACATCACGAATACCGAAAGAGAAATCGATCTGATGATTGACCAATTTCGGATTCGTGGTTATCACCTGGATGATCTCCTTCAGGCTAAACGTAAAGCTCTTTCTGTGCCAAGAGAACAGGCCCTCAAACCCAAGGGCACACAAGAAATTGTGGGCAAAAAACTTCCGTTTGTTCAGAAGTTCCATGCAGGCAGCCAGGATTTAAACAGGAAGATCAAATCGTTTTGGCCCATGGTAACCTCCGATAGGGATATTAGAGCCCTCCGAGAGTATAGCATCATGCCCAGTTATGCACGCACCCACAATCTGAAAGATTGGTTAGTGCATAACGATATATCTGCCTTTAAAGCCACCCAGCCCAGTAACTTTCTCACGAAAAAGCCAGGTTGCTACAGGTGCACAGGCTGTACCTGTTGCAGCTTCATGGAAGTGGGTGAGACTTTTAACCACCCGCACTCAGGCACAAAAATTCCCATTAGGCAAGTGGTGACTTGTACCTCGACACACGTCGTCTATTTCCTACGCTGTCCTTGTGGTCTTTACTATATTGGTAAGACCACAAGGCAGTTTAAGGAAAGGATGGCGATGCATCGCTCGTCGATCCGCCAATCCCTAAGTGGCAAAAAAATTGATTCAGAACAGCCAGTGGCACGCCACTTTCGTGAGTGTGGCCACGGCTTATCCACTCTCCGATATAAAATCATCGAACAGGTCCCCAAAAAAATCAGAGGAGGAAATAGGCCCAAAATCCTTTTACAACACGAATCCAGGTGGATATTTAAGTTGAGAACAGTAGCCCCCGAGGGTCTTAATGAGAATTTACCCTTATCTTGCTTTTTGTAATTTTGACCCACTCTGCATGTTTACTGTGATTCATGCTTTATTTTTTATTTTTTACTTTATTTTCCCTTCTTCCGCTGAGATTTTGCATATTGTACATTTTGCTTGCATACGTTGGGCTATTTGCTTCGATTAGTCCTATTTAATGATTTTTGGCCTTTACCATTACCATTACTTTTTTCATGCTTTTTTGTAGAATGCTGCCGGTTAGGCACATTACGTGTAGCATGGGCAGGGCTGGGCCCTTACAATAGGCATTCCTTCACTTGGATGCCTGGTCAGTTTTTTTGTTTGCACATAGGACAGTGCCAGCACCCTGTTATGAGGTACTGGATATTACGTTTATATTTATATCTTTTCGGTAGCACACTGACTGCTCTCTATATAACAGTGTTGTTCCGTCTTTCCAGTGTTACCGGCCACCCGATTGATTATATTGGCCCATTTACTGTGATTTAATTTTGTCCTCTAGTGCAGTTCCATGTTTTGGATATTGTATTTTTCATGTATTTTAAATGTACGTATTCACGCACTATTTGTCTATTTGTTTTAGTGTGGTTGCTTGGCAACCGGTCACCTGACTCCGGCAGCCACTGTCTGTGTTTCTACACAACAGTGTGCGTCATCACGTGCACCCCGTTGCGTGCGTCGCCGGCTGGTGACGGAGATGGACCCGGATGGAAGGGACAGGAACTTACACATCATGTCTGTATATAAGGTATGTTTTTGCATTATTTGAACGATCTTGACAAAGGTTAATAAACCGAAACGTTGATCGCACGTTGTTGCTGCTTTTCCTGAACTTACTTCGTCCATTGAGTGCCGCTCCCCCCCCTCCGGCCACCGGATTCCTCTCCTGTATTGTAGCCGGTCAGGCTACTGAGAAGGCACCAGGGCAACTACCCGTACACTGTGGGAGTGCCGGATCATCACGCCATATTTGATTCCTGTCTGTGGTGACGCTGTTGTAGCCTTGCCTGGCAGGTTTGGATCAAGGCACCCACTGCACCAGCTCTTGCGTTCAGCTTTTGCTGGTTTATCATATTTCCTATACCCTCTGTCAGTGGTGTGTTAGTGTGGTTGTCACACTTCTGGTTTTTATCATTTTCTTGTTTCCTTCATGGAACCAATTACTGGCTTCAAGAGCATTACCCTGCCCATCAGAGAACTTCTTAGTTTCTCCGACACGGATGCTGACAGTATTCGCTACAAAGACAATCCGTTGATCAGTGGCGGCTCAGAAACCAATGAACAACTTTATGCCCAGTTAATACGCTTACACAAGAAGGAGTTTGACTTTTATATGCACGGGGCTACACTTTCGGAGTATCACCGCAGTGGTCTCATCCCCAGAGGTTTTCGTGTGAGGAACACACCCACGATCGGCAAGTTCAACCAGGACTTTTGCCGAAAGTGGGTGGCAATCCTAAATAAGTGTAGTTTAGATCTTATTTTACTCGTGATTGAAGAATCAACCCGTGAATTGTCCTCCTTAAAGGAGAAGCGTGCTGCATTTGAACTCGCCAACCTTGAGACACTAAGGTCAGATACTGACAACAGGTGGCTGGAGAAATTAGCCACAGACATAGAGACCTACAAGAAAGATCTCATTAACTTTAAGAGGGACAAATTACATACGGTGCAAAGAGATTACGCCGAGAATAGGGTGTACCCCTGGGTGTTTAACCCAGAAGGTAGGAGAAAACCTTACAGACGCCGTGCCATACGCGTCACTGGTGATACCGAGACTTCAAGTGGGGGATATTCATCTCCCAGCGACGCTGATTCCAATCGTCCATCCTCCAGCGGCAAACCCCCTTTAGGGGTTCGAACCCGCGCACAGCGGGGGCCAGGCACCAAGGACAGACACGTCGAGGCGGCCAAAACCGTAGGCTCTGGAAGAGGGAGAGCCAGGGGCAAAAAAACGAAATAATATTCAATCTTTCTAAACGAGCACTATCCCAAGCTGAGATGACTATTCTTAGCAAGGGTCTATCATTTGTGCCCTCATGTCCACTAGATAAATTCCAGTGGAAAATAGACACATACAGATTGGGACGAAATTTACGCCTCAAAGAACATTTTGCTGCCTCCACCAATAGCCTGACCACGATTGACGAACAGCAGAACCGGTTCCGACCACAGTCGACGTTTGATCCCCCTAACAATAATATTTCTCTCAAATGCTTCCTGCGAGTGGTGGAAGAACAAGGGAATACGATGACTACCCTCCCACCGACTAAACGTAGTAACTTTAGCAAGGAAGATATGCAAGTTTTGAAAGTTTTGAGCGAGGATCAAACTATAACTATACGCCCCGCCGATAAGGGGGGCGGAATAGTAATACAGGACATTGAGCAGTATCGCTCAGAGATCTATCGCCAACTTGATGATTGTTCTGTATACAGACGTCTCCCAGAAGATCCTACAATCAAGTTTAACCTTGAATTGGACTCCCTACTAAAACAGGCTGTTAGCCTGGAAATTATCTCGGACAGCACCCGCAGAGCATTGTTCCAGGAAAATCCAGTGGCCCCGGTTTTATACACCTTGCCGAAGCTGCATAAGGACCCCATTCAACCACCGGGACGGCCCATTATAGCAGCCCGTGACTCTATATATTACACGGTTTCAAAATACCTGGATTCATTCTTCCAGCCAGTTGTGCAGTCCCAAGCCACGTATCTCAAAGATACCACCACCTTAATTACCAAACTACAACAGCTACCAGTTTTACCTGGTGAATGCTGGTTGTGCACCCTCGATGTGGTCAGCCTGTACACCAGTATCCCCCATGATGCTGGTGTGCAGGCGGCCCGCAGGCTGCTTACCAATCATTCTTTATATAAAGGCCCCAAAATTGAGTTCTTCATACAGCTGTTAGAGCTCACCCTTAAAAGAAATTATTTCTTGTTCGATTGCAAATGGTACATTCAGTTACAGGGGTGTGCAATGGGATCTTGTGTGGCGCCGGCGTTCGCCAACACATTCATGTTTGATGTGGAGCATGAGATGTTCTTGTCGAACCCGGACGTCGCCACCAAGATCCCATTCTTCACCCGTTACATTGATGACCTGCTGCTCATCTGGTTGGGCAGTGAGGTGGAATTTCAGGGTCTCATGGAGAAGGTGAATTCATCTGACACCCCCATCAGGTTTACATATTGCATGAGTAAATCTAGTGTCAACTACCTGGATGTCTGTATTTCCCTGCGGGAGAATAGCATTCACACTAGCTTATACAAAAAAGAAACAGATCGCAATACGATCTTGCACTACCAAAGTTCTCACCCTACTTCCACCAAAAAAGGTTTGCCATTTTCCCAGTTTTTAAGAATACACAGGATCTCAGATGACATCACGAATACCGAAAGAGAAATCGATCTGATGATTGACCAATTTCGGATTCGTGGTTATCACCTGGATGATCTCCTTCAGGCTAAACGTAAAGCTCTTTCTGTGCCAAGAGAACAGGCCCTCAAACCCAAGGGCACACAAGAAATTGTGGGCAAAAAATTTCCGTTTGTTCAGAAGTTCCATGCAGGCAGCCAGGATTTAAACAGGAAGATCAAATCGTTTTGGCCCATGGTAACCTCCGATAGGGATATTAGAGCCCTCCGAGAGTATAGCATCATGCCCAGTTATGCACGCACCCACAATCTGAAAGATTGGTTAGTGCATAACGATATATCTGCCTTTAAAGCCACCCAGCCCAGTAACTTTCTCACGAAAAAGCCAGGTTGCTACAGGTGCACAGGCTGTACCTGTTGCAGCTTCATGGAAGTGGGTGAGACTTTTAACCACCCGCACTCAGGCACAAAAATTCCCATTAGGCAAGTGGTGACTTGTACCTCGACACACGTCGTCTATTTCCTACGCTGTCCTTGTGGTCTTTACTATATTGGTAAGACCACAAGGCAGTTTAAGGAAAGGATGGCGATGCATCGCTCGTCGATCCGCCAATCCCTAAGTGGCAAAAAAATTGATTCAGAACAGCCTGTGGCACGCCACTTTCGTGAGTGTGGCCACGGCTTATCCACTCTCCGATATAAAATCATCGAACAGGTCCCCAAAAAAATCAGAGGAGGAAATAGGCCCAAAATCCTTTTACAACACGAATCCAGGTGGATATTTAAGTTGAGAACAGTAGCCCCCGAGGGTCTTAATGAGAATTTACCCTTATCTTGCTTTTTGTAATTTTGACCCACTCTGCATGTTTACTGTGATTCATGCTTTATTTTTTATTTTTTACTTTATTTTCCCTTCTTCCGCTGAGATTTTGCATATTGTACATTTTGCTTGCATACGTTGGGCTATTTGCTTCGATTAGTCCTATTTAATGATTTTTGGCCTTTACCATTACCATTACTTTTTTCATGCTTTTTTGTAGAATGCTGCCGGTTAGGCACATTACGTGTAGCATGGGCAGGGCTGGGCCCTTACAATAGGCATTCCTTCACTTGGATGCCTGGTCAGTTTTTTTGTTTGCACATAGGACAGTGCCAGCACCCTGTTATGAGGTACTGGATATTACGTTTATATTTATATCTTTTCGGTAGCACACTGACTGCTCTCTATATAACAGTGTTGTTCCGTCTTTCCAGTGTTACCGGCCACCCGATTGATTATATTGGCCCATTTACTGTGATTTAATTTTGTCCTTTAGTGCAGTTCCATGTTTTGGATATTGTATTTTTCATGTATTTTAAATGTACGTATTCACGCACTATTTGTCTATTTGTTTTAGTGTGGTTGCTTGGCAACCGGTCACCTGACTCCGGCAGCCACTGTCTGTGTTTCTACACAACAGTGTGCGTCATCACGTGCACCCCGTTGCGTGCGTCGCCGGCTGGTGACGGAGATGGACCCGGATGGAAGGGACAGGAACTTACACATCATGTCTGTATATAAGGTATGTTTTTGCATTATTTGAACGATCTTGACAAAGGTTAATAAACCGAAACGTTGATCGCACGTTGTTGCTGCTTTTCCTGAACTTACTTCGTCCATTGAGTGCCGCTCCCCCCCCTCCGGCCACCGGATTCCTCTCCTGTATTGTAGCCGGTCAGGCTACTGAGAAGGCACCAGGGCAACTACCCGTACACTGTGGGAGTGCCGGATCATCACGCCATATATATATATATATATATATATATGTGTGTATATATATATACACACATATATATATATATACACACATATATCTATATATATATATATAATTCAGTTCATTATCATTCTTTTTTTTAACTTTTTATGCAGCTCATGCTGCTGCTGCGGCTGGCAGGGGGGGGAGGGGGGTGCGTGCGCTCCTGCCGCTGCGTGCGCTCCTGCCGCTGCCGCCGCCGGGTGAGCCTGCTGCCGGGCCGGGTGAGTGCCGGGTGGGTGGGAGGGGGGTGCTGCTCATCGGTGGTGATCGGTGCTGTACTTAACAGCACCGATCACCACCGATCCCTGTGTTACCGAGCGGCTTAGCCGCCGGTAACACAGGAAACGCTGTGAATGGCTGTTCAGATTTGAACAGCCAATCACAGCGATCGCCGACCGGGGGGGGCACCCCTGCCCCCCCTGGGCGGCAAGGGGGGATGTCTGCTGTCAGGGACAGCAGACATCTCCTAACTGTCACCGCGTCTATAGACGCAGTGACAGTTAGAAGCCATGACGTACATTTACGTCATGTGTCGGGAAGTACCTCCCGGCCATGACGTAAATGTACGTCAAATGTCGGGAAGGGGTTAATAATTTTTTAAAATTGATTTCGGAGGCATCAAGAGCTATGCCTCCGGCTCTCAATGTAAAAGGTCCAGAAAGAGGGGGCGGGTAGGGGGCAAGGCTGTAAAAGCCCATTAAAAAAGCTGTAAAAGCGGCACCTATAGTAATGCCTCAGTGACAGGGACGTGCTTTTTGCCTATATTAAAGGACACCCCTGTCACTGAGGCAAATGTGACTGGGCATCAGATGATCCTGAATCATCCAGCCACCAATGAGCAATCTCCAGCCACTTACCCACTCCCCTTCGTCTTCCCCGGGAGGCCAGCTGAGTTTCCCCGCCACCGGCAATTACAACAGGTACGCAGCCCCAGCAACCCCAGCTCTAGGACCCCATCTGGTGCTGGCAACCCTGCTCTCAGGACACTGCCGAGCACCCTGCCCCGGCAGACCCACTCCCAGGATAGCGCCTGACACTCGGCACCCCGCTGAGGGGGGGGGGATTTGGGGGGGGGAATCCTGCGCTGCTGGCAGGGAAGAAATATGTCCAGTGCAAGGTAGCGCTGCGCTGTTGGTGGGGGGAGAGGGAGACCCAGCTCTGACTCTGAGACAGACGACGCAGCGCCCGGGACAGGGAGACCCAGTGTCCGCAAGAGGAAGTCTGCACTGCGGGGGAAAAGGAGACCTGGCGCCGGGTGAGAGGACAGGAAGACCCGGCATCTGGAGGAGGAAGCCCTGCACTGTAGATAGGGAAGATTCGGCGCTCTGAATAAGAAGCTGCACTGCCGGGGGGGGGGGTCCCGGCGCTGGTGGGGGGGTCCTGGCGCTGGGGTGAGGAACCATGCACTGCTAGCCCATAGAAGAGGAAGCGCTGCACTGTGAGGAATAGAAGCAGTACAAGGTAAACATTCAAACTTTCATCAATGCTTTGTAACCACTGCCTGACCTCCATCATCCCCCTCTAGTCCTCTATAAACCCCCCCCTCTGGTCCTCTGTCATCCCTTTTGCTCTCTACAACCCCCCACCCCTTTCTGGTTCACTACCACAGCAGCCCCCTTTGGTCCTATATCACCACCACCAACCCCCACGGTCCTCTACCAGCCCACCCCCCCTCTATTCTTCTACCACTGCCCCCTTTGGTCCTCTATCACCCCCCTCTCATCCTCTGCCATTGTTCTCATCCTATACCACCCCTGTCATTCTCCCCTCAACCTCTACTCCCACCATTGACTTCTACCCCCCCTCTCTTCTCCTTTACTACCAGCCCCCTCTACACCTCCCTCCCCCGCCACCCCCCCCCCCTCCCCAATCTCTTGCTGGCACCCTCTCTCACTCCCCGTCTCTCCCTAGCACACTCTCTCTTCCTTCTCTATTCCTTTCTCTGAAATTCTCTCTCTCTCTCACTACTGCTCGCCATCCTCCTTCACTTTATCGCTCCTCTTTCTCTCAATCCTTCTTTTTCCATGAAGCCCCCTCTCTTTCCTGGATCACCCATCTCCCTCTTTCTCATGCCTTTGTTTTGTCTCTCTCTCTGTGACACCCTATGGGGTCTGTTAAATTCAGCATACTGTAAATAGTGCCATGAGACAGCTTCTTAGAGCTGGTCAAATTAGTGCACTGATAAGTCGGATGAGTGTATATCTACCTCAAAGCAAACAGCATCACGGCAGGGCACTGGTTTCAAAAGCCCCGGGAGCTCCATTCCAGTGCGCTGAATTAAATTGACCCCTTGTCTCTCATTCCCTGTACTTTTTCTTCTGCCCCTCTAAGGGACATTGTAGTGGCAATGGTGGGGGGTCCTTTGAATATTTTGCTATGGGGCCCACAAGGTAATAGTTATGCTTGCTCCTGTGCTGCTGCTGCAGGCGCCGGTGCTGGAGGCAGGTGGGAAGCTGACTGTGCTCCCGCAGAGGAGAGGTCATTTTATTGAAGGGGGATCATTAATTATATTTTAAAAGGTGGCACTGGCAGTGGGAAAAGCTAAATATATATGGTGAGTTTCATTACGAGATTGATTGCTCCGTTGGGGGCGGGCTTTGTGTGGGCAATTTATATCATTTGGTGTATGTTCTTACTTTGTGCTCCTGTCCCTGACGACGGGGGAAAACCCCGAAACTAGTCGGATATTAAAGGACGTTTTTAACCCTTTACTGAAGTCTGTGTGAGTGCCCCTATCTTGGGAATCTATATATATATATATATATATATATATACACACACACACACAGCATATATATATGTGTATATATATATATATATATATATATATATATATATATATACGCACCAATGAGCACAAAGTAACAGAATTTTACTGATCAAATAAAGCTCATGTACACAGGGGTTAAAAGTATAATGCTTGCCAGCCAGATCATAACACCATCACAGCCCGGATACTCCTGTGGGGGATCACCGCTGCTCAGCTTCAGCCGCAGAGACCTCAGACCAAGACACCGCACCACTCGCACAGGACCAGAGGGGAACGCCGGCTGGAACACAGGTGGAAGAAGGACGTCTCCAACGTCGGACCATAGAAGTCACGCCCAACTAGTTTCGTCACACAGAAGGACTTCGTCACCCCCACGGCTGGGTCGGCACCGGCCGACCCAGCCGTGCGCACGTTCCTTGAGCACTACCACCCTGTTTGTTTGTGTGTATGAAATGTATTTACTAGTCCTTTTCAGGACTCTAATGTAACCAGCAGCCTAACAGTCTCTAGTCCCCCTAAGACCGCAGCAGCAGCAGCACGAGCTGACGGCGGTACAGGGCAGGACAACTGACTCACGGCAACCCGATTGCGGCATTTGTCCCTACACAGGGAGTGCCCGCAGATAAGCTAGCTATTCGGACTACAGTACCGGCGGTCTCCCTGTCAACCGTAGTACGACCAGCGCAAGCGGTCGGCGGTACAGAGTGAGACTGACCACGTCCGGCAGTGTGGTCAGTCTCACTCCTCACAGGGAGTGCGTGTCTTGATATTGTGGACAATTAATAGAACCAGATCAATCAATAGCCTCCACACGACTGCAGTGGTATTAGTACCAACCGACAGCGGCGCAGAGAGAGACAGTCGTTCTAAAAATAACTCGCAATAAAGCATTTATCTTAAGGCGATAATCACAGTCTCCCTATAATCACTGCAATATCAGCATTGCTGACGGTGACACAGGAGAGAGACAAGTGAGATCTAATAAACCCATATCACAGCACCTTTTTCCATTATAGGAGGTGACTGGAAATAACGGGGTATACAAGATCTAAATTCAAAACGCCTATTTACTAAGACTAACATGTATCTGGTTCAGAAGTGATACATATTGGGCAGATTGCCAGCACTCTGATGCCTAATTAACAAATAAGTCTATTGTAACTAATTGATTGCAAAGTGACACCCTACAATTATCAACACTGTAACCTAATAGTAGCTACTAATATGGCTGACTGAAACTGTACTTATACACACACCAAACTCTAATAGAATCGTATCGACACCTCCCTCCTGAACAATTGTTTTATGATAAGAAGGAGTATTAAAAGGTGATACTAATAAATATCTGAATAAGGTAGTTGCTCCGTGAACTCGCACGTGCCTTTTAAAACACACTGTTCTCACTTGTGTATATGTTTTATGTTGTATGTCATATTTCGCGTTCCTTTTTAAAGTGATAACCAATAAAAGGTATATTTTATGACTCAAGTTCTTATAAATGGTGCACCACCATATGACAAATCTTTCTCTCCTCAAAAAAGTATTCTACTAATACTGTCTGTGGTAGCACACCCCTAAGAAAATTACAATTTATACTTACTAGAGGGGGCCAAGCTTAAATATACCCAATACCTGTATCTCTTCCTGTGCAACAGATCAACAAACCTTTGCTCACTGGTATATATTGGTATAATATATATATATATATATATATATATATATATAACCTACACATGGGGAGTAGGCGCAGCCAGGGGTGCGGTGCTGGCATAATGGCCTCTTCCTTAAATGCCCTGGGCATCTCAGAGGCTTAACCTGGCCCTGCACACAGAGGAAAAGTTAGAGCAGCCACTGGGCACAGTGGAGTAGCTTCCTCCAGCAAGGACTTCTGGGGTAATTGCCACTCATGGCCAAATATCAACTCGGTCGTGGCTGCCCTGCCAATCCTCCTAGGTTGTACTGCTTGTGTCCTGCCCATTTGTAGCTACAGGTGAATATAATGTGTTACAGTACTAAACAGACTTTTCCTTAAATTGTTTGTAAAAGGAGGTACCATTCTTTGCTGTGATAGATAGATATGACTGTATAAGTAACATTTATAACATGGTATGCACTTGGGCTATATGTTGTTAAAATGATCCAATATCTACCTATAATACCCCATACACCCTAGACAAAACAATTAAAAGATATCGCACAGAAGGTATCGCCCTCTAAGCTAAATATTTTTTAAAGTCTAGTGTGTACGCTCAATATCAATAACAATGTGCGCTCCCTTACATCTTTAAATACCCTCCCTAGTCGTCTAGTGTGTATGGAGCTTAAGTCCAAGATGACCACCGCAAACTCTGGCTCTGATACTAGCCATTGCCTCACCAGCCACTGAACTCACCGCACGTCACTGAGGATGAGAAAAAAGGGAAACATACACAAAAACCAATGTGTGAACCTGTTTCAACCAGGAAATATTTATAATGCTTTTTTTCCTTTCAAAAGTGGGTTCACATTAAAGCGTACCCCAACTCACTCGGAAAACCAGCTTTATACACTTATAACGGTATCTTTGGGGTTGGGTAGCGTACCCGTACTCACGGTGAAGTCGACAGTGGAACACATAAAAAGGTATCTTTCTCCAATGGTTTTGAAGTAAAAAGGATTTTTAATTTGACAATAAAAGATAATAAAATCCAGGATGCCGGCAGTGTCAATTCCGGAGGTTTCGAAATTTTATTATCTTTTATTGCCCGCAGGAATGACTAAGACATCACAGAGCAGGTCTGCGACTATTTTAATCTGGAGTGGCGGCTCCTGATTGGCTGACTGACCATGTGAGCTGGCGCGAGATTCAAATAGTGCAGACCTGCTGCTCTGACTGCGATAGGATACAGCTGCGCTGTTAGTTCCTTCAGTTCTCTGCCCGGCTGCCTGCCACACCACTCCCCCTGCCTGGCCTCACCGCTCACCCTGCCAGTGCCTGGCCTCACCACTAACTCCCCCCATTGCAACGAGAATGTAACCCCTGGCAGAGCATATAACCCCTGGCATAATGTATGTATCCCCCTGGCACATAGCATGCAATCCCTGACATTGATCATGAAATATGAAACCCTTGCCACCAAGAATGAAACCCGTAGGAACGAACATGTAGGTAAGCAGTACTTATAGGTAATAGGCTTTACGGTGTGTGGTATTATATATAATGGGCATTACGGTGTTTGCTATAACGTATAATGGGCATTACGGTGTTTGGTATAATGTGTAATGGGCATTATGGTGTTTGGTATAACGTGTGATGGGCATTATGGTGTGTGGGATAACATGTAATGGGCGTTATGGCATGTGGTATACTATGTAATGGGTGTGTGACATGTAATCGGCATTACAGTGAATTTTTTGGCCGCGCGCCTTTGGTACGCACTGTCCTTGTTGTTCCTGCTTTAGAAACATTTTGGGTCCTGGCATAACGAGTAATGGGCATAATGTGTAATGGGCATCATGGTGTGTGGCATAACATGTAATGGGCATTATGGCATGTGGTATACTATGTAATGGGTGTGTGACATGTAATCGGCATTACAGTGAATTTTTTGGCCGCGCGCCTTTGGTACGCACTGTCCTTGTTGTTCCTGCTTTAGAAACATTTTGGGTCCTGGCATAACGAGTAATTGAAAAAGGGACATTTTGTCCCGAAACATGTTGGTCTGAGAGCCTGTCATCGATTTTAATACCCTGTAGGTGAGGACTGAAGGTACTAATTGCAGAGTGTCTGATTTTTGGAACAGCTGTATTTCGTCCGGATCGGGATACTGTTTTTGTCATTTGATCAGCCACCTCAGTTATTTGCCACTGCCCTGCACTATATATAATCATTTTATATATCGTTTTATCAATAAAATCTTTTGGAAGTCAACACTGGAAAAGATACCTTTATAAGAGTTGAACACATCGTCACACCATGAGTACGGGTACGCCACCCACCTAAAATGAAAGATACCTTTATATATGTTATTCTACCCATAATTATGTAAGTGAGGTATGCATTCACCTTGAGCCTCACTACATAATTTTATATAAAAAACAAAATAGATAATAAGCATACCAGACAACGTCTATTTCTGTCTTTTTCTCACATGACCTCATCGGGAGAAAAATTACATTAACCCAAGTAACCAAAGTCCGAGAAGATCGAAGAAGCCCTATATTAAAGGAAGGGAAGTATCATTCTACCTAAATATTGTGGTGTCCGCACTGGGATAGCGCTATTGGGTCTATCAAAAATTATATCTCCCCAATGGGCATAATGTGTAATGGGCATCATGGTGTGTGGCATAACATGTAATGGGCATTATGGCATGTGGTATACTATGTGATGGGTGTGTGACGTGTAATCGGCATTATGTTGAAAAGTTTTGGCGCGCACTGTCCATGTTTTCCCTCCTTTACAAAAAAATTGTTGACTCCTGGCATAACGTGTAATGGGCATTGCGATGTATGGCGTAACATTTAATGGGCATCATGGTGTATGGTATAACGTGTAATGGGCATAACTGTGTCATGATGTAACATTATAGTGTGAACAATCAAATCAAATTGACGCAAAGGTTAAAAAAAACATAAGGTTGGTCAAGGGGCTGGGCTGTGGGTGGGTCAAGGGGCGGGCCACTGCCCGGGAATCTCTCAACACAAAGGTGGTAACCCTACTATTGACAAGAACAGGGTTGGAAATTTTATTACTCTGGAGCCTGCCTGGACTAACTATGGCCAGGAAACAGGCTGGAACCAGTATTGCAATCGAGGTGAACTGGTCCAGCTATGGAAAGGAACTGGGTAAGAACTAGTATTGCTCTTAAGCTGGGTGGACAGCTATGGACAGAAACCAGGCTGGAACAGGTATTTCATTCAAGCCGGGATGAAAACAGATATGCATCTCAAGTTGGGGCTGGAACCAAATAGGCTTCTCAGGTTTGGGTTGGAACCAAAAATGCTTTCAGGTCCAGACTCTAAAGGCCCATACACACTAGAAGATTTTCATTTCAAAAGACTTTCCCAAAATCTCTGATAAATATATATCTTTCCCCAAAGTAGTGCGTACACACTGAGCTATTTTCCAGAAAGAGCAAGAGATGTTCAGGAAGCGAAAGACTTTGCTGAAAATCTTTCATATAAAGGAATATTTACATAATAGCCGCCTATTATGTAAATACTCCTTTAAATTCTAATGCTGGGAGCAGCGGTCATTGTATTCAGTGCATTTTCTGTTCTTGGGGCCTGATTCAGAACTGATCGCTGGGCTGCATATATTCGGAGCCCAGCAATCAGGTAAACCCCGCCAGGGCAAAATCCCACCCATGTGTACGACTACAATTTTATTTGCAGCCATGCATGTAGGAGAAATCTATTCACCTGCGCCAGCCATGTATATGTTACCTCAATAGCAAAATATACATTGGTGGGCAGTGGTGACAGTAACGTATATATGGCTGGCCTGCGCCAGCCATGTATACGTTGCCACCATAAAAAAATATACATTGGTGGGCAGTGGTGCCAGTAATGTATATATTGCTGGCCTATGCCAGCAATGTATATATTACTGGCTATTAATTATTGATGGGAAGTGGGTGGTGCCAGTAATGTATACATTGCTGGCCTGTGCCAGCAATGTATATATATATATTACTGGCTTATACTTTAAAAATCCATTGGTGGGCAGTGGTGCCAGTTATATATACATTGCTGGCCTATGCCAGCAATGTATATATACTACTGGCTAATAATCATTGGTGGGCAGTGGTGCCAATTATATATACATTGCTGGCTTATACTTTAAAAAACCATTGGTGGGCAGTTGGTGGTGCCAGTAATATATACATTGCTGGCCTGTCCCACTTACCAAGCACAATTAAAGCAATCCCAAAAGGGGAATTGATCAGAACCAAACGGAATTGCTCAAACCCAGAAGTATTCACAGATAGAGAACAAGAACTCTCACAACGGCTATTGGAAAGAGGGTACAGTAAAAAACTCATCAAAAAGGCGTGCAAAACAGTAAAACAAATGCCCCGAAACTCCCTATTGGCTCCAAAGAAACGGAACCCCAAACAAGAAGAACCTGTACGTTTCATTGGCACATTCAGTAACCATTGGAAGGACATACGCCACATCCTACAGAAACATTGGTCTGTATTACACACTGACGAAGACTTGAAAAAGATTCTACAGCCACAAGTCCAAGTCAGCTGGCGTAGAGCCAAAAACATTGGCGACCACTTGGTACGCAGTCATCTGGCTGATCCACCAATGACCATCAATGTTCCCAGACAGGGTTCAGACAAATGTGGTCGCTGTAAAGCGTGCCGGTACATGGTACCCACCAAAACATATCAAGACAGATATGGTAAGGTGTGGACCATTAAAGGACTGATCACATGCACCACAATAGGGGTGATTTATCAGATTAAGTGTCCATGTGACAAAGTCTATGTGGGCAAAACCAAAAGGCCTTTAAAAGTGCGAGTACTGGAACACATTGGCTCAGTGCGCAACGCAAAGAAAGATACAGACAATTTTAAAAAATTGACCCCCATAGCCAGACACTTTATGCGCCACCATGAGAGTGACCCCAGTGGCCTACGAGTGTTTGGCATGCGACACATTCAGCTCGGCATCAGAGGGGGAGACCTTGATGCTGAACTCTTGAAAAATGAAACAAAACTCATCTTCCTGATGGACTGTCTCCAACCGAAAGGACTTAATGAATTTAATAGTTATTTACCTTTTTTGTAGTAGTCTTTTCATCAAACCTTTTATCAACAATAAAAAGACCCAAGAATCACCAGATAATGGTACAGAATAAGAGAGACTAATGGGTCTATTACTTAAGAAATCATAATATAATAAAATTGGACCCAGCTTCACTATATTCACAGTACTCACTCCTATGTCACCAGTACTTATTTCCCCACCTGGAATATTCACTAATAGTATGTCTCACCAACAACACAAGTTGTAATTTAAAATTCCCTCCACATTATCTACCAATTGGTCAGATATAATAAATTATTAATACACCATTATTACATAATTTTTCACGTTGTATTAGTCACCAAGTTTTCAATTTGTGTGTGTATCTCACCTTTTTACTCTTTTTATACTTTTATCACCAGCAATTACCAGTATCGGTCCTATTCAGGGACAGACTTATAAATAATATAGTGGAATATGCCAATACTAGTTGCCCCTTGCCCAATTCACCAGTTTTTTCATATTTTATCACTTCATAATCATCACCATTCTATTAACTGCACTATTTATCAGCAGGGTACCACATATTCAGCATCACTAGACTAGCCAAGGATGTCAGATATTAGCATCCAGCTAGACTATAACAAACTCCATGTATACAGAGTACAGGGCAGACCCTGCACTAGGCTTACAAATAGAATCACAGTGCAATAACGCAATTTAACTTGAATCTCAACAATATACAAAATGAACCCAGGCAGTCAACGCAAAACGGGTCACCAAGATAAGCATAAAAAATTAGTTACAGCCAATACGTGAATTGAAATAAAAGTACACGAATTGGAAAAACTATGACAAATACAGAGTCCAGGGCGCAGTCTGTAATATCCAGATGTACGGGCAGCAATCCAATCACTGCCGCGATAGGCTCCGAGCACCCACGTGATTCAGTGCGCGTCAGGACCAAGTGAGAGTGTGGTCTGCATCCTGACGTCACAGCAGACGCCGCTAACACACGCCAGAGGATGGGCGGAAGCGCTCAGTGAGCGAGGCCAGCAAATCAGCCGGATGATTGGCTGAGAACCGCAGCTGACTGAAAACGGAACCAGCGATAGGCTGGATGCATGAATATAGTCCAGGACATGGATAACAATCGTTTGGCTTGTTTGAGAAAGCTTAGATGCGAAACACGTGTCACAACCCCGTGTTTGGCAGATATTAGGATATATTGATGTTAGCCTATGTGATTTAATGTGTTTGATCCACCACATGTGCTAGATAGGGTCACTGCAATTGTAGCGGTATCACTCCCCACCTCAGAGGTGCGGGGAAATTACTGTCCACCATTGAGCAAGTTACTTAGAAAATATTCTGTGGTCGCTCTACATGGTATTTATGGAAGGCTTACTAACCATATAAGATGGTGAATATATATGCCAGTAATTAGTAACATACCATTTTCATCCAGTAGAGGTCCCCATAAGCCAAACCAACTAAGGGCTTAAATCAGTCCATACCAACAGCAGATAATTCCACACTCGACACAGTGGCAATTCTTGCAGAGTGTGTTACTACTATATGTATATAAAATTGCAGGACTGTATCCATCTAATGTAACACTGTACACCAGCAGAGAAGCAGGTGTAATAAAGAAATTTATATACTGAGTTGGACAGTAGCCGATTAACATGGAATTTTGCATAAACCCTTAATTGCATTGTGTATTAACAATGGGAAAGCACCGTGTAATGTAAACCCATAGGAGTAAAATTGATAAAGTGACCAGTATATGAATAAGTATTAACCCACTGAGGTCATATTTAACTCATCAACTTCTTAAACAGCACAGTGGTGTGATCTATAAACACAGTGCCATTTACAATAAAGGGAATTACCCCTGAATTTTTGAGCTACATCTTCCTATAATAAAATCTGCCAACACGTTTTAAATTCTTTCAACACCATCTTTATTTTCCAGCACATTTTATGTCATTGTTTGTCTTTAAATTTTAATTCTTCAGATTTCGCATATCAATGGGCATCTCCTTATCAGAAATATAATAATAAAGATAATTGGAGCTCCCATTTTTTAAATAAGAAAATTGTGTATAAAAGCACCTCATTACAGATTCTCAAAACAGGAGTGCATCCTCCTACAACTGTCTTTTTTCTTCTCTTTTTTGAATAACCCTACTATTGACAAGAACAGGGTTGGAAATTTTATTACTCTGGAGCCTGCCTGGACTAACTATGGCCAGGAAACAGGCTGGAACCAGTATTGCAATCGAGGTGAACTGGTCCAGCTATGGAAAGGAACTGGGTAAGAACTAGTATTGCTCTTAAGCTGGGTGGACAGCTATGGACAGAAACCAGGCTGGAACAGGTATTTCATTCAAGCCGGGATGAAAACAGATATGCATCTCAAGTTGGGGCTGGAACCAAATAGGCTTCTCAGGTTTGGGTTGGAACCAAAAATGCTTTCAGGTCCAGACTCTAAAGGCCCATACACACTAGAAGATTTTCATTTCAAAAGACTTTCCCAAAATCTCTGATAAATATATATCTTTCCCCAAAGTAGTGCGTACACACTGAGCTATTTTCCAGAAAGAGCAAGAGATGTTCAGGAAGCGAAAGACTTTGCTGAAAATCTTTCATATAAAGGAATATTTACATAATAGCCGCCTATTATGTAAATACTCCTTTAAATTCTAATGCTGGGAGCAGCGGTCATTGTATTCAGTGCATTTTCTGTTCTTGGGGCCTGATTCAGAACTGATCGCTGGGCTGCATATATTCGGAGCCCAGCAATCAGGTAAACCCCGCCAGGGCAAAATCCCACCCATGTGTACGACTACAATTTTATTTGCAGCCATGCATGTAGGAGAAATCTATTCACCTGCGCCAGCCATGTATATGTTACCTCAATAGCAAAATATACATTGGTGGGCAGTGGTGACAGTAACGTATATATGGCTGGCCTGCGCCAGCCATGTATACGTTGCCACCATAAAAAAATATACATTGGTGGGCAGTGGTGCCAGTAATGTATATATTGCTGGCCTATGCCAGCAATGTATATATTACTGGCTATTAATTATTGATGGGAAGTGGGTGGTGCCAGTAATGTATACATTGCTGGCCTGTGCCAGCAATGTATATATATATATTACTGGCTTATACTTTAAAAATCCATTGGTGGGCAGTGGTGCCAGTTATATATACATTGCTGGCCTATGCCAGCAATGTATATATACTACTGGCTAATAATCATTGGTGGGCAGTGGTGCCAATTATATATACATTGCTGGCTTATACTTTAAAAAACCATTGGTGGGCAGTTGGTGGTGCCAGTAATATATACATTGCTGGCCTGTGCCAGCAATGTATATAAATTACTGGCTAATAATCATTGGTGGGCAGTGTAGGAGACCTTGCTGCTGGTCTCCGTGCAGGGGGATGGAGATGGGCGGGGCGTTCTCAATCAGTGCCGCCCCGCTGACACTGTGAATGATGTGTGGATGGCCGGGCGGGGGAGCGGAGCGGGCGTTGTGGGAAACGTAATCCTCTCATGTCACTGTGGTGTGACTGTGCGGGGGAGCGGGCGGCACAGCGCGTCAACGTGTGAGTATGTTCCATGTGGAGCAGGCTCTGGGAGCGGGGGGAGGGAGTGGGGCGGTCTGCCGGGCTGAAAGTCTGTCATCTTTCAGCCCGGCGGCCGTACACACTTACCGATGATGGCTGAAAAACCAGCCATCATCGGTAGGCGTGCTGGTAAAACCAGCAGACTAGCGAGTTTGCTAGCGATGATGCGGGAGCGCGCATCATCGCTAGCAGTTCATCACTGAGGCATACACACTGGTCGATTTTCAGCGCACAATCGCTCAAAACTCCCGTTTTGAGCGATTTTGCACTGAAAATCGGCAAGTGTGTATGGGCCTTAACGGCATATGCTTCTCAAGTCTGGGCTCCAGCTGGATATATTCTCAAATACGTGCTGGATATTTTTCTCAGGTTTGGGCTGGAACTGGAAAGCAGATGCTTGGCTTGAACCTAGGTAACAGGTGTGGTGGGTTGAAAAATGGATAATAGGCGCTGGGCTGGAACCAGTACAAGGAGCAGGAGCCTTGAAATGTGGCTGAAATGCAAGTAATCTCAGGCCACCAGGAAGGGCAGCTCTCTTTATACCCCAGGCTGTGCTGTGATTGGGGAATGCAGATGACCCAAAGCACAATTTCCATTGGTGGACCAGCAATCAGCCAATCAGTGCTTGGACTATTGTATGTCACTTTAACCATGGAATTCCTAACACAATCAGAAACCTTGAGAGAATGAGCAGTGTCCAATGAAAATGTTACCATTACCTTGAATCATATTAACTTTTAGCTAATCCTGAGATGATTTAGGATCTGCCTATTATTTCTAATGTCAACAATCTAAACTGGTGCTAACTCAGACTGACTCTCGGACCTCCACCCCCTCTTCAATAAAGAAGGAATTTAACCTTAATTCGTAGCAGAAAGGAATCCTTATTTACCCAAATATATAGGGCCAAATGTAATAGCGTGAGAGTTTCAGAAAGTGAGAGATTTTGGGAGAGTTTTCCCATGTTTTTTTAAGGCAGCAATCAATTACACTGCAAAACCAGCTTGCTTTTGCCATGTAATTGATTGCTGCTTTAAAAAAACATGGGAAAACTCTCCCAAAATCTCTCACTTTCTGAAACTCTCACGCTATTACATTTGACCCATAGTTTCTGAGTTGCTGGGCCAGGTGTCCTGGCAAAAAGTGGGAAGTAAAGTGATAGTATTACAAAAACATTGACCTCAAAGCTATGCATGTACTAATGGATGTCGGCTCATACGAAAGCACCAAAGATAGCTAGAGGGTGTTTATCCACAAAAATGGTGAATGTGCTCATGAAACCACAGGATGGTCGATGCCTGCTTGGCGGGCAGCTGATGTCACATGATGTCAGCGCCCCTCCCGAATAGGGCCATCTTGACTGATGTTTATTAGTGAATGGAAGAGAAATCATTCAAAGGTGAGCGAACATGGAATGATTTCTATACCTCATCTCTTGGCAAACTCATCAGCTCTTTTGGATTTCAGTATCACTTAAATGAGGATGATACTCAAATCTGTCTATCAACCCCAGAGTTGTCACCAGTGGTCTTGGACCATGTCTCTGAATGCCTCTCTGCCATCTCATCATGGATGTGTTCTCGTCACCTCAAACTCAATATTTTCAAAACGGAATTACTTATATTCCCACCAGCTAAGAACAGTTACCATTCTGACATCTCCATAACTGTTCACAACTCGACAATGTACCCTACCCCACAAGCTTGTTGCCTAGGGCTCATCCTTGAATCTGAACTGTCCTTTGTTCCCCACATTCATTCTGTCACCATATCATGTTACCTGAATCTAAAAAACATATCCAAAATACGACCCTATCTCACACAAGACACTACTAAATCTCTTATCCATGCACTCATTATATCCCTCATTGACTATTGCAAAAGTCTCCTAGCTGGTCTTCCCAAGAACAGACTCTCACCACTGCAATCCATTTTAAATGCTGCTGCTAGGCTGATCTTCCTAGCAAGACGCTCATCGTCTGCTGATCCGCTCTGCCAGTCCCTCTATTGGTTACCTGTGTTTTACCGTATTCAATATAATACCGTTCTGCTAGCATATAAAGCTATTAACCATACTGCACCAGCATATATGTCTTTACTTATCACAAAATATCTCCCATCTCGACCACTCCGCTCTGCACAAGATCTGTGTCTCTCTTCTGCACGGATCACTAGCTCCCATTTACTATTACAGGACTTTCATCGGGCTGCTCCCACCCTATGGAATGCCCTTACACGCACAATAAGACTCTCTACTAACCTCCAAACTTTAAAGCGATCCCTGAAAACTCACCTCTTCAGACAAGCCTATCATAGTTAAGTTCCATATGCATAACCCTCTGAGGGATTGATATATTATATGGCTTCCCTTCTGGACTTGCTACTTGGTGGGACTGCTATGCTATACTCGTGCCTGTCCTTGTGTTTCCCTCCTATGTCCCTATATATTGTAAGCTTGCAGCAGGGCTCTCCTACCTCCAATTCTGTCTGTTGTTACCCATTTTGTTTTATCACTGTCTACTATTGTAAAAGCGCAACGGAATCTGCTGCGTGATATAAGAAACTGTAAATAAATAAATAGATACATTTCTCTTCTGTTCAGCTGCATGTGAATGGATGTGTATGCGAACACTAAAGCTGTGTACACACGGGGGCGATAGGGGCTGAAATTGCTGGAAATATGGTCGCAGATGACCATATTGCCAGTGATGGGAGTGTGCCAGGAGCTTGCTCCTGTGACCAGCTGATTACCTCTGCGGCACCGCCGGCAGAGGTTCCCTTTCATCAGGGACCATTTCTGGTCGCTGATGAAAAGGAGAAACTGAGCAATATATTGCTCAGCCATATATTGCTAGCAATATATGGCTGAGCAATATATCTCACCGTGTGTACACAGCTTAACACTCGCATGCTAGTGGACACTGGGTGCTGGGGGGAGGGGCACTTAGCAGGGCGGCAGGCGGTGTTTACCTGCTCAGGCCCCTAGACAAGCAAGCAGATATGTCACTAGTTTTGATTATATATTCCCAAAGTGTATTTAGCTAAATAAAATGCATTTTGAGAATATCCAGACCAGAGTTGAAATGTCCTAAAGTCAAGTCACATTAGTTTAGTGCACCTTTTGGACACATCTGTTCCCATACACAGACCTTTGAAGCTGTACTTATTGATGTTGGCCAGGTGCTGTCCAATATTTCCCAGAAAAACCACTAACCAGGTGATTTGTGCTCCAGTTTTATCTGCTAATAGCATGTAACACACAGTTGTGGTTCCAAATCATTGTGAAAATACAGACATATAAGATAAGGATGTGCATCTATCTATATTCCTCTCCTTTACAAATACAGTATTTGCTATTAACATTTATGCCTGTGTATTTATCTTGAAAAAGGTATTATTTGTTTTCTGGAACAATTGCACATGAACCTACTTTTTTCCCATCAAAAATGCCTATGTATCTCTTTACCTACAACTCGTTCTTTTCTATTTATCTTACTTAGACATAGCCAAAGTTGAACACTGTGCTCTCCAATTAAACACCCTGGGTGAAATGTAATAGGATGAGAGATTCAGAAAGTGAGAGATTTGGTCAAAAATCTCCAGGGAGTGGCAATCATTTACACTACAAAATCAAACTGGTTTTGCCCTGTAAATGATTGTCGCTTTCAAAAAGCTGGAGATTTCCAGGGGCAAATGCAGGATTTTCAGAAGGGGGTTTCCAGAGGTGCGGAGCAAAGTACGGAGATGGACACTTAGGTGACCCAGTATATGTTTTGATGTCCCGCGGGTGGTAGGGGGTATTATATCAACCGCTCAGCATGTAGGGCCTGGATCAGTAATTTCCACTAATTACCCCTTTACTGCACAGATGGTGGGAGATGAGGTGGGAGAAGGGGGCATTGGGCTGAATGAAGGGGCCCTGATACATAACTTCCAGGGTGGTAGGGGATGTTTAATATGCAGAGGAGGGGTGTATAGTGGAGTGGGCTTATTATTCATAATTTTCTGGTGGGAGGACAACTTGCTTGACTGCAGATATCTCCAGTTTCCGGAAATAGATTTCTTAGATTTTAATGGAATTAAAAACTAGAGAATCCCACCTACCAAATGGTGTTGGGGACGAGGGTATCAGAGTTCAGGAGGCAGAGCAATCTGCCAAGGAGTATATAAAACTACATACCAGGTGTGTGGAGCTGGAGCAGTAACCAGCTGCTTGAAGGCTGATATCTCTGGTTCTGGGAAGAGTAGAGACAAGCTTCTAGTGTCCTTCAAAGGGGGAGAGTCACAGATTTTGGAATATATCCTCAGAAAAACTCTACGTCAGACAGAACCTGAAATATCTGACTGGGAACAGCAATTAACAGGCTTGGATGGGGACCACTGCTTTGAAGTCAGATATCTCCGGTTCCCAAGGTCCGATTTTAAAAAATCTTGTACTCTTGGAAAGAGGGGACCCTCAGCTTTCAGACAATGGCCCTTAGATTCCTGGGGGGTTTCTGAGTACTCGGAACCCCCCCCCCCCCCCCTGCGTGCGCTACTGATTTCTCTCACTCTGATTCTCTCATCCTATTACATTTCCCCCACTGTCTATTTTGATGTTCTCCAGATTGTATTCATGTTTCACCTGTATCTTTGTGGATATCTTTATAAACTTATATGATTGGAAAATAATGCTTATACAGCTATTGCAGCACAGGGAAAGTACTACAAAATGTTATTTAGTAGGATATATATATTGGGGGTTTGGAAAATTCCTCCTTAGTGACTTTGGGCCTTATTCTAGTTCACTCTTTCTGACAAAATCCTTCTTAGATGGACAAAACCATGTGCACTGCAAACACAATTTTCAGGAGTCTCCTGGCCATTCCGGGAGGGTGGGCAAGCCTGTAGCACATGCTTCTGAAGAATTCAAGATGAAGTATGTGAAGCTGCATTAAGGTCCAGGCACTGACACTGAAAGCAGTTGTATTTAGGAATTAGAGTATTGTGAATGTCTAGTATAAGGACAGAGAACTCTCTGATTGGATACACGGAGTGTTACTTGTTCTGTCAACTACTTTGGGTCAATCTCTTCCTTCCTTTAAACCATTTTGTTTGATACATTATCAGAACCATTATGTCACAAAATGCAGGTATTTCAGTTACCTGCTGGTCAATCCTGCTGGCTTTGTCTCATGCTGCTGACAAGCTCTAATGTCACAATATGCATGTATTTTAGTTACCTGCTGGTCAATCCTGCTGGCTTTGTCTCATGCTGCTGACAAGCTCTGTATAGTTGAACTGTGCTGTGAGATCTGAGCTCAGCTAATTAGTTACACCTGGTGAACCTCTCTGGCTTGGAAGCTCTGTGTAAACCATGGGTCTTCAACCTGTGGCCCTCCAGATGTTGTGAAACTACATGTTCCAGCATGCATTGCCACATTTTTTCCTATAAGAGCATGCCAAAACAGTCAGGGCATTATGGGACATGTAGTTCCACAACATCTGGAGGGCCACAGGTTGAAGACCTGTGGTGTAAACTGAGCATGCTCAGCCCGTTGATTAATTCACCTGTGAGTTCCCTGTGCTTCCTATAAAAGGCAGTCTCTGCCAGAGTATAGGTTCACACCAGCTCCAGCGTTCCAGTGCCTTGTCCTATTCCAGACTTCTGATTATAGCATCTGACCTCGGCTTGTTCCTGACCATTCTCTTGCCTGATCCTCCGGTACCGTGTCCAGTGATTCCTGTGTATGACCTTGGCTTGTTCTGTGACCATCCTCCTGCCTGCTTCCTGTGTACCGCATCCTGTGCCTTCCTGTGTATGACCCGGCCTGACTCTGACTAATCATTGCTGCATCCATTGGTATCATTTCTGTCCACCTGTTACTGACCCGGCTTGACGACCACGCTCCATATTCCACAAGCTACCACCACTCATATGGGGAACCTGACCAGGGGGCCGTGACCGACGTGTCGGGTGCCGCAGAAGCCCATATCCCGCTTGGAGGGGTCACTGGCAGAAAACCCCCGGCACGGTTAGACTCCGGGCCCCTGTGTCAGGTCTAGCCAAACCCCGAGTGGTAGTGCACCCCAAGTTTGTGACAGAATACTGTCACAGTTCAGCGCGGCGCCAGGCCCGGCACCGGCTACTCACCCCTCCGCGTTCACCGGTCCTGGTACCGCGATGGTGCAGGGCTGGCTGGATGCAGGCGGCGGGTGGTCCGGAGGCTCCCCAGTCTGTCGGCAGGTCCAGCAGCGGCACAGACGCCGGCTCCCGGGGCTGGGCGCCGCCATGTTGGCCAGGTCACGTAACCGGCATTCAGTGCTTCTATTTGATACCTTCCTCCCCACTAGGGGGTCGGACCTTGCTGGGCTGAGGTATAAATTCCAGGAGGCTCTTAGCCTCAGTGCTGGAACAACTCGTCAGCTGTCAGCATCTCCCTGCAGCTCCACTGGTTGTGTGTGGTTCTGCTGATCCTGCTCTCCTGTCAGATCCAGCTCTCCGGTCCCAGCTCTGATCCTGTGCCTGCTCCTGTGTGTTAGTCCGTTCTTCCTGTCATCCTGATACTTCAGTCCCGTCATCATCTCCAGTAGCCTTGTCGGCAGTCTTCTGTTACAGCCTCGCCTTTTGGACAAGTTGTCAGTTTACTTTAAAACCAAGTTGTTTTTTTTTCAGTTCTCGTTTATTCTTCAAGCCAAGTGTGCCGTTTTCAGTTACATTTATCACACCGGTCAAGTCGTCAGTTCCTCCGTCAACATTCTCTGGTTTACGTCATCCACATCTCAGTTATTGCCTCAATCATCCCGGTACTCCCTAAGACCTCCCTCCTCCTTCCCGATCCCTAACCTGAGCGTCTCATTCCGCCCGCTCCATCTACGGCATCCGTGGGTGCTCCGAGTGAGGGGCCGCGACCTGCTGTCCAGACGCAGCGAAAACCAAACTTCCTTGCGGGGGTCCCTGGAGAAGACCGCTGGGCAGTTAGACTCCACGCCCTTCGCTTTGGAGTATTAGCCAAAACCCACTGCCCAAAATATATGCAGAGGTCATACATCCAACCTGCTAAGTTCCAAGGGCGTCCCGTCGCAGTCTCGCCTGAATCAGAACCTGAGGTGGGTCCTCAAGATCCTTCGGCCGTGATAAATACTCTGGCCCAACTGGAATATGGAGTCCGCTAGTGGTTTGTCTCATAAAGAACTCCTGGAACACCTGCTGGTCCAGGTTGACAAGCAAGGACAGGACCAAGCTCTGATTATGCAAAGCTTGCAGACTCTGCAGCAGCAAATGGACTTCGCTCCACCCTCTCCAACACCTGCTATATTAGATCCAGGCACTATTGGAGTGCTTCGCCAGCTAATACAGCAGTTACAACATCCTCACCCTTGTCACTAAGTTGCTTGGCGATTCCGCTATGGGTTTGGTACCTGCTAGACCCTTAGATTCCAGTCCAGGAACCCCATTGGCAGATGCATCTGTGTCTTGTAAGGACAGGTTCCTGAGTCGGCCTCGTCCTCAGCTGACAGATGAGGAATGCCAGCGGCGCAGGTCCTTGAACTTATGTTTCTATTGTGGAGCCCAGAACCATTTGATTGGGGATTGTTCCCTCCGTGAGGCCAGGATTAAGAGTACTGCTTCTATGCTCACTCCGGAAAAGTTCCGTGGTTATCACTGGGGTCCCAGAACTAAGATCGTTTTACATAAAGACAGTAAAATTTTGGGCAAGCCACAAGAGGAGATCCTGTCGGTCCCAGCCCCAAGTGGGGGTTCCGAGTCCGTCACCCCAAGTGGGGGTTCCGAGTCCGTCACCCCAGGTGGGGGTTCCGAGTCCGTCACCCCAGGTGGGGGTTCCGAGTCCGTCACCCCAGGTGGGGGTTCCGAGTCCGTCACCCCAGGTGGGGGTTCCGAGTCCGTCACCCCAGGTGGGGGTTCCGAGTCCGTCACCCCAGGTGGGGGTTCCGAGTCCGTCACCCCAGGTGGGGGTTCTGAGTTAATCACCCAAGAAGGGTGTCCCCAGTTAATCACCCAAGATGGGGGTTCCAAGTTAATCACCCCAGATGGGGGTTCCAAGTTAATCACCCCTGATGGGGGTTCCAAGTTAATCACCCCAGATGGGGGTTCCAAGTTAATTACCCCAGATGGGGGTTCCGAGTTAATTACTCCAGATGGGGGTTCCGAGTTAATCACCTCAGAAGGGGATTCTGAATCAGTCACCCCAGAAGGAGGTTCCAAGTCCAGCACCCCAAGTAGGGGTTCCGAGCCAATCACCCCAGATGGGGGTTCCGAGTATGTCACCCCTGGTGGGGGTTCCAAGTCTGTCACTACCAGTAGAGATCCATCTGCCCTTGCCTTTGGGCATGAGGACCCATCTGCCCTTGCCTCCGGGCAAGAGGACCTATGTGCTACGCCCTCCGGGCCTGTCTCCGTGGCCTCCGGGCCTGTCTCCGTGGCCTCCGGGCCTGTCTCCACAGTCTCCGGGCCAGTCTCCACAGCCTCCGGGCCAGTCTCCACAGCCTCCGGGCCAGTTTCCATAGCCTCCGGACCTGTCTCCAGTACCATCAGGGTCTCTAAGGTTCCAATGTCTGCCATTCAGGAAGATTTACCTGCCTTGCTGGAAGTCCCTACCCTACCCAAACTGTCCTCCCAGTCCATTCTTCAGGGGAATCCAGTTCAATTAGATCCATCTAAAGAGCCTCGGTTCGTCCAATTTGATGGAGACCTCACCCATTTCCAAGCCCTAGCAGAATATTATTTAGATGCTATGAACTCTGATCCATCCTCTGGGGTTAATTTGTCAAACACTGTCAAGTACTTAGTGTTGTCATTCAAGGGAGAAGCCATGGAGTGGGTTAGTCCACTCATTGAGACTCATGATCCCAGGCTAAAAGACCTAATTTCTTTTTCCAGGGCTGTGGTTGAAAGATTTGGACCAAAGACTCCTGGTGAGAGGTCTATCCTTTCTGCACCTGAGGTCAGTCAGAGTGGTGAGTCAGCTAGACTACATTCTAAAACTCCCAGAGCATCTTAAAAAAATTTTTGAGACCCGACTTAAGAGGTGGAGTTATATGTGTAGGTTCTTCCAAGTTGGTGGTGGATCCTCAAGAACTCCCTACACTGATCATGGACAAGGATTCAAGTTCAGAGTGTGGCTCAGATCATGATGTCAATGCTTTGTTGGGACGTCAAATATTCTCTACTGCCCGTTTTGTAGAGCCAAAGGCCACATCTCAATCAACCAAATCCAAACGATCTTCCAAAAAGACGAAGCACCGCAGACGACCCTAAAAAATTCCTTGTGGGGTGTTCGGAGCCCACTCCTAGAGGGGGAGGTAATGTCACAATATGCAGGTATTTCAGTTACCTGCTGGTCAATCCTGCTGGCTTTGTCTCATGCTGCTGACAAGCTCTAATGTCACAATATGCATGTATTTTAGTTACCTGCTGGTCAATCCTGCTGGCTTTGTCTCATGCTGCTGACAAGCTCTGTATAGTTGAACTGTGCTGTGAGATCTGAGCTCAGCTAATTAGTTACACCTGGTGAACCTCTCTGGCTGGGAAGCTCTGTGTAAACTGAGCATGCTCAGCCCGTTGATTAATTCACCTGTGAGTTCCCTGTGCTTCCTATAAAAGGCAGTCCTTGGCAGACAGTGCCAGAGTATAGGTTCACGCCAGCTCCAGCGTTCCAGTGCCTTGTCCTATTCCAGACTTCTGATTATAGCATCTGACCTCGGCTTGTTCCTGACCATTCTCTTACCTGATCCTCCGGTACCGTGTCCAGTGATTCCTGTGTATGACCTTGGCTTGTTCTGTGACCATCCTCCTGCCTGCTCCCTGTGTACCGCATCCTGTGCCTTCCTGTGTATGACACGGCCTGACTCTGACTAATCATTGCTGCATCCATTGGTATTATTTCTGTCCACCTGTTACTGACCCGGCTTGACGACCACGCTCCATATTCCACAAGCTACCACCACTCATACGGGGAACCTGACCAGGGGGCCGCGACCGACGTGTCGGGTGCCGCAGAAGCCCATATCCCGCTTGGAGGGGTCACTGGCAGAAAAAACCCGGCACGGTTAGACTCCGCGCCCCTGTGTCAGGTCTAGCCAATCCCTGAGTGGTAGTGCACCCCAAGTTTGTGACACATTCTTGACAATCCTCCATAACAGCATTTAGTAACATCATACTGTATGCATGTCAAATTGCAATTAAAAGTATTCAGATAAGAAGTGAGAGGACTTATGACTTGGGAGTACTTGTGCACAGCAAACACGCCCCTGTCATGTAAAACACTCACCGTCCCTGCCCCTCCCCACCCCGTCATTGCATCGACTTATCAAGATGCATTGGGTCGACCAATGAAGGTCAACAGGCCTTAGATCGACACCTGAAATAGGTCAACATGGCTAAAGTTGACAAGGTTGGAAGGTTGACACAACCATTAACCCCTTCCCGACATTTGACGTATATATACGTCATGGCCGGGATGTACTTCCCGACACATGACGTATATATACGTCATGACTTCAAAGTGCCACTGCGTCTAGAGACGCAGTGACAGAGGGACGATGTCTGCTGTCCCTGACAGCAGACATGTCCCTACATGCCCAGGGGGGGCGGCGATGCCGCCCCCCCGTCGGCGATCGCTGTGATTGGCTGTTCAATGTGAACAGCCATTCGCAGCGTTTTCCTGTGTTACCGGCGAATCAGACGCTCGGTAACACAGGTGTCAATCACCGCCGGGTGTGAGGGGGCATGAGGGGGTCATCGGTGACGACGACACCTCACCCCACCTGCCCCCAAGGCTGTGATTGGTCCGTCGGACCGCCGGACCAATCACAGCCAAGGCGCGTCATTTAAACTAACGGTGACTGCGCTGCAGACGCCATTCCGGTCTGGAATTGCGTGCAGAGCGGTCACCGTGCCATCTGTCGTGATATACTGACCTGATCCTTGCCTGATACTTACCTGATCACCGCTGATCAACGCTGGTAGCGTGCTGCCAGCAGTTGGATGCTTCCTGGATCTTGTGACTTCCTGTGTCCTGCTGCTGCAGTGTCATAGAGTCACAGATCGTGAGAGATAGTGACAGATAGTGACAGAGAGTGACAGAGAGTGATAGAGAGTGATAGAGAGTGATAGAGAGTGCTATATTTTGTGTCTGCTGCACCCCTTTTGTGCTGATCAGTATATCTGTGCTGATCAGCAACTTTTTGGGGATTTTTTTTTTATATATATACCTGTCAGTTGCACCAAAGGTTGTGCTGCCTGTGCAACTGACTGCTGCCCCCCCTTTTGTGCTGATCAGTTTAAATTAATTAACTGATCAGCAACTTTTTGGGGGTCCAGGTTTTTTTTTTATATATATACCCTGTCAGGTTGCACCCGCAGTTGTCTGCCTGCTGCCCCTCACTGCTAATCAGTGTCGCATCACTGCATCACTGATCTGCAGTTTTTTGGGGGGGGGGGGGGATTGCAGTGGGGTTTTGTTTTTACACCCACGTTGCTTTTGTGGGTGCTTTTGTGGGTGTCCTGTGGCCGCTGATCAGTGACGTACATCACTGAACAGCATTTTTGGCACAGGGCTGATATAATTTTTTTTCTGCAGATTTTTTAAATTGTTTTTTTTTTTGGAGAGTGCTGTGGTTTATTACACCCACGTTGCTTTTGTGGGTGTCCTGTGGCCGCTGATCAGTGACGTACATCACTGAACAGCATTTTTGGCACAGGGCTGATATCATTTTTTTCTGCAGTTTTTTTAAATTGTTTTTTTTTTGGAGAGTGCTGTGGTTTATTACACCCACGTTGCTTTTGTGGGTGTCCTGTGGCCGCTGATCAGTGACGTACATCACTGAACAGCATTTTTGGCACAGGGCTGATATCATTTTTTTTCTGCAGTTTTTTTAAATTGTTTTTTTTTGGAGAGTGCTGTGGTATTTTTTTTTTTTAAATTGTTTTTACACCTGTTGCCTTTGAGCGCTGTTCAGTGACGGATGTTACTGACCAACATCTGTGCTCAATTTTTGGCGCAGGACCTTTTTTTTTTTTTTTTAACCCCTTCAATTTTTATTTTTTTTGGGATCAAATTCCTGTATAAAGTATTTTTTGCACTACATACACACTAAACACCACATACCCCCCGTGTTGAAATAAAGTTTGTACCCCCCCCCCAACACTATACACGTGTTGAAACATTACACTTACAGAAACACAAAAATAAAAATGGCATCCCAAATGTCATCCCAAATGTCATCCCAGTCATCCAGAAGAATGTATTCAGCGGAGGAGGCATATGCCATGCTTGCCTCTGACTCTGACACAGCCAGTGATGCAAGCAGGGAATTTGAAGGATTCGTCTTAAGCTCCTCTTCCTCCTCTAGTGATGAGGGACCCCCTCAAAGACGCCCCCGTAGAGCAGCTGAGACCCCCCCCCCCCAAATGATTGATCCCGTATGGACCCCACCACCAGACAATTTTGAGCCCCAGGTTCCTGAGTTTTTGGCCATCCCAGGAATCCAATTTGATTCAACAGGTCTCAGAGAAATTGACTTTTTCAAATTATTTTTCTCTGATGATTTTATAAATTTAATGGTGGACCAAAGTAATTTATATGCCCAGCAGTTTATTGCTCAAAACCCCACGTCATCATTTGCTAGGTGGACCCCTGTAGATGCAGTAGAGATGATGACGTTTTGGGGTCTGGTGTTACATATGGGCATAGTAAAAAAGCCAGAAATTAGGCAATATTGGAGTACAGATGTTCTGTACAGCACCCCACTTTACCGTATGGCCATGACTCGGACTCGTTTTGAGATAATCCTTAAATTTTTACATTACACCGATAATGCACAGTGCCCACCCAGAGATGATCCCACCTTTGACCGGCTATTCAAAGTCAGGCCGGTCATTGATCATTTCAGTGCCAAATTTGCAGAGATGTACATCCCTGAAAAATGTATTTGTATCGACGAGTCCCTTATACATTTTAAAGGAAGGGTTAAATTCCGCCAGTACCTTCCCAGTAAGAGGGCAAGGTATGGCATAAAAATGTATAAACTGTGTGAAAGCACCTCAGGGTACACCCACAGGTTTAGGGTATATGAAGGGAAGGATTCAAGAATTGAACCGCCAGAATGCCCCCCCTCCCTCGTAGGTGTTAGTGGAAAAATTGTCTGGGATTTAGTGCACCCCTTCCTGGATAAAGGTTATCACCTCTATGTGGATAACTTTTACACTAGCATCCCCCTGTTTAAGGCCCTTGGTTCAAGAGGTACAGCAGCTTGCGGTACTGTGCGCAAGAACCAAAGAGGCCTCCCAAAAACGCACATTGCCCAAGTACTGAGAAGGGGTGAAAGCAGGGCACAATCCACCGAAAATATGTTGTTGGTCAAATATAAGGACAAGAGGGATGTCCTTATACTGACAACAATTCATGGAGACAGTACCACCTCCATCCCTGTACGAGGTACCAGTACCCACACCTCAAAACCTAATTGTATCCTAGATTACAATAAGTACATGGGCGGAGTGGATCTTTCAGATCAGGTACTGAAGCCGTACAGTCCCCTGCGGAAAACAAAAATCTGGTACAAGAAGCTGGCCGTGTATATCATCCAGATGGCACTGTATAACGCTTATGTGCTATTCCGTTCTACCAGCCAGAGGGGGACATTTATGCACTTTCAAGAGGAAGTCATAAAGGGCCTAATATTTGGGAACCAGCAGGCAGAGGGCCCCAGTACTTCTAGTACTGGCCCCCGTATTGTACCAGGGCAGCATTTTCCTAACGAAATCCCCTCCACTGCAAGAAAGGGCAGGACACAAAAAAGGTGCAAAGTTTGCTATAAAAAGGGAATAAGAAAGGATACTATTTTCCACTGTGAAACTTGCCCCGACAAACCCGGCCTATGTATAAAGGAGTGTTTTAAAATATACCACACATCTATGGATTATTAGGTTCATCATTTCACCGTGCTTCGGGGGTCTTGCTAATGCCACATAGCACCCACCATTCATTCCACCAGAATCTGAGCTGCAAAATCCGAAAATCACTCCTTCCCTTCTGAGTCCTGCCATGCACCCAACTGGTATTTTTTGGTCACATATGAGGCATTGCCATACTCGGGAGAAATTGGGGCACAGATTTTGGGGTGCTTTGTCTCCTTCATTCCTTGTGAAAATGAAAAATTTGGAGCCAGAACTGCATTTTTGTGTAAAAAATTTAATTTTTCATTTGCACAGCCCAGTTGTATCAAAACTGGTGAAACCCCTGGGGGTTTGAAATGTACACTATACCCCTAGATGAATTCCCTGAGGGGTGTAGTTTGCAAAATGGGGTCACTTGTGGGGGGGTTCCACTGTATTGGTGCTTCGGGGGTCTTGCTAATGCGACATAGCACCCACCAACATTCCACCAGAATCTGTGCTGCAAAATCCAAATATCACTCCTTCCCTTCTGAGTCCTGCCATTTTTTGGTCACACATGAGACATTGTCGTACTCGGGAGAAATTGGGGCACAGATTTTGGGGTGCTTTGTCTCCTTCATTCCTTGTGAAAATGAAAAATTTGGAGCCAGAACTGCATTTTTGTGTAAAAAATGTAATTTTTCATTTGCACAGCCCAGTTGTATCAAAATTGGTGAAACCCCTGGGGGTTTGAAATGTACACTATACCCCTAGATGACCTCCCTGAGGGGTGTAGTTTGCAAAATGGGGTCACTTGTGGGGGGGTTCCACTGTATTGGTGCTTCGGGGGTCTTGCTAATGCGACATAGCACCCACCAACATTCCACCAGAATCTGAGCTGCAAAATCCAAAAATCACTCCTTCCCTTCTGAGTCCTGCCATGCACCCAAATGGTATTTTTTGGTCACATGTGAGGCATTGCCGTACTCGGGAGAAATTGGGGCACAGATTTTGGGGTGCTTTTTCTCCTTCATTCCTTGTGAAAATGAAAAATTTGGAGCCAGAACTGCATTTTTGTGTAAAAAATGTAATTTTTCATTTGCACAGCCCAGTTGTATCAAAATTGGTGAAACCCCTGGGGGTTTGAAATGTACACTATACCCCTAGATGAATTCCCTGAGGGGTGTAGTTTGCAAAATGGGGTCACTTGTGGGGGGGTTCCACTGTATTGGTGCTTCGGGGGTCTTGCTAATGCGACATAGCACCCACCAACATTCCACCAGAATCTGAGCTGCAAAATCCAAAAATCACTCCTTCCCTTCTGAGTCCTGCCATGCACCCAAATGGTATTTTTTGGTCACATGTGAGGCATTGCCGTACTCGGGAGAAATTGGGGCATAGATTTTGGGGTGCTTTGTCTCCTTCATTCCTTGTGAAAATGACAAATTTGGAGCCAGAACTGCATTTTTGTGTAAAAAATGTAATTTTTCATTTGCACAGCCCAGTTGTATCAAAATTGGTGAAACCCCTGGGGGTTTGAAATGTACACTATACCCCTAGATGAATTCCCTGAGGGGTGTAGTTTGCAAAATGGGGTCACTTGTGGGGGGGTTCCACTGTATTGGTGCTTCGGGGGTCTTGCTAATGCGACATAGCACCCACCAACATTCCACCAGAATCTGAGCTGCAAAATCCAAAAATCACTCCTTCCCTTCTGAGTCCTGCCATGCACCCAAATGGTATTTTTTGGTCACATGTGAGGCATTGCCGTACTCGGGAGAAATTGGGGCACAGATTTTGGGGTGCTTTGTCTCCTTCATTCCTTGTGAAAATGAAAAATTTGGAGCCAGAACTGCATTTTTGTGTAAAAAATGTAATTTTTCATTTGCACAGCCCAGTTGTATCAAAATTGGTGAAACCCCTGGGGGTTTGAAATGTACACTATACCCCTAGATGAATTCCCTGAGGGGTGTAGTTTGCAAAATGGGGTCACTTGTGGGGGGGTTCCACTGTATTGGTGCTTCGGGGGTCTTGCTAATGCGACATAGCACCCACCAACATTCCACCAGAATCTGAGCTGCAAAATCCAAAAATCACTCCTTCCCTTCTGAGTCCTGCCATGCACCCAAATGGTATTTTTTGGTCACATGTGAGGCATTGCCGTACTCGGGAGAAATTGGGGCACAGATTTTGGGGTGCTTTTTCTCCTTCATTCCTTGTGAAAATGAAAAATTTGGAGCCAGAACTGCATTTTTGTGTAAAAAATGTAATTTTTCATTTGCACAGCCCAGTTGTATCAAAATTGGTGAAACCCCTGGGGGTTTGAAATGTACACTATACCCCTAGATGAATTCCCTGAGGGGTGTAGTTTGCAAAATGGGGTCACTTGTGGGGGGGTTCCACTGTATTGGTGCTTCGGGGGTCTTGCTAATGCGACATAGCACCCACCAACATTCCACCAGAATCTGAGCTGCAAAATCCAAAAATCACTCCTTCCCTTCTGAGTCCTGCCATGCACCCAAATGGTATTTTTTGGTCACATGTGAGGCATTGCCGTACTCGGGAGAAATTGGGGCATAGATTTTGGGGTGCTTTGTCTCCTTCATTCCTTGTGAAAATGACAAATTTGGAGCCAGAACTGCATTTTTGTGTAAAAAATGTAATTTTTCATTTGCACAGCCCAGTTGTATCAAAATTGGTGAAACCCCTGGGGGTTTGAAATGTACACTATACCCCTAGATGAATTCCCTGAGGGGTGTAGTTTGCAAAATGGGGTCACTTGTGGGGGGGTTCCACTGTATTGGTGCTTCGGGGGTCTTGCTAATGCGACATAGCACCCACCAACATTCCACCAGAATCTGAGCTGCAAAATCCAAAAATCACTCCTTCCCTTCTGAGTCCTGCCATGCACCCAAATGGTATTTTTTGGTCACATGTGAGGCATTGCCGTACTCGGGAGAAATTGGGGCACAGATTTTGGGGTGCTTTGTCTCCTTCATTCCTTGTGAAAATGAAAAATTTGGAGCCAGAACTGCATTTTTGTGTAAAAAATGTAATTTTTCATTTGCACAGCCCAGTTGTATCAAAATTGGTGAAACCCCTGGGGGTTTGAAATGTACACTATACCCCTAGATGAATTCCCTGAGGGGTGTAGTTTGCAAAATGGAGTCACTTGTGGGGGGTTTCCACTGTATTGGTGCTTCGGGGGTCTTGCTAATGCGACATAGCACCCACCAACATTCCACCAGAATCTGAGCTGCAAAATCCAAAAATCACTCCTTCCCTTCTGAGTCCTGCCATGCACCCAAATGGTATTTTTTGGTCACATGTGAGGCATTGCCGTACTCGGGAGAAATTGGGGCACAGATTTTGGGGTGCTTTGTCTCCTTCATTCCTTGTGAAAATGACAAATTTGGAGCCAGAACTGCATTTTTGTGTAAAAAATGTAATTTTTCATTTGCACAGCCCAGTTGTATCAAAATTGGTGAAACCCCTGGGGGTTTGAAATGTACACTATACCCCTAGATGAATTCCCTGAGGGGTGTAGTTTGCAAAATGGGGTCACTTGTGGGGGGGTTCCACTGTATTGGTGCTTCGGGGGTCTTGCTAATGCGACATAGCACCCACCAACATTCCACCAGAATCTGAGCTGCAAAATCCAAAAATCACTCCTTCCCTTCTGAGTCCTGCCATGCACCCAAATGGTATTTTTTGGTCACATGTGAGGCATTGCCGTACTCGGGAGAGATTGGGGCACAGATTTTGGGGTGCTTTGTCTCCTTCATTCCTTGTGAAAATGAAAAATTTGGAGCCAGAACTGCATTTTTGTGTAAAAAAAATAATTTGTCATTTTCACTGCCCAGTTGTACCACAATTGGTGAAACCCCTGGGGGTTTGAAATGTACACTATACCCCTAGATGAATTCCCTGAGGGGTGTAGTTTGCAAAATGGGGTCACTTGTGGGGGGGTCCTAACTTTTAGCATCTTATGGTGCCTAGAAACCTACATGGTGCCTAAAAAATAATCTCATAAAAAGGAGGCTCCAAAATCAAATAGGTGCTCCTTCTATTATGAAGCCTGTGGTTTGGTCAACATGCACACTAGGGCCACATATAGGATATTTATGAAAACAAAAGAATTGGGGGAATCAATTTTTAGTCACATTTCTCTAGTAAAATCTACTGTGTCCCTTAGAAAAATGTATTAAAATTGCAAATCTGCAAAAAAAATGAAATTTTGAAATTTCACCTACACTTTGTTTTAATTCCTGTGAAACACCTAAAGGGTTAACAAACTTCCAAAATGCTGTTTTGAATACTGTGAGGGGTGCAGTTTTTGAAATGGCATCATTTATGGGGGTGTCTCACATACAAGTCCCTCAAAGTCACATCAGAACTGAACTGGTCCCTAAAAAAATCAGTGTTTGAAATTTTCTTGAAAATTTGAGAATTTGCTATTCATATTTTAAGCCTCCTAGTGTCCAAAAAAATTAAAAGGATGTTGAAATAATGATGGAAACATAAAGTAGACATATGGTCTATGTTAGTTATTAACTATTTTGAGTGGTATGATTATTTGTCTCACAAGCAGAAAATTTAACATTTTGAAAATTGCTAAATTTTCCATTTTTTTGCGACATTTTGGTATTTTTCACAAAAAAACACAGACTGTATCGACCCAAATTTACCACTAACTTGAAGTACAATGTGTCACGAGAAAACAATCTCAAAATCACTGGGATAAGTAAAAGCAAAAAAAAAGTTATCCCCACTTAAGTGATACCTGTCAGACTTGAAAAAAAGGGCTCTGTCAGGAAGGCAAAAACAGGCTGCGGCGGGAAGGGGTTAAGTCAACAATGGCAAGGTCAACATGAGTTTCCTACAGTATGTCAATGTGACTTATTCTACTGATGCTTACAGCTGGGAAATACTGTACTGAAGTCTCAATAATTGCCATTCTGCACTCTTGAAGCATAGGCAATTAGGAAATAACTTCCCAAACATCCCTCAAATTTATTGAGGTACCAATTTAAAGTCATCTGAGACTAAGCAGGACTATTCTTAAAACCTGGAATGTTAAGACCCCTATTCCGTCAAACACTAATTGCAAACGGCATTAAAAAAGTACCTTGGTGCATTTATCAATAATAGCTCAGCTGTGTAAACATCGGCACTGTGTACATATCTGAATCAGGCCCTTCTGGAAGCATACTTAATAATATCTGTGTACATTAACTAAACTGAGCACCCACATACAATGGATTAAACTGTTTTGTGTCCAAACATTTATTTTCTTATCTTATTGTTTCGAAGAACATCGCTTACCAACATTTTCTCTACAGAAGAAAGTGCAGGGTTTTTCAAGGGGGCTTTCCATATATAGAGATTTTACTAAACCCAATCACCTCACAGCAAAATGCCACAATTTGCATGTCTGTTGGAAGGGCCGGGGTCAAAATGGCGCAATTCTACTGTAAGCATGTCATTTTGGCACCGCCCCCTATACAGTGACTCTGGGCTTAATGATTTGTCCCCGGTCTCACTCCTCTATCAGGGGGCTCGTTTCTACTACTCGGAAACCCCCCTTGTGTGCGCTACTGCTCTAGTTCCTACTAGTAAGTCATTCTCAGGATTATCGGTTCAGGATTTGTATTTCTTAGGCTGGACAGGATCTAGGTGTACAGATTAGTGTGTAAAGGCGACTGCAATTAAACCTTCCACAACAGCTGAAAACGGTCGATCCTGAATGTACACAAAGCTATTTAGATTTGTATATCCAGGACGCATAGCATGGCTACCCTGATCCTCACCTTAGTTTTTGTGGTAGGTAGGAAGTAGACTGCCTTATATTACATGTATATTACAGGTAGCCAACATGCATAGTGCAGATGACAGGACTCTGTGGATGAATCTGTGTGATGTCATGACGTCACGCAGAAATTGTGCAGTTCTACTCTGGGAACGTTTTGGAAAGGGTGGATTTCTTTATGGGCCCTGCTGCTTTACAGTCCTTTTTATTTTATTTTTATCCAGAAAGTTGTCAAAAATTGATTGGGAGCATAAAAGCACATTTTACAACTTGGAGATGGAATCATCACTTACACGGTACAATACACGGTACAATTGCTAGGTGCGATGAGATGCACTCTCCCGTCCTGTGCTGCACATACTTTTTGTACTTGATCTCATCTCATCTCATTGCATTGCAAAACCTATGCGATGCGATCTAGTCCAAATTGTATACAATAATTGTACCGTGTATGGGCACCTTTATGGGAGGCCACACCCTATAACCTGTGGTGTGCAACTGAGCCACGCTTTCTGAAGAGGCCGCACTGACTGTCTACAAAAACGTAGACTATTAAAGAGTTACATTGAGGGCAGAATTTGGGAATCAATGTACTTATACACTGCTTACAAACTTGAATGTTACACCTGTGAGTAACATATATATTAATAGCTAATGAAACATGTAAATTGAAGGAGTATTTTACAGTATTAGATCAAAATGTGAAAGTTTGTATTCACGGAGACTGCGATTATGACTTCATTGCACTGAGTGGGACTTTATCTCCTTATTTAATTAATAAGCCCTACCCCGAAAATAAGCCCTATCAAAATTTCCATTACCCGAGTCCGAGCACTAAATTCAATGCCCCCAGCTCCCCCTTACCACCACTCTGCTTGAGGGATGCTGTACAGAACTGTATCAGCCCTTGTACCGTTGAAGACTCCAGCTCCTGGTCCCAGGGATGCATTGCGCATTGCGCATGATGTCATCGCGCACATCCACGCAGCTCCTGTACACGGTGGGAGCAGAGTAAATCAGCAGCGGCGCCAGCGGAGAGCCTGGTGCTGTAAAATCAGGACTGGAGGCATGGTGTCTGTAAAAGCAGGACTGGGGCATGGTGGCTGTAAAAGCAGGAATGAGGGCATGGTGGCTGTAAAAGCAGGACTGGCGGCATGTGGCTGTAAAAGCAGGATGGGGGCATGGTGGCTGTAAAAGCAGGACTGGGGGCATGGTGGCTGTAAAAGCCGGACTGGGGGTCTGGTGGCTGTAAAAGCAGGACTGGGGGCATGGTGGCTGTAAAAGCAGGACTGGGGACATGGTGCTGTAAAATCAGGACTGGAGGCATGGTGGCTGTAAAAGCAGGACTGGGGGCATGGTGTCTGTAAAAGCAGGACTGGGGCATGGTGGCTGTAAAAGCAGGAATGGGGGCATGGTGGCTGTAAAAGCAGGACTGGGGGCATGTGTCTGTAAAAGCAGGATGGGGCATGGTGGCTGTAAAAGCAGGACTGGGGGTCTGGTGGCTGTAAAAGCAGGACTGGGGACATGGTGGCTGTAAAAGCAGGACTGGGGGCATGGTGGCTGTAAAAGCAGGACTGGGGGCATGGTGGCTGTAAAAGCAGGACTGGGGCATGGTGGCTGTAAAAGCAGGAATGGGGGCATGGTGGCTGTAAAAGCAGGATGGGGGCATGGTGGCTGTAAAAGCCAGACTGGGGGCATGGTGGCTGTAAAAGCAGGATGGGGGCATGGTGGCTGTAAAAGCAGGACTGGGGGCATGGTGGCTGTAAAAGCAGGACTGGGGGCATGGTGGCTGTAAAAGCAGGACTGGGGGCATGGTGGCTGTAAAAGCAGGATGGGGGCATAGTGGCTGTAAAAGCAGGATGGGGGCATGGTGGCTGTAAAAGCAGGACTGGGGGCATGGAGGCTGTAAAAGCAGGACTGGGGGCATGGTGGCTGTAAAAGCAGGATGGGGGCATGGTGGCTGTAAAAGCAGGATGGGGGCATGGTGGCTGTAAAAGCCAGACTGGGGGCATGGTGGCTGTAAAAGCAGGATGGGGGCATGGTGGCTGTAAAACCGGACTGGGTGCATGGTGGCTGTAAAAGCAGGACTGGGGGCATGGTGGCTGTAAAAGCAGGATGGGGGTATGGTGGCTGTAAAAGCAGGATGGGGGCATGGTGGCTGTAAAAGCAGGATGGGGGCATGGTGGCTGTAAAAGCAGGACTGGGGGCATGGTGGCTGTAAAAGCCGGACGGGGGGCATGATGGCTGTAAAAGCAGGATGGGGGCATGGTGGCTGTAAAAGCAGGATGGGGGCATGGTGGCTGTAAAAGCAGGATGGGGGCATGGTGGCTGTAAAACCGGACTGGGGGCATGGTGGCTGTAAAAGCAGGATGGGGGCATGGTGGCTGTAAAAGCAGAATGGGGGCATGGTGGCTGTAAAAGCAGGATGGGGGCATGGTGGCTGTAAAAGCCAGACTGGGGGCATGGTGGCTGTAAAAGCAGGATGGGGGCATGGTGGCTGTAAAACCGGACTGGGGGCATGGTGGCTGTAAAAGCAGGATGGGGGCATGGTGGCTGTAAAAGCAGGATGGGGGCATGGTGGCTGTAAAAGCAGGATGGGGGCATGGTGGCTGTAAAAGCAGGATGGGGGCATGGTGGCTGTAAAAGCAGGATGGGGGCATGGTGGCTGTAAAAGCAGGATGGGGGCATAGTGGCTGTAAAAGCAGGATGGGGGCATGGTGGCTGTAAAAGCAGGACTGGGGGCATGGTGGCTGTAAAAGCAGGACTGGGGGCATGGTGGCTGTAAAAGCCGGACTGGGGGCATGGTGGCTGTAAAAGCAGGATGGGGGCATGGTGGCTGTAAAAGCAGGATGGGGGCATGGTGGCTGTAAAACCGGACTGGGGGCATGGTGGCTGTAAAAGCAGGATGGGGGCATGGTGGCTGTAAAAGCAGGATGGGGGCATGGTGGCTGTAAAAGCAGGATGGGGGCATGGTGGCTGTAAAAGCAGGACTGGGGGCATGGTGGCTGTAAAAGCAGGACTGGGGGCATGGTGGCTGTAAAAGCCGGACTGGGGGCATGGTGGCTGTAAAAGCAGGATGGGGGCATGGTGGCTGTAAAAGCAGGATGGGGGCATGGTGGCTGTAAAAGCAGGATGGGGGCATGGTGGCTGTAAAAGCAGGATGGGGGCATGGTGGCTGTAAAAGCAGGATGGGGGCATGGTGGCTATAAAATAAGCCCTACCCCGAAAATAAGCCCTATGGTGTTTTTTGTTGAAAAAAAAAAAACAGTCTTATTATTGGGGAAACTCGGTAGTAATAAGGATTTTTGGGGGATATTTATTTTTTATATGTTTAATAAATATTGTCATTTTGAAGAGCCCTTAATCATATTCATTTGTATATTTGAACATTTATTGATGTTTCTCTAGTTGTTCAGCAACATTGTTTCTGTCTATTCTCTGCTACTGCTACAATGGACGGACTTTGTTCTACACGAACTGAGCAGGATTTATTCCTCTTTGCTATAGAGCCCTACATTTTACGGATTCTATATACTGTAGCATGAACCAAATTAAATGTGTTCTATTCCTATTAAATGCCTATTAAATCATTCATTTTGGTCAATACCTCACCAGCTTAGTGCCTGAGCTACAATAATATTAAATCTGTATATGTTGTCATGCATGTATTGGAGGTGTGGTGTGAATGACTGATAATTGTATATACATTGATTTCTATGTATCATTAATTAAATAACATACAGGAAATAAATAATGGGGTTTACACAAAACAAAATATGTCCACCATGTTATTTTGCAGTCCTGTGCCATGTTAAGAAAAACATGCTCTTTATATGGATAACTAGTAAGCCCGCTGGAAGCAAAAGCTTCGAAAGCTATTCTGCTACTGTACCTTCTGGGGGAAATTTACTAAGATGTGTATTCTACTTCACATGTGATGTTGCTATGGGCAACCAATCAGATCCTGTCTACTATCTTCTAATGCGTGCTAAATAAAAATGAAGTAGATTCTGATTGGTTGCCCATAGCAACATAACATGTGGAGTAGAATACACATCTTAGTAAATTTCCCCCTCTGTTTGTGCATGTGTAAGAAAGAGATGTAGTTTAACTCTCTACAAGCAGATGGCAGTGTTTCTGAGACTCACGGACACTAGACATATATATATATATATATATATATATATATATATATAGATGATGAATAGTAGTACTTCATCATGGTCATTCATTCTTCATACTCAGAGAATAGCCAGCCCTGGGTGGCAGGATACTTTAGCTGCCTCTAGATGTCAGGCTCTCAGCACGCTGATTATAGATACATAAGCGCATGCATCCCCTTGCAACGGAGCTCCCCGTCGGTCCCCGGCGCTCGATTCCCACCTCCGCCCTCCCTAAACCTGCCCATATCCCTGTAGCAGATACAGGCAGGGATCGTGTCCCCTGCCGCCCGGAAACTAGGACACACAGATGCGTGTGGGACGCTCGCGCGTCCCAGCTAGATGGAGCACCATCTCACCAGCGGGGGCATTCTGGTGAGCCCCTGCGCTGGCGGAAAGGCGCTCCATCTGTATATCATTAACGGTGCATGCTCCCTTTTGTCATCTGTACACGCTGCTAAACTCTGAGTACATCATCAATGATATACCTTATACCCTTGGATGTGGCCAATGGGGCTAATTCAGTATCCCTTAAAATCTGCAAAAATCTATTGTTGCAGATCTGCACACGCACAACATGACAGCTGTTTAGTTATTAAGGGGGGGTTTTGATGGGTGGGGAAGCGTCATTGTCTGCGTCCCAACAACACAAGCACATCCGGACCATTTAGGAGGAGGGCCACGACAACTGTGTGATGTCACACGCAGCCGCTGTGACCTGAAATATGGCCAGGCTGTGTCTAGCTTCAAGACGCTAATATCTGAACGTTTGAAACTTATATCAGAAATCTATGAAGAACTTTAATTTAAAGGACACTGGGCTGATTCAAAGATGGACGCTGTATATATCTCTGCAGTGACTGGATGCAGCAGTGATGTGTAAAAATACAGAACTAATGCACAGGAGACGCCTGTAGGAAAAAGACACCTCCTGCCATAACCCTGTGGTGAGTGCTGTGTTAAAAGACACAGATGCATCTAAAGATGCAGCATCAGATCTGAGCCTCAGCTGACTCAGAATGACTGTCAGAACTGCTAAATCCATGACAGGAAGTCTGCATCAGAAGATGCAATCTCTGGTCTTGGCACTACCAGAAAATGATAACACAAAGTTATAGCACAGGGTAGACACACCAGGAGGGGTAAAACAAATGGTTAATGACCGAGATAGACTAGAGGAATGGTCAAGAAAATGGCAACTACAGTTTAATGGCAAAAAATGCAAAATCATGCACTTAAGTCTCAAAAATGCAGAAGTACTAATGGCACTATTATGAAAACTACTGAGGAAGGAATGAATGCAAGAGTCACCATTTCAAGGAACTTAAAGGCAGGTTGGGAGAGGAATCAGCAGCAGAAAGAAAGAAGTAATAATGCCACTGTATAGGTCATTGGTACAACCTCATCTCGAGCAGGGCCATCTTAACAACAGCCCGGGCCCCTGGGCAAAACTATTCACTGGGCCCTGACATCCCCCCTGGTGAGATGCCGGGACATATAGGCCCTTATTCTGGTTGGTGCGGATATGTCCGCATGCGTTCGTTCCGCCGATGTTTTGTGTCTGCGCATGTGCAGAGGCATATCTGAGCATGTGCGAAAGGGACATACGTCCAAATTCCGCATGAATTGTTTACACTACCAACAGGGGGAGGAGAGGGGCGTGAATGGCTGTTTGGCCTCATTAACATATGCATACGCCCCGCGTTTCATGGGCGTTCCCATGAAAACGCTGGGTGTACGTATGGTAATGCAGCCGTGACGCACGTGTAGGGGGCGGACATATGACATTGCCGGATGTCAGCTGCCAGCCCAGATCCCTGCTTTTGCACGGAGAAATACCCGAGTGGTCTGAGCTCGCGGGAGCTGCCTGACCACTCGGTCCTGCATTCGATGGTCTGCGACCATCGAATGATGGGGGAGGTTCCCAGAGATGGAGGAGGTGTATACATGAGAAATCCACTCGTGCTCCGTGCGGTCAGCGGCTTACCGCATTTGGACGGAGTGAGCGATCCGTACGGAAGGCGGGGGTTAGGACGCACGGTCCTGGCCGCATATTCGGCTCTGGCCGCACAGACCAGAATAAGGCCCATAGAGACGAGTGCAGGGAGCAGGGATGAGTGTCCCCTTGTAACTAATGCGCACTACTGCACACTTGCACCCACTCCCCCCACCGGCTGACAGGTCATACACCCCCCCCCCCCCCCCCCACACCCTGGCTCACCAATCACATCCCGTACTCAGAAAGCTTTTCGATCACGGGTAGGTTACCCCTGTGCCTGTCACCAGCTGAATGCACATCCTGCCCCCATTCCCCCCGGCACCGACTGTCTCTACTCACTGCCTGGCCCGCTCACACCGCAGGGGACATGTGACTGTCAGTTAGACTAGATGGGCCAAGTGTTTCTTATCTGCGGTCAAATTCTATATTTCTAAGTTTATAGGGTTTAAGGGTAACAATACGGTTAAAAAGGGGCAGACTCGATTGACCGAATGGTTCTTATCAGCCATCAAATTCTATATTTCTATAAAATTGTGGCCCCCTTTTTGTGAAAGCTGACCAGATCCAGCCACCACTTGCCCCAAAATGTTTACAGGCTGTCAATCATGCTGTGGTACAGGGGACACCAAATGTTGTCAGGCAGTGGTATCCCTATGTGTTTAGTGGCCGGCATATGTACAGCTCCTGTTACTGAGCAGGAGCCGGCACTGTGGTGATACCCCTCGTTGTGTGACCCATTGGTGCAGTCCGCACTCCCCTAGTTATGCCACTGCACTGCACGCCACGCCACTGCACTCAGGACCTGTTCTGTACATGTGTAGTCCATCCATCATTGGAGTTGTACACAAGATCTGCAGCTAGTGGTTTACTACAACACTTACCAAAATATGGGTGGACATAACATTTTAGAACAATTATTAATATCATTGTTATATTAAAGATGAAGAAAAATAAAAGATGTGTTATTTATATTTATTATTTATTAACAGTTTCTTATATAGCGCACACATATTCCGCAGCGCTTTACAGAGAATATTTGAACATTCACATCAGTCCCTGCCCCAGTGTGTTACAAAATATTTAATATAATGTAACATTGTAATATATACAAGCCAGATTTTGCGGACTATACACAAAGTTCTAAATGTAATACATAGCCAGACAGTGCTCCCACAAACTTGGTACCTCACACCCCCACTGCAATAAAGGATAGGACGCACAGTAAAGTTGCTAAACAATTGCAATAACCACACTTTCAATATAATGATAAAGGTTGCCATTTTGTACCATTTAATGAATTCAAATCTGTCAACCGATGATTCTCAAAAAGGATCTCAGAAATGATAATATATTATCTTCAACACTATAAAATACATTAATCTGTAAATCTAGGGAATTAGCTTTCTATAATTAGAAACAACTTGATCACGTAACCATCTAAAGCCGGCTGTATTCTCAATTACAAAACATTAAGTCCCATCAGTAAATTGTTATATTATTCGTCAAGGATTAACACCATTGTAGAGTAGAGTCCTGTCTCATCAACCACATAATTTAGTAACAAGTAGTATTGTTAACATGTAATAATAACCATAAACTCAGTGTAGCATCAGATTGTAGGTTTCACATTACACATTACACATTACATTACATTGAGCAGGTCCAGGAGCTTACCTAGATATAGTGTCGTTTTCAAGGCAAACATTTGCAATGGCCCTTAAGTACCACCCAATGGGGAAAAATGTATATAACACATATAACTTTTGACAGCTCTGGGCCATAGCCACTGCACTCCCTGCACCTATGTTAGCTATACCCTTGTACTGATCATCAGACTGCCATATTTTTGGAAAAATGTAATATAGATTGTGGCAGGGACAGTGTAGTTCCACACGAGGTTAATGTGCAACAGAAGGATCTCAGGTTTAACGCAGCAGCAGGACTGATCAGATCCAGTGCAGATTTTTCCTAATATCGGATGAGAATCCTAGTTGGGCTAATTAACAACACCTGTGGCATTGTCTTAAATATCTGTTCACGGCAGAGGGTCATTTCTCCCAATGCCAGTTAGTGAATGGGCAATAGTCTAAGGGTGTGGCGTCTACATTAGGGATCTTTTCAGCTATTGATAAGGATTTTCATTAATACAGGTTGAGTATCCCTTATCCAAATATCCGTTATCCAAATTATTCCAAAACCAATACATTCCAGAAAGTGAAAAAAAAATCGTGCTAAAACACTACTGGACACATCTGTAACATCAACACTGATATATAACTGGCACTAAATATGTGCAGGGACATGATTGCTTGGCATTTAAATTCAGTTCCTGAGATAGGCCACAAACTTTGGGGCAGATGTATTAAGCTTTAACAAGAGATAAATCCAAGGGTGATAAGGAGAGATAAAAGTCCAGCCAATCGCCTGCTAACTGCCATGTTACAGCTTGTGTTTGAAAAAAATCAGTAAGGAGCTGATTGGCTGGACGTTTATCTCTCCTTATCACCCTTGCACTTATCTCTTGTTAAGGCTTAATACATCTGCAGCAATGTTTCATGTTTTTAAACCTTCTTTTATGCACAAATAAAATAAATTAGTGTGTATTTCACGTGTTTGTTGTGTTTGTGCGACATAAGTGCAAAATACCTCAAGATACATCAGTGAAATATTCAGAAATAAGTAATAATCTGTTAGCTAAAATTATTTTGGTCCTCAGCATTTTGTATAAGGGATCAACCTGTACTTTCATACTTTTTGACTACCACCTATATATTTTTTACTCTATTTCAGTTTTTAAAACTTAATATGAATTGTCTCAAATAAGTACATACTCCAGTGTACTACCTAAGTTATATGGACAATTATGAGTCTTGTTTCTCATTATGTAACATTGTCTGTATTAGCATAACTTTTACCACATATTATATTATATAATATATAATTATATGTGAAAAAAGACAATGGTCCGGGTATTGCGCTATTCCCGATAATTAGTGAGCAGCGACTCCAAAACGATTCTCCTGTTAGCGAGAGACACAAGATAGTATGGACAAAGAAGGGGGTTGTTTGGAGTGCGCTCAAATTGTACCACCTAGCAATTGCATATGATTACAGTGATATCACAGTCACAATTTCTATGCAGTGTAATTCAGATGTTTTCATCAATAAAACGAAGACTTTGTTCGAATAGTTTTTCTTTATTAAAAAGACCCCAACGCGTTTCGTCAACACGACTTCATCAGGGGCAATGCAATTCATAAAATAATTGATACAGAAGGATTATCCTTACATTGAACAATGAGTATAAAATCGGATTAACAGGATAAGATGCACCCACTATGGGATGATTACTCAAAAACAGGAATTTCCCAGCAGTGAGAAGCAAGTCCACAGTCTGGACAAGCAATCAGCTCCACTGCAGGTACAAAGCAGTGGAGCTGATTGCTTGTCCAGACTGTGGACTTGCTTCCCACTGCTGGGAAATTCCTGTTTTTGAGTGATCATCCTATAGTGGGTGCCTCTTATCCCGTTAATCCGATTTTATACTCATTGTTCGATGTAAGGATAATCCTTCTGTATCAATTATTTTATGAATTGCATTGCCCCTCATGAAGTCGTGTTGATAAAACTATTCGAACAAAGTCTCAGTTTTATTGATGAAAACATCTTGTCACGTTTCGTGAAGCACCAGCCGGAGTGTAACGGAGGCTGGGTGCCTTAATGTAGGGCTGTTGCATGAACGACAGACTGGAGTGAAGCAATTGAATACAATTAAACCTTTTTTAATGAAGATACTGCGGTACAAGATATGCATGATGGCACAATGAATTACTGTAGATATTGATAAATTGGAAGAAGACAATAATACACAATACTTATTGGAAGAGCTTGAAGATGATTGAGAAGTTGAATGATTGGAAGGTTGGATGATTGGATGATTGAATGAAAGATTGAATGATTGGATGATTGGATGAAGAATTGGATGATTGGATGAAGAATTGGATGAAGAAGGGAATGAGAACAAGATGAAGTCCAGTTGAAATCTGTGATGAATGAGATCGTAGCTGCAGAACCAGAAGTGCGGACCACGGATAATAACCGTCAGGAGGCGAGGATGAAGATGACACCCTTTGGGGGGTTAACCTTGTCCTAATAGGCGGCAGAGGATTCCCATGGACGATCAGCAGGAGATCAAGATAGACTTTCACCAAAAGACGATAGAAGCCTGTAGTGGATACAACAGGGATAGCCAGGAATGTCTAATGATGCTAACGGGTGGACATCATTGTACTGACTGCCGGTCTGGCCCGGCTAGTCAGTATTTAAGGGTTGAGCTAAGCGGTGATTGGCTGCGCGTGTGACATCTCCCTTGGAGCCGTGCAGCATAGGCTGTGGAAACCAGGAAGATGGCCACCACCAGCTGTGGCGACAGAAACCAGCCGGCGGAGAACATATACGCGGAGGCGCTGCAGCTGGCGCTTCCCAGCCTGAGGCCTAACATGATACGGACACCATCATGGCAGCTCGTGCCTCACGCCACCCGGAGCCTGCACAGCAGGAAACTGCACACCACAACTGTCACCCGGCGATGACAGAGTGACAGAGCACAGACAGCCGGCATGGGCATCAGCAGCGGAGGTGAGCGCCACGACAGAGGATAACACATCAGGTCTGTGGGACTGGGACAGCACAGGGAGCCAGGGTAGCTGAGATGGTGGTCGTGACAGCACCCCCTCCTTTACGAGAGGCCCCAGGACACTCTTTGGGTTTAGTTGGAAATTTCTTATGAAAGTCCTGCATCATTCTGGGGGCGTGTACTTCAGACGCATTAGTCCAGGATCTCTCTTCAGGGCCATAGCGTTTCCAATCAATCAAGTACTGTAAGCGCTTGTACCTAATACGAGAGTCCAGAATTCGGGCCATCTCATATTCAATGCCCCTATGTGTGAAAACTTGGGAAGCGCAGCATGGAATTTGTTTAGCACTAAAGGTTTAAGTAATGAAATGTGAAATGAGTTTGGAATCCTTAAGTAATATGGTAATTTCAACTTATAGGCAACTGGATTGATGATCTGTAATATCGGAAAGGGACCGATAAAAGGGGGTGCAAATTTCATCGATGGTACACGAAGACAAATATTACGAGTGGACAGCCATACCTTGTCACCCACTCTCAATGTGGGAATAGCTCTTCTTCTATCGGCGAATTTCTTGATGTCTTGATGAGTCCAAGGACTCTGAGGAATGGAGAGTGGCATCAATGGACCAACTGGAGCCAAATGGGAGGACTAATGATGGGCAAAAAGAGGACAGGAAGCAATATATTCCTTAACATCTTTTTTCAAAGCAGGCCACCAGTACCTTCGAGAAAGGAATTCGTAGGTCTTCTGAATCCCCGGATGACCGGAGAATTTGGAATCATGAGCCCAACGTAAGATCTCTTTCCTTGAGCTTGGTTTAACAAAGGTTTTACCTGGGGGAATTGACACTTCTACAGTTGTTAGCAGAAAGGATTAGTATTAGTATATTAGCAGTAAGGATTAGTGTTCATTGTTGATTTTTTGACTTTATCATTTTACTCTACACCATTGTCACACATACTGGAGATGTCAGTAGCTGTCCTATTTAAGGACTTAAAGCAAATCATACATCAACAATGGTTAATTAACAACACCACCAACTGCCACTGTATAGATACAAATATTTAGAATTGTCAGTGGCTTACTTTGCTCACTACTTGTGAAGTTTAGATTGTTATTTAACTCTTCATGGCAAATTGTGCATCACATGTAAATATAGAGTTATCATTATTTTAGAGAATAGGAAATAAAAGCTAAGTTAGTACTTATGTAATATCTGGGCTCCCGTTTTTCTTATGAGACCGCGTGGCTGCGCTCGCCACGCTTCGGGCATGGTGGCTCGCTGCGCTCGCCACACTATATAAGATCAACTCCATGCGTAGTTGGATAGTAGGGGTATGAAAAAATGGACTGCATTTAACATGGGAGCCCAGATAATACATAAGTACCGCTAAGTTTTATCTCACTCATTAAACATCATCATTTACCATTTAAAAGTGTGCCTCCCAAAAGGAATTCTTTCTGTGAACGGTTGTCCACCTCGTATGGTCGGCCGTTTCCTTTCCCTGAGTATGCTTGTACAGTTAGTGCAGCAAAAGTGAGAGGATCAATAATTGGACTTCCCTCATACGATTTGGATTCCTCTTCAGTCTCCCATGATCTAGACAGAGCATCTGCCTTACGATTTTTTACTCCAGGAGAGAAAGACAATTTAAAATTGAATCTGGAAAAGAATAATGCCCATCTGGCTTGTCAAGGATTGAGACACTGAGCATTTTTCAAGTATAGCAAGTTTTTATGATCAGTGATGATATTAATGATGTGGACTGCCCCCTCGAGTAGATACCGCCACTCTTCTAAGGCCATCTTAATAGCTAGCAGTTCCTGATCCCCAATAGCATAGTTTTGTTTGGCTGGGGAAAACTTCTTGGAAAAGAAGCCGCATGGATGTAACTGTCCGTCAGAGTTAGTCTGGGAGAGCACAGCCCCCATGCCAATAGCAGAGGCATCAACTTCCAGAGTGAATGGTAAACTGACATCTGGTTGGGCCAGAACTGGTGCTGAAATGAACTTTTCTTTGAGCAGGGTAAAAGCTTTAGAGGCCTCGGGAGCCCAGTTGGAGGGCTTGGCACCCTTAGTGTGAGCAGTTATTGGAGCTACGATAGTAGAGAAGCCTTTGATGAACTTTCTGTAATAGTTTGCGAATCTGAGGAATCTTTAAACCCCTCGGAGGGTGTGAGGACGAAGCCACGTCTGGATTGCTTCGACTTTAGCTGGATCCATCTCCATACCAGAGCCTGATATGATATACCCCAAGAAGGGTATGGATGAGACCTCAAAAATAAATTTTTCTAATTTGCAGAAAAGGAGGTTCTTCCTGAGGCGAGAAAGTACTTCCTTGACAATTTCTCGATGTTTCTGAAGACTATTGGCAAAAATCAGCATATCGTCGAGATAGACCACAACATGTTTGTACAGAAGATCACGAAAGATTTCATTCATGTAAGATTGAAAAACCGCTGGTGCATCACTCAGGCCAAAAGGCATAACAAGGTATTCATAATGTCCATCTCTGGTATTAAAAGCGGTCTTCCACTCGTCTCCTTCACGAAAGCTCCTCGGAGATCTAATTTTGAAAAGATGGTAGCCCCTTTGATCCTGTCAAAAGTTCTGTGATGAGTGGTAATGGGTAACGATTTTTGATGGTGATTTTGTTTAACCCTCGATAGTCCATGCAAGGTTGTAACCCTCCATCCTTTTTCTTGACAAAAAAGAAGCCGGCTCCAGCAGGAGAAGAAGAGGGGCGGATAAACCCTTTGGCTAGATTTTCCTGTATATACTCTAACATAGCCTGCATCTCAGGCAAGGACAAAGGGTAAGTGCGACCCCGAGGAGGGTTCTTTCCAGGTATTAGATCGATTGAGCAGTCCCATGGACGATGAGGGGGTAATTTGTCAGTAGCTTTTTTTGCAGAAAACATCAGAGAAGTCTTGATATGGAGTAGGTAACCCTTCGGGAATTTGAAGAGAGACTTGACGTGTACAGATGGAGCCGGGCTCCCTCTTGCTGGCGACTCACCAGACTGTCACCGCTGGTGATCTGCCAGCAGCCCGGCTCTCTATCTGACTGAGACGCACGCGTGTCTCAGTTTCCGTGCGGCGGGGCGACGGGAACCTGTCCATCTCCGCTTCAGGGAGACGGACAGGGTTAGGGGGGTGCGGGGAGGCGGTAGGGACCCCTGGTGGCCGCCGTCAAGCCGGCAGGGACCCGGGGGAAGCCGTCGGGAAGGGATGAGCGCGCATCTCGTGCTCGCGCATCCCCTTTCGCAGATGCAGGTGGCGGGGGATGGCGGCTGGCATCGCCATCGCCATCCACTGCAAAGACAAGCCCGGCTCCATCTGTAGGTGCCACGGATTTAAGGCATGACTTGGTACAAGTGGCACCCCATGCTTGGACCTCAGACGTGACCCAATTGATACTGGGATTATGGGCACGTAACCAGGGGAGACCCAAAACAATTGGGTAGGAGGACTTAGGAATGACAAAGATCTGAATGTTTTCAGAATGTAAAAGTCCGACTTGTAAAGTTAGTGGTTGGGTTTGAAGAGTGACAGTCTCACCTAGTATATGGCTACCGTCTACAGCGATGAGGTAAACCGGACGTTGGAGAGGTATAGTAGGTAGACGCCAACGCTTGACAACATCGGTAGTGATGAAACGAATCTAGTAGAGTCGGCAATTGTCTGAACTGATGTTTGACTTGCAAGGATACTTGAAGAATACAGTCTTTATTATTTGGAGAGGTGATAACAACCCCTAACCTGCCCTCTCTCTCTTACAGGTTTGGTTCTGGCGTTTCCCGGTTTCTTTGGACAAGAATCAATGGCGTGCTGGGGATCGGCACAATAGAGACAGAGACGTTCAGTACGACGATGCTTGTGTTAATCTGGAGTCAATTTGAAACGGTTAACCTGCATAGGTTCCTCCGCTGGTGGTGGTGGAGGTTTAGAAGTGTTAAAAGATGAACTGGGAGTAGCACGATTTCTCTCTTGAGTTCTTTCTCTGAGTCTTAAATCAATTTTTGTGCAAAGGGAGATCAAGTCTTCTAATCTGGGAGGCAAATCTCTTGCTGCAAGCTCATCCTTGATTTTGTCAGAGAGCCCATTCATAAAGGACGCAAGAAAGGCTTCCTCATTCGAGGCCAATTCAGCTGCCAATATCTTGAATTGTATTAGATACTGTCCTACTGTTCGTGAACCTTGACGTAGGCGAAGGATCTCAGTTGCAGCTGAGCTGAGTCGGCCCGGCTCATCGAAGATAACCTTGATATTGGAAATGAAACGAGGATAATCACCTAGAAGTGGGTCTGCTTTTCCCCACAGTGGAGAGGCCCAATTGAGAGCAGAACTGGAGAGGAGGGATATTATATATGCCACTTTGGTACGGTCAGTAGGGAAGTATGAGGATTGAAGTTTGAAGTGAATTTCACATTGATTAATAAAGCCTCTACAGTTTTTTGGATTGCCATTGAATTTATTTGGAGTGAGAAGTTGAAGATGAGCTGTGTTACCTGTCGTTGGAGATATGGGTCTAGGAGGTTGCGCTGGAGTGACTGCTGACCCTTGGCCCTTTTGAAGTGTTACTTGAATTGTATCCAGTCTTTTTGACAGTGCTTGGAGGGCATGAATGACTGGCTCCTGAGCGACCTCCTGTTGATCCAGGCGGGCCGCCAGTTGTTGAACTGGAGCAGCTCCTCGCTCCTGTCCTGATGCTGGATCCATGGAGTCAGTACAAACTGTCACGTTTCGTGAAGCACCAGTCTGGGTGCTTTAATGTTGCATGAACGACAGACTGGAGTGAAGCAATTGAATATAATTAAACCTTTTTTAATGAAGATACTGCGGTACAAGATATGGTACTTGTTTCCTATCACGGCCACACCGATTTCCATCGGGGTGGTCGTGTCCGAAAAATTGCGTCGGTCGCATCGCATGCGATTTGGTTGCATGCGATGCGACCGACCCGATTTTTTAATTGAATCAAATGTGAATAGGGTCCCTGGGACCACACTGTATATTCTCAACTCCACGCCGACGTGGATAGTAGGGGAATGAAAAGGTCGGAGGACGCGCACCGCCACGCTTCGGGTTCACGTCAATTGTGGGGTGACGACGGGGCCATATATAATGTGAAATGGGTCATATTGGCCCATTTCACATTTTTCACATTTTTTACTATGTGAGATGGACTAAATCAAGTCCATCTCATATGGTGCCATTATAATGGCACAAGACCGACGCGATGCTCCCGATTTCAATGTTAAAAAATATTTTAACATTGAAGCCTATGGCAAAATCGGGGGCATCGCGTCGGTCGCGTCGGGGCCAATGTTAATGGTCCCGACCGACGCGATGCCCGCGATTTTTCCTTTGCCGGCAAAATGGACCTGATTTCAAAGGAAATCGGGTCCATCGCGGGCATCGTGTACCTTAACTTAAAGGTACATGATGCCCAAGATTGTGGCCGTGCTAGGAAACAAGTACCCAAGATATGAATGATGGCACAATGAATTACTGTAGATATTGATAAATTGGAAAAAGACAATAATAAACAATACTTATTGGAAGAGCTTGAAGATGATTGAGAAGTTGAATGATTGGATAATTGGAAGGTTGGATGATTGGATGATTGAATGAAAGATTGGATGATTGGATGATTGGATGAAGAATTGGATGATTGGATGAAGAATTGGATGATTGGATGAAGAAGGGAATGAGAACAAGATGAAGTCCAGTTGAAATCTGTGCTGAATGAGATCGTAGCTGCAGAACCAGGAATACGGACAACAGATAATAACCGTCAGGAGGCGAGGATGAAGATGACACCCTTTGGGGGGTTAACCTTATCCTTGTCCTAATAGGCGGCAGAGGATTCCCGTGGACGATATGGTGGAGCAGTAGACGATCAGCAGGAGATCAGGATAGACTTTCACCAAAAGACGATAGATGCCTGTAGTGGATACTACAGGGATAGCCAGGAATGTCCAATGATGCTAACGGGTGGACATCATTGTACTGACTGCCGGTCTGGCCCGGCTAGTCAGTATTTAAGGGTTGAGCTAAGTGGTGATTGGCTGCGTGTGTGACATCACCCTTGGAGCCGCGCAGCATAGGCTGTGGAAACCAGGAAGATGGCCTTTCCCAGCCTGAGGCCTAACATGATACGGACATCATCATGGCGGCTCGTGCCTCATGCCACCCGGAGCCCGCACAGCAGGAGACTGCACACCACAACTGTCACCCGGCGGTGACAGAGTGACAGAACGCAGACAGCCGGCATGGGCATCAGCAGCAGAGGTAAGCGCCACGACAGAGGGTAACACATCAGAGGTCTGTGGGACCGGGACAGCACAGGGAGCCAGGGTAGCTGAGATGGTGGTCGTGACACATCTGAATTATACTGCATAGAAATTGTGACTGTGATATCACTGTAATCAAATGCAATTGCTAGGTGGTACAATTTGAGCGCACTCCAAACAACCCCCTTCTTTGTCCATATAATTATATGTGTATTTCCTAAAGGGGTTCCTCTTTCTTTCTGTTTTACAGGGGTTCACAGGAAATTGCCCCACAGCAACGGTCCACAGGACAATGCTCTCCTATACAGGGGGTCTAATGTTGACATCATAAATAAAGACATCTGAATTTTCTCGACAAGGATAGAATTTTGATATGACATAAGAGGGCACAGATGAGGAGACACAGTGGGGCACATGTATATAGCCTTGGAAGTTATTTGGAAGCTCATATCTGTCATTTTTCAAATGCAGCCTATACCTTGACAGTTAGGAGCTTACTGGTTGGTGCGTTATCACCTCTCACTTTATCACTACACCAGGCTTAATAAATATACCCCTGAATGCAGCACAGTCACCATTTTATAAATATCTATTTTTATTATTATTTTATAAAAATAAAGATATGTTGGCATATTAGTTGTTTATGTGTACTTGATTGCATATATTTCATTAAACACCCATGTTTAAAAGTTGACACATTAATGTTCAGCAAAAAGTTGCTAAAGAATTTTTATTCCAAGGTTTATAATACCTTTGATCAGCAATGCAGACTAAGCTACTGGCCTGGTAACAAAATAAATATGTTCTTGTCATTGATAAAGCACAAATTGCATTGTCCTTACTATCCCCAGCATCCAGGTCATGTCAGGGACAGAGCGGCCTATTATAATGAAAAAGAAACAATTGCTACAATTCACAACAGAAAGACCGGGCTTGACATATCATTAGGAAGGATCAAATGCTGGTATTCACTGACATTTATTCAGGTAAGAATTGGCCACACATTTTGCAGGGAACAGAATAATGGGCCTGATAGGCATCAATAGCATCTTGCGGCTCTAGGCTGTGAGGGAGCCAACCAGCACAGGGTAAGGCCGCCCCACACGCCAGTCCCACCCCATGATGTCCCCCTGCAAAATAATTTCAGGCACATCGCTAAAGTGGAAGTGCTTCCCTACACAGCATACTTGCCTACTTCTGAAAAGTAGTTTCAGGGAGATTATGGTTGGTAGCAGAATTTTGCACAGCGCCCCATTGAGGGGGCGTGTCATGCTCCACCCAAAGGGCGTGGCTACTTACATATATGGAGAAATTGTGGAAAAAGATTGTGAATGTGGCACCTAGAAGCGTGGGTGTGTAATTTTAAATGACTTATATCCAAATGTAGATGAGCCCCAACGCAGTTAGTAAGAGATACTATACTTGGTAAAGTGCTGGGAAATGGTGCTGATGATTCAATGTAAATGTATCTACTGTAACTCTCATTCCTTTTCCCCCAAAAAATGTAACAGTGTAATGTGGGCTAGGTGAAATGAGGGAGATTGGTAGACTGATGAGGGAGAGAGGGAGATTGCTGCTTATTCAGGGAGTCTCCTGCAGAATGCAGGAGGGTAGGCAACTATGCTACACAGTACTGGCTGCCTACTGGTTGCGCAGCCCAGGAGCAGGCCGGCTATGTCCCGGGAATCAGCAGCTGCTTGTGATGTCATGCAGCCACCACGGCCCTCCACCCCACTCCCCAAAATATTGTGCATCACTGCCCTGTTCACCACTCCCTGTCTGCTCTGACACTGCGATCGGCTATGATTAAAGTTTCAGGGATCGCTATTCAACGATTTTCGACTAAGGTTCTTATCTTAATGAATTGTGATCTTTAGGCAGATTTGCTATTATGAGGTTCAATTAGTGCAAGTGGGGTCCTGAGAGCCATTATCACGGTGCACTCGCACAGCAAATTGCACTGGCACTCCAATTCCAAACTTGCTTTGTGTCTTAAGAGGAAAATATTTTTTTTGTGCACGGCACTCTGGCCCTTATTCTGATTGAGTCGGATTGCTCCGAATGCGGACGGACGGCCGATGGTTGGTGTTTGCGCATGTGCGGAGGCGTATCTGCCACGTGGGAGTTGTTGCGCACACCCGCCCGCAGCAGCAGCCCGCAGCACACCCAGCCCAGGCCCTGTCTCAGAGGAGGAGGTAAGAAACCACTCAGGGCAGCGGTGTAGCTAGGTGCCACGGCGCCCGGAGCAAGGGCATGTTTTGCGCCCCCCCCCCCCCCCAATTTGTAGTAGGTGAGGCTCCTGCGCAGTGAAAAGGGGGCGTGGCCTAACATTACACAACACGCTATAATGCCCATTACACGTTATACCAAACTCCGTAATGCCCATTACACGTTATGCCACACACTGTAATGTCCATTATATATAATACCACACACCGTGATGCCCATTACATATAATACCACACACTCTTATGCCAATTACACCTTATGCCACACACCGTAATGCTTATTACATATTATACCACACACCATCATGCCCATTACACATTATGCCACACACTGTAATGCCTATTATATATTATGCCAGACAAATGCGGCTTACCTAAATGCTTGTTGCCAGGAGTTACATGCTCGATGCCAGGGGTTTCATGCTCGTTGCCATGGGAAATTCATGCTCGTTGCCATTGGGACTCACATGCTCCTTGCCCAGAGGGTTATATGTGTAATACCCCCATAGTAGATACTCCTTTTACACACTTGTGGGGGTATCACTGCTGTAATAACCCCATTATGGTTGTGGTTGTTACCCCCATTTCCCCCTTGGCAGCAGCAGGGCAGACAGGTATACACTCATATTCACCTTATTACAGGCCAGCAGAAGAAGGGGAGCCCACGCCCTATGTTTGCCACTCCGAGTTCTTTTATTAAACTAACAGCGGGGCAGGGAGGATAAAGAGGGGAGCCCAGCCCGTATAATGTGTCCTGAATTTGCAGAGTATTGCAGCGGAAGGGGTAACAAGGGCAGAGTGGTGCAGCAGAAGGGCATGTGGAGTCTTACCCTCTGTTGTGGCGCATCTGCCCCCTTCGATCTCCAGCTGCTATGATCTTCAGCGCTGCCCGGGATGCCAACATCTTTCGTCCAGGACACTGAGTTCAATGGAAATGTCTTTCAACCAAATTGGTCAAAAAAATTGTACAGTGTGTATGTACCTTAAGTGAACTGTGTTTTTACTTCTGTACACATTGTACCTTTATTACATTGATTTGTAATGCTTCAATAAAAGAAACTTCATTCATTAAAAAATAGGGATGTACAAAATGGGGTTGGCTTTTATTTTTCACTGACTGGGTTTGTAGGCCATGCGCCTTGATGCCAGGCCATGCCCCTAAATTTTGGTCGTGCATTGATGTCCCTCCTGGTGTGGATTAGAAGTTGGGAGGTATGGGTTGCTGGGGGCCCAAAGCATATGCTTGCAACTGGGCCTATGAGTCGTTAGTTCTGCGGCTGCCCACCCTGCTAGCATATTTAGATTTGCTCCTCGTTTCTTTTATGTAGTTTCTTTTTCTTCAATTTATTTTCATTGTAAAAAAGAAAGGGCATTTAAAGTATGTGGTAAATATTAAAGAGAGCAAACTCCATTAAAAATGATATTTATTACACAATGCAAAGGCAGTAGAAATACACAGAATCCTAGTGTTACTGATATACCATGTAAAGAGCATTTCAATGACAGCTTCTCCACACCATGCTAAGTAATTCCAAAAACCTGCAGAAAGGAAACATGTATGCAAATTGGGAAATATTTTCTATGGAAATTTGGGAGACACTAAGGGGGGAATTTACTAAGATGTGCATTCTACTTCACAAGTGATGTTGCTATGGGCAACCAATCAGAATATATTTCTTATTTATTTAGCACCCTCTAGAACAGTGGTTCTCAACCTCGGTCCTCAAGGCACACCAACAGTGCACGTTTTCCAGGTCTCCACACAGAATAACAGATTTAGCTCCAACTGTGATCTTTTAAAATGTGTCAGTGAATAATGAGTGCACCTGTGCGACTGCCAGGAGACCTGGAAAACGTGCACTGTTGAGGGTCCCTGAGGACCGAGGTTGAGAACCACTGGTCTAGAAGACAGTAGACAGGATTGCTTGCCCATAGCAACATCCATACCTCCCATCTTCCAGGGAGATGGAGGAGGGACAGAGTGATGCATGCCGAAAATTTCAGGGGGCGTAACCTAATTTCCGTTTGGACGCTATCGGGGCATGACCCAGAGGCTCTGTGAGCCTCTAGCCATGCCCCCAGCCCCCTGGCTGCGGGAATAGACGCTGTGCGCATGCGCACAGCATTTATTCCCCGCTGCTCAGCAGCCGACAGGGGGGACTCCCAACAGCCCCCCTTTGCCACGGGACACTGCCGGCCGTGGGAGGGTTGCGGGAATGTCCCTGAAAACCGGGACATTCCCACGGTTTTCGGGACTGTTGGGAGGTATGCAACATCACATGTGAAGTAGAATACACATCTTAGTAAATTTCCCCCACAACCTCTCATATTCTCACCGAGCAGCTTACATGCTGCTGTCCTTTACAATCAAGAGCTGCAAAGGTGTGTAGCTATCTTTTGGTTCCAAGGAGCATGCAAAGGTTGCTGACAGGTGAGTCTTTGGTGCATGAAGGTGAGGGTTTGCACCAGTGATGTGTTCCTTTGTCTCAGACCCCTTCATAGAATATAAGTTTAGGACATGTGCCCTCATCTATTTTATCCCCCATTTTGCAACATTGTAGGCAGCAGATTGATTTTCAGATTGGGTTGGTTGTGACAAAAACCTGGTAATATCTGAGTTTTGAGTATCTGAGGTTTTGGCAGTTTTCCAGCATTTCAAAGAAAATGGTCAATGGTCATTTGCTCTCATCCATTACCAGGTTTTTGTTCCAACCAGCCCAATCTGACAATCAGTCGGTAGATGTATGGCCAGCTTAAGGGGAGTAATGAGTCCTGGGCGAATCTGCAATTTTTCGCCCATTTTATGGGCAAATTCAACTAGTTTTATTAAGTCCCTCTGCTGATTTTTCACCTCTGGGAAAAATTTAGGATCTGGGAAAACCACGAGGATGGGCAAATTTGAACATGGTTTTGGAGAATATGTGGCCGTTTTAATCCGTCTTTGCAGCCTTTTTGCTCATGCCGATTTGCCAATAAAGAAACAGGAAACTGAATTGGCGAAAATTGACAAAAATAACAAGTGAAAAGCCTGGCCAGGAAATTGAATACCTCACCTTAGAGGTAAATTTACAATGATTCATATCCTTTCAGTCCATTCAATACTCCATCAGCCCACCTCAGCAGGACATTCCATAGGCACCTACTGTACTACCGTACAACACCAGAATTTATGTTAATTTTTATGGCAAACTCTGCTGTGAATTTAGCTCAAAAGCACTTCTCAAATAGATGTACTTTTGGCTTTTGAGTTTGGAGAAGCATGCACGGATCAGTCATAAAGCTAGAATGGGACCAGCAGGTTATACCAATAGTTTGTTCAAGTGATTGCAACTCAATAATATGTCAAATCACCTATAAGCTGTATCTCTCTTTTTTGGGGGCTTAAAGATGCTGGTACGACAATTCACAATTATAATAAGCAAAACAGTGTGGCTGCTTCTTATTGGCTGATTGTGCTTTGAGCTCTTCAGCTGATAGTACTTAAATCACAAGCAATGCAGCCCCCCAAGCAGGGCCGTCTTTACATAAAAGTGGGCCCCTTGGCAAAATAATGACATACTATTGAGAGCTACCAACAGTTTTCCAGCTCACCTCACAGGTACACAGGTGCACTCGTTACTGACTGACACATTTTAAAAGATCCACAGGTGGAGCTAATTACTTTACTTGTGATTCTGTGAGAAGATCTGGAAAACATTAACTGTTGGTAGCTCTCGAGGACTGGAGTTGGCTACCCCAGATATAGAGCAATACCCTCCAGAAAAGCTGTACCACTCCATTTACGTAAAATATTCCAGATCCCTGGCTCCGCTCATCAAATTATTCTGTCAGCAATAACCTTGTCTCTCTTGAGTAAACTAGATTGCTTTTCCCTTTCCCATGGTACTAAAACTGTTAACCTGTGTACCAATATTGCTCAATATGCAATGTGGCATGACTCTATGCCAAGACAATTTCACCAGTACTGAATTATTGGTTAGGGTTTCCAGCATCTAGTTTTATAAATGTAGTGTCCTGAATTGCTCTTCCCATCAGTGAAAAACCCTTATGTTATAATGACTCATTATTACTATGTTATGTGGTGTTCTGTAATGAAATGAAAGGCTCTCCAGTTGTAGATGTGGATAGGTACAATGTGTGTATGTGTGGGGGGCATTACTGTACTGTTTTAATTTCTTATTAGCTAAATTGTTAGCGCTAAGAATTGGCTAGGGATTAGGACATTCATTAGTCAATCCTTATAGCTATGTTAGGCTACAACTAAGGTTCTAAAGCTGCCCATACACGCTGCTAAGCGTGCTAAGCAATGTGTGATTTGAGGTGCGCGCTCCCGCGCTCCTCATCGCACAGTACAAAAAGTATGTGCTTGCACATACTTTTTGTACTTAGGTTTCATCAAATTGCATTGCATTGCATGCACAAGGCATGCACATGCAATGTGATCCCTGCTATTGCAGCCCACAACGCACGCCCGCATCGGGACGTGTATGGGCTGCTTTAGTCCTATTCTATACACTACCTACCCTATCCTATATTAACTAAATTATCTCATCGGCAGAGCTATAGTGTGTGCAGGGGTGGTGCCATTGCTGTGGAGGGGGAATAGCGACCTCTCCATCTACCATAAGAATCATGTATTCCTACTTACTCTCACAGAATCCTTAGACAGAAGACTAATATCTAATACAGTATGTGTCATTTGTAGTAGTGTGTCCTGAAATTGTTGTAATCTTCTTTGATAGTGGACATAACCTCAGACCACAAGACACTGTGATTTAGATGTATGCAGCAGTGATATGGGAGGAGAAGTGACCAATCAGCTGTTCTGTATAATTTTATATTATGCAAATATAGATGTTACATCAGTGCTGATTGGTTGCCATGGGCCACTTCTCCTCTGGCTCACTTCTCCTCCCTTATCACTGCTTCATACATCACCCCAGTGTAGACTGGGGTACTACAATATGGTATAATGTGAGCTGGGGCACTACAGTATGGTATAATGAGAACTGGGACACTAAAATATGGTATAATGTGAGCTGGGGCACTACAGTATGATATAATGAGAACTTGGACACTAAAATATAGTATAATGTGAGCTGGGGCACTACAGTATTGTATAATGAGAACTGGGACACTAAAATATGGTATAATGTGAGCTGGGGCACTACAGTATGGTATAATGAGAACTGGGACACTAAAATATGGTATAATGTGAGCTGGGGCACTACAGTATGGTATAATGAGAACTGGGACACTAAAATATGGTATAATGTGAGCTGGGGCACTACAGTATGGTATAATGAGAACTGGGACACTAAAATATGGTATAATGTGAGCTGGGGCACTACAGTATGGTATAATGAGTACTGGGACACTAAAATATGGTATAATGTGAGCTGGGGCACTACAGTATGGTATAATGAGAACTGGGACACTAAAATATGGTATAATGTGAACTGGGGCACTACAGTATGGTATAATGAGAACTGGGACACTAAAATATGGTGTAATGTGAACTGGGGCACTACAGTATGGTATAATGAGAACTGGGACACTAAAATATGGTATAATGTGAGCTGGGGCACTACAAAATTGCATAATGTGAGCTGGTGCACTACAATATGGTGTAATGTGAGCTGGGAAACTACAATTACAATTGTAAAGCGCAATGGAATCTGCTGCCCTATACAAAAAACTGTAAATAAATAAATAATATACTGTAGTATAATGTGAGCTTGGACACTACAACATTGAATATTATGAGCGGACCTTATTTACATCTGTTTGGTCCCCTGTGCATTCGCACGGAGGACTGATGTTGTGCCCAGGTGCATTTCTGCCCATGTGCAGACACAGGGTATGTGCACCCACAGCAAACATTCGGTTTGCTGGGTTCGCGCACCCTTCACGGCGAGCAGGTGGTGAACGAGGGCGCCGGAAAGATCCATTAGCATATGGGAATGCCCAGCGTTTCATGGTCGTTCCCATGAGAACACTGGGCATTCTCAGGCTAATGAAGCCATGACAGACATGCTAGGGGCAGGCAGCTGGCATCAACGGTTGTCAGCTGCCCGCCCTGTCCTCGCACATGGTGCCAGACATTTAGAGTCACTATATAGGTGTCTCTGAACTGTCAGCGCTTGAGAAATCATTCGATGGTTGGCAACCATCGAATGATTTCTCCCCCTCTGCGAATGGATGGTTATATAAATCATCCATTCACAGCCGTGCGGGGGGTTGTGCGTGCAAGGGGGGGCGTCCGGCACTGCGGGCAGCAGGCAGTGTCTGATGAACTCGCAAGGCTGGGAAATCAATCAGAATAAGGTCCACTGCAACATTGTATACTGTGAGCTGGGACACCACAATATGGTATAATTTGAGCTGGGGCAATACAATATGGTTAATCTGGATTTTATATTCTGAATTGAACTGCAGAGCATAATACCCCATGTGCTGAATGTATTTAATTAACTCATCAGTAATTGTACATTCTGCACACTGCTTTACATATCTGACATCTTATGTCACAAAAATTAACAAGTAATCTACTAATGCCTGTATGAAGGAAGGTAAAGGCCCCATACACTACTAAATTTGGTCCCATTTGACCCAATTCCAACAGATCGGACACAGAGAGGCGAGTGGCGGGATGCTGCAAGCCTGCAAGGGGACGCATAGAGGCAAGCGGGGGGAGCTGGACAGCGATAAATTTAAAAAGCAAAAAAAGAGAGCTCTCTCAGCCAACAGGTCTCCTAAAATGGGGTGGAGCTACCCACAGCTGAGGGGGCATGGCTACCCGCTGCTGAGAGGGCAGAGCTACCTGGACTTCCCTCTTAATTTTGATTGCCATCACCTGTGGAGAAACACCTTTCTTATTACTTAACCAGTTCAAAAAACAGGTGATGGCAATCATACATTAAGCGGAAAGTCCAGGAGCAGAGCATTGTGTCCCTCCTGGCATGGGTCATGTTGGGAAGTATGCCCAAAGTGTGTTGTGTTGTGTATATACTATTTACATACACACTCAACACCATAATATGAACTCCATGCATATTTTATTTCCCTAGACCTGCTCCTCACCTCTAATGAGGGAATTAAAGTGTTTTGCACGTCAGTGTTTTGCTAGGCTCATCTTCCTCTCCCGCCGCTCTACCTCCGCCTGCCCCCTCTGTCTATCTCTTCACTGGCTCCCCATTCCTTTCCGAGTTCTCTTTAAACTCCTCACCACCACCTACAAGGCTCTCTCCTCCTCCACCGCTCCTTACCTCTCTTCACTGATCTATATCCACACTCCCTCCCGTCCTCTTCGATCCGCCGCCGACCACCGCCTGACCTCTCACCTAATCACCTCCTCCCACTCCGGTGTCCAAGACTTCTCTTGCGCTGCCCCCCCTGCACTGGAACAACCTCCCGCCACCCATCAGGCTTTCTGATTCCCTTACCTCCTTCAAGTGCTCCCTTAAAACCCACTTCTTCCAACTAGCCTATCCCTCCTCCTAACCTCTTTCTCTCCTCCTAACCTGCCTACCCTACCCCTCCATCTGTTTCTATCCGTTCCTACTTATCCTATTGTTTTTCGTTCGTCCACCCACCTCCTTTTAGTCTGTTAACTCTTATGAGTAGGGCCCACCTTCCTCACGTACTCACTCTACCTCTTTACCTCACCAGCGCTCCTGCCCTGTTCTTCCCTTCCTCTACTTCATCTTCAGTCTCCTCGACAATTTCCATACCTACTTCAGAACTGATGCTGATTTTAGTTCTACCAGCTATACCCCTATTTATTCTGTATTTTATCAACACAACCTGTACGTTACCTTGCAATTTGTTTGCTAAATACAGCGCTGCGGACACTTTGTGGCACCTTATAAATAAACAAACTACTACTACGTCGGTGGCCACTAGATGGTGTCCAATGGAGCAATTTAAGTGTTGTTCTGTTCGGGCGCACACAGTCACAGGGGGCGGGCATTACTGTTATGATGTTTTGTGATGTTGGCGGGGTTGGAACTACTGTTCCATTAAAGAAACTTACAACAGTGTCCGCTGTGTCCCATTATATGTCTATTATCCCCCCCCCCCCCAATTCAATAGCACCCTCTGCTGTTGGACAACTGCACCATGGGTGAGATGTAGGGTGACATTCTATGCTCTGCGCTAAATGCGCATGTTTAATTCGCACACTATATCGCCGCAAATCGCATTTTTCTAACTCGCACTTTTCAGTCCAAATTAGATTATTTAATGTGATGCGCATTTGAGGCTGAAAAGTGCGAAGAGTTGCGATTTGCGGCGAATTTTAGTCTTAAAAAAGTGCGATTTTTAGTATGAAAAAAGTGCGATTTTTAGTCCGAAAAACGCGACATTTCTTCCGCTGGTCATGTGCGAGTTTTGGACCAACCGGAGTGTGATTTACAAACCTGTCTCCGCATGACTAAGAACCCCCAAACCTATTGGCCCACCTATGTCCCCTCCATTATGCATCACACCCCCTATATAAAGGGGCATTGGCGCCATTTCACTCTTTGATAGGAAGTAAGGAGCATGGAGAGGAGCAGTGGAAGCGTTTGTGCAGGAAGAGGAGTTGGTGGCAGAGGAACCAGTGGCAGAGGGAGCACTGGCAGAGGGAGCACTGGCAGAGGGAGCACTGGCAGAGGGAGCACTGGCAGAGGGAGCACTGGCAGCAGCCAGACAAGTGGGAGAGGCAGCAGTGTGGCAGGCAGCATGGCCACAGCAAGGCCAGCCTCAGCTCAGACCCTGGCCGTCCAGCCCCAGCAGGAGGAGGTGGAGGATCCGCTGGCATCCCCATCCTACAGCCAAGCCCTAGACCATACCCCACACCAGCTGCAGGAGGGCCACATGTCAGAGGTGGAGGAAGATGTTGGTGAGGAGGAGGAAGACACTGCCATGGAGGAGGAGGAGGGTGACATGGCTGGTGCAGAAAATGAGGAGGAGGAGGAGGAGGTGGTAGCTGGTCGCACCAAAAGTGGCCGCATGGTCAGGTTTTCCTATGAGGAAAATGTGGCACTTGTGAGGGCTATCATGCCAGTGTACGAGAGGCTGCTTGGCAAAAGCAACTACAAGACCACTGCCCAGCGCAAGCGCGCTATATGGAAGGACATCACCCAGGCGGTGAACGCTGTGAGTAATCACAAGCGCCTGGTGCGCAATGTGAAGAAGCGCTTCAACGATATCAAACGCCAGTTGAAGCATAAAATGGCCCTGGAGATGGAGGAGGCCACCAGGACTGGAGGAGGAAGCCCCACCACTGTCAGCTACAATGCATATGAGGTGAAGCTGAAGCGCATCATCCCCCCTGAGGTCCTGCCTGGGATGCATGTGGCGGATACCGACAGGGCCCAAACGCCACCGCGAGCTGGTAAGTGTGACCCCATGCAAACTGTAACATACATGCCAATGTATTATACCTGTAATGTGCACTTGTATTGTTATGCTTTGTAAAGTGCTGCTGTGGAACTACATAGCCCAGCAAGGTCATGCACAAGAAAATGGCTGCTCCTGCTTTGAAATTGCTGATAATGCTGGCCCTTGTAGTTCCACAACTAATCTGATTGATTATGAGTGTACCATTCTTTGCAGCAGACTACCATCTATGTGTACAAAAACCCTGTGGTGTACTGGAGGTTTAGCTGGCATGCCTACATACCACCGAATATCCTATAGTTGTCATGTGTACACTAGTTTACTACTAAGGGCGGGATGTTGTAACATCCGCGCCCATTATCGCCGGCTACCGCATTATTAGTAACGGCATATGCTATAACATATGCCGTTATTCATGCAAGGGACAGCTCTTGCGGTAAGAGCTGTCCCTTGCGATGCGGTGCCGGCACTGGACTTCCGGGTCTGTGACCCGGGAGTCCATCTGCGCATGCGCAGACCCCGGCGCCGGCCGCAGGGCACGCTGGGAGGGATCCGTGACGGATCCCTCAAACAGCGCTGCGGTAAGAAGCCCATAGGCTTCTGCAGGGATTCGCCAGCTTTAGCTGGCGATTCCCTCCGCAGCGCTGACACTGCGGAGGCGCCATATAGCATATAGAAATGCGGTAGAAACCCCGAAAACGGGGTTTTTACCGCATTTCTGCTATATAGCATCCCGCCCTAAGTCTGAAATGAAAGATTTGTTTGAAAACTAAACAAAGGGTGGTCCAGATATAATGCTGCCCTTTTCTATTGGGTATTGTCCATTATTGTGAATTCACTGCATGTTTTCTGAAAATGCATATCCATTGCAAGGTCCATAATGCCTGGCCATCTTTCCTTGTACAGATTGTCCGTCCCGAAGTGCTGCAGCATCCAAGAGAAGAAGGCCCGTTGCTGCAGAATCTGCGGAAGCAGGTAAATGACTAAACAACACCCCATTACACATACAGTACACACACCCATGTCACATCAACAATATCTCACACTACATTCTGCTCCTGCTGCTACATTGCAACGGAAATGAGTGTAATCTGAGCTAGGCATGTGACATATTAATAATGTCATTGTTGCATGCAGTATCGGGTACATGTGTAAGTGCATAACACCCCTAGGTATGGGCGTCAGCCATCTATAGGCCTATGTAAAACAGTATAGAGGACAGTGTGGCCTATATATGCATGAGTACTTACCTCTTCTCTGTATCCACAGGTGCTATACAACTAGGGTCAAACCAAACAGATTCTTCAATACTGGTGCTAGACGAAATGGACATCATTCTTGATCCGGTCGACACCTTTGCGGCAGAGGAAGAAATGCCGGGCTCCTCCCAGAGTGATCTTCCCCCAAGTGGGGTGCCTCCCAACCCACCCCCAACCACCCAGCAACCCCATACACCAGCTACTGCTTCCCAAGTAGCTAACTCCTTGGTGAATTTCAAGGACAAGCAGCTTGAATTCATGGCCTCCCAAAGCCTCCAAATGGGAAATATACAGGGGTACATGCGTGACACCTTCCTGCAGTTGCGCAAAATGGCCCGTAGTGTAAGGGTAGCTGTAGGCACTCAAGTGCGCATTGCCAACAGTCTTGACAGCCGTTTTGCAGAACTAACTTCTGCAATACGTGAGCAGAATAGCCATATTGGGAGCCTGGCACAAAGTCTTACAGCCCTAACCCACACATGCACAGCGCAGACCAATGCCCTCCTAGCTATGCAGGCACAAATACAGCAGCAGCAGGAAGGCAATGTGGGAGGTGGCACTACCTCAACCCTCAGCAGTGTCTCCAGCACCCCAATAAGTGTCTCCCCCACTTCCCCACCCCGTCGTAGTGTGAGGACCCATGGTGGGCTTAGTTCCGCCTCGAAAAGTGGTGTAGGGCTGCCTGATGCTGGGCGAAGGTAGCTGCTACATCTGTGTTTCTACATTAAAAAAGATCTGTCTACATGGCCCCACAGTTTGTATTTTGCACATGTTACATTGCAGAATGGTTTACTTTAAAACAAGTAAAATTTGCAAACCGCATTCCATTGTGTTTGTGTCTTTTTCTCTATATAAATTAATGTGTGATTTATAACATATTGTAATGGTATATGACTATGGGATTGCAGTAAAGTAGTGTGGTATAACTCCTTGGCTGGCAAAGGTTATGGATGAACATTTTCCAGCAGGCTCTGACACTCATGGTTTGGACTGTAATGGTTGTAGTGTGTCTGGCCATGCTGGAACATGTAGTTCCACAACACCAGTGAGCCATGTTTCACAGAAAACTTAATTGTTACATGTACCAAGAGTACTTAGAAGGTAGATATCAGCAAGGGATAGGTCAGCACCACCATGTGCATCTGTTGTGGACTGGTGTTAGGTTAAATATGGGTGGAAAGCGGTGGTACTGGTCAATAATTTGATAATGAGTACACTTCCAACACTGGTACATTTTGTAGTACAGGCCACATGTGCTTACCAGAAAAGCTACACCTGCTGATGTATGTCTGCAACAACTTCTTTATAGCAAGTAACAGTACAGTACAATTCTTAGACAAAGTGGCCTGTGATAGCACCAAGGCCCATGAGGTCACAGACTGAGTGGAGGCTGTGGACAAATAGTAGAGGGCACACATTAATTAGTGCTGGACAGACACTACATAGTTGGCACCCACAAAATGGGCACAAGCATCTCTCACCTGCTCATATAACTCCGACAGGGTAATGGGGTTCAGCGTAACCATCCCCACAACCTGTTGGTCCGACAGGTAGTCCAGGTACAGGTGAGCACCATACATACGTGGGGTACCCAGTAGTGGGGGGGCAACCAGCATCTTTTGCCCACCTTCCTCCCTCCTGCGTTTGCCCTCCAATTGGGACACATCACAGATAAGCAATTTTAAAATAGTCATACAAATCTACATGAATTAAACCCTCACAGGTGTCCTTATTAATGTTGGGGTTAAGGTAGGGGGGTTTGGGATTGATAATGAAGGCACCTGTGTTGAAATTAACCATGTGCGCACTTGACCAAAATGAGGTGTGGGCAAATGCGCCAAACATAACCAGGTCTGAAAAAAGTGCGATAAATAGACACAGCAAAAGTGCGATTTGCAAATGCGCATAGCATTAAATAAGCGGTTTGTATAGTTTTGCATTGGAAAACATCTGGATGCGATAAAAGTGCGAATTAATCTCGCACTTTTGTTCCGCATACCTTTACGCACAAAATATGCGATTTCTGTCCCTTAACGCATCACGTTAAATTGGCGATTTCGCAGAAAAATGCGATATCGCCATTTTGTGGTCTAAATAACGCCAAAAACAGAAAATCGCAGAGCATAGAATGTCACCCGTAATAGGGTGCAATAATTTAGACTGCTAACAAATCACACCTTATCACACGTGTCACATGTGAGATTTTTGACTGAATATGAATGGGCTGGTTTGGTCTAAAAATTCACACCCTATTATATATAAAGTGAATTTTTAGACCAAACCAGTGCAATTTTTTTAGTAACAGGCGTGTGTGTTTTTTTGTCACAGGACGTCAGCTACTCGCCCAGTCTTCGTCATAGCGCTTGTAAATAAAATACTTTTATTTGAAAAGGCAAGAGAAATCGTTTGATGGTCGTGACCCTCGAATGATTTCTTCTGCTAGCGGAGGCATGCGAGGAGATGTGTTCTCATACACATCCCCTCACATGGTACCACACAGGGCACCGGTAAGAATGATGTTCCCTGCTGGAGAAATCATTCGATGGTTGGCAACCATCAAATGATTTCTCCACCTCTGCGAATGGATGGTTATGTAAATCATCCATTCGCAGCCATGCAGGGGGTCGTGCGTGCAAGGGGGCGTCCGGCACTGCGGGCATCGGGCGGTGTCTGATGATCTCACAAGGCTGCGAAATCAATCAGAATAAGGTCCACTGCAACATTGTATACTGTGAGCTGGGACACCACAATATGGTATAATTTGAGCTGGGGCAATACAATATGGTTAATCTGGATTTTATATTCTGAATTGAACTGCAGAGCATAATACCCCATGTGCTGAATGTATTTAATTAACTCATCAGTAATTGTACATTCTGCACACTGCTTTACATATCTGACATCTTATGTGACAAAAATCTACTAATGCCTGTATGAAGGAAGGTAAAGGCCCCATACACTACTAAATTTGGTCCCATTTGACCCAATTCCAACAGATCGGACACAGAGAGGCGGTGGCGGGACGCTGCAAGCCTGCAAGGGAACGCATAGAGGCAAGTGGGGGGAGCCGGACAGCGATAAATTTAAAAAGCAAAAAAAACCCATAGAAATGGATGGGCAGCCACTGATTGGCCGAGAGCTCTCTCAGCCAACCAGCAGCCGCCCAATCAGTGGCTTCCCATTCATATGTATGGTGTGTTGTTGTTTTTTTTGCTCCCCGCACCCCCCCCGCACCCCCGGTCAGGGCCGGATTAACAATGGGCCTGATGGAGCTACAGTTCCAGGCCCACTCTCCATATAGGCCCATTTTGTAGCTGAGGGCAAGGGCTTTCCAACGAGACCAGCCCGCGTCGCTAGCCTCCAGGTAACCGGAGATACTGCCAGGCAAACCTGGAACGATTTCCCCATAGGATATCATGGGACCCGCTAATTCCGACTTCCATCCGGTTCCATCGGCTGCCAGTTCCCCCTCCGGCATCACAGAAGCTCGATCTCAATCGAACTCAAATCGCTGGGCCTTCAATTTGATACCTGGTCCATATGGGTTCATTGGTTCTAGTGATATTGCGGGTAAACCAATTTTCTTTTCATTTCTGAAATGTAATTTCATGGCTGTTCATGTTGTTTGAGGACAGATTTCTCTGGAACCAAATGGCCCAGTTTCACGGGACCAAAATCATTCGAAGCCTACATGTAAATGGGTCAGTTGGTTCTGAAGATATAGCTGGTTGTTTAAAGGGGGGCGGCGGTGGTTTTCTCTCCCCCTCACACCAGAAAATGCAGGGACTAGGCTGGTGTAAAAGGGGCCAGTCCGGGAATGCCCCTGCATGATCCTGGGACCATATTCCCAGGTAAGTCCCTGCATTTTCTGGCGTGAAAGGGGTATTATTTCAAATAGCAGTGCTCTGAATACAGCCGGGCAGCCCCCTGCTCTCTGCCTGGCTGTTAATGGCTGTCATTTCTGCCCGGCGGCGGCTGTCCCCCAGTTACCACGAGCATGCATTCCCCTGAGCATGTAATCCCACATGGCAATGAGCATGGAACCCCTGGCAATGAGCATGGAACCCCTGGCAATGAACATGTAGGTAAGCAACACTTATGTAGCATACATTTTAATAGACATTATGGTGTTTGGCATAATACGTAATGGAGATTATGGTGTGTGTCTTAACATGTGAAAGAAGAAAAAAGTAGCGCTAGTACACCAATGAACATTAACAGTAATAAGTTTAATAACACATAAAAAGTATATAAAACCATATATCCTATAAATGCCGCCAGTCAAATCCACATAAAATCCAATATTTCCAATAATAAACTCTGGATAGATGGAATGCACAGTCCCCACGTATTGGTCACCAGTTGGTGATCCAGCGTAGGTGGGTAGATTTTATAGTTACCGCAATAGAGGTCACCAGGAGATATTATTCCATTCAGATTGCATTGCGGCAAGTGTCTCTCCAGAAATAGGTGAGGGTAACAAAGTCTAAAGGAATGGAGGGCCACTGTTTGGATATGCCTGGTGTAGTGTGTATTTTGGCTCAATCCATGTGGCACAATGTGAATTGTGCCTTAATCTGTGTGGCATAACGTGAATTGTGGCTCAATCTGTGTGTCATAGTGTGAATTTTGGCTCACTTGGTGTGAATTTTGGCTCATTCCATGTGGCATAATGTAACAGAGGCAAGTACAGTATAAGGGGGTTACTATTGTGTTGACCACATAAAGGGTGCTGAAATGTTGTCTACCAAGTTTTGGCTTTCAGTATTTTTTTTATGACTGCAGTGCCGCCTCACCCCGCAAGTATCTTAGGACATTGGCATCCTGCGGGTCCACCTATGGAGTGCACCCGCCAATATATCTCCCTGCATTTTTCTTATGCCAGCACCCTGCCTTTTCCAGGCATATATAATTAGTTGAAAGTACAAATATAGACACACCCATGAGCAGACCACCCAAACAGAACACTGGTCACGCCACCCACATTATTAGGTGCTGCCACAACCCCTATTATTGCACATAATAGGCCCTTGATCATTCAGCTCCAGGCCCATTTAGACCTTAATATGGCTCTGTCTGTACTTCATGAGCGGGGCACATAATCTGTCTGCATTTCATTGCTGTTACTGGCGGGACCATTATAGTCCCTTATTGGACATCCAGCTCCCTTACTGCATATGGTTTAGACAATAACCGCTGTATTTGGACAAATGACTTAAAGTGCCATGTGGGGGACTATAGTTTTAGCCCCCTTATGATCGCTGGTCGCAGGAGCTTGCTCCTGCGACCAGCTGATTACCTCCGCGGCTGCCCCGGCAGTGGTTCCCTTTCATCAGCGACCATCTCTGGTCGCTGATGAAAAGGAGATACTGAGCGATATATCGCACCGTGTGTACACAGCTTTACATCTGCCCACCTGCAGTGCACATGGTTCTGCCCATTTGAGATGGGATTTGCCTCTGCGAGTGAACTAGAATAAGGACCATACTGTAGGTTTGATTTTTTTGGTAAGTTTAGCCAACACAGAGCAGTTTATATCCTGTGGGCAGACACAGTTCTGGATAGGTGTTGGCTAAGACCACTAACATACTGACTCTTTAAGTTTAATGGGGAGATTGGGTTTAGGTAGATAGTATAGGGAGGGGGTAGATCGTTATTGGGATCCAAGTATGCCTGGGTTGGGGGTAGGCTATACAGGGTTGGGGGGTTACACTCGCCACCTATTCTATTGTCCCTCTATGGGGGTCATGGACCCCCACGAGGGAGAATAGCCGGTGGCCGTCGGGACCCCGAGTGTCGGGAAACTGTCCAGCAACCATCCCAGATAAATGCTCTCCTGGAATGCTGAACAATATGCCTCTGTGTCCTGATCCTGCAATCCCCACGGCTCCTGTGTTTGTCCACACCCTGAAAATGCTTTTACAGATGAATCTCTCTGGTTCTGAAGTTTCCCGTTTCCTCATTTCAATATTTGACTATCCTGGATTTATTCCAGTCAGTCACCAAGAGCTCGGATATGGGTTCTCTAATGCACTGGCCGGACTAGAATTTGATGCCACGTACTAGTTTGTGTTGCCCAATCTATCTTCTGTACCCTTTTAAAAAAAAAATCTTATTATTTTCTCAAAATTATACCGTCTTATGTATATCCTGTTCTCTTACTATATGTCCTTAGAATAGAATAGGAGGCGAGCGTAACCCCCCACCCTGTATAGATAGTAGGGAGGGGGGGGGGGAATCGTTATTGGGATCCAAGTATGCCTGGGTTGTGGGTAGGCTATACAGGGTGGGGGGGTTATAGGGGGGTTGTGTTGGGAGGTTATATTTTTAGTTTCAATGTATATTTTCCTTATGCTAAGAGGACGTTATAGTACTACTATATATTACTTGATTCGCATTCAGTATGTTGACATTTTGTTTAAATCTCCTGTAACTTGGGGGTTTATTCTAGTTCATTCTTTCTGACAAAATCCTTCTTAGATGGACAAAACCATGTGCACTGCAGGGGGGGCAGATGTAACATGTGCAGAGAGAATTAGATTTGGGTGAGTTATTTTGTTTCTGTGCAGGGAAAATACTGATTGCTTTATTTTACACTGCAATATAGATCTCACTTTGAAGTAAAACCCCACCCAAATCTAATTCTCTCTGCACAAGTAACACCTGCCCCACCTGCAGTGCACATGGTTTTGCCCATCTAAGAAGGATTTTGTCAGAAAGAATGGACTAGAATAACCCCCTAGGTCCTGTATCCCCCACTGTACAACCGATATCTCCTTATAAGTTACTGTATATGACTGGTCTGACCAATCCGAATGGCGCCTTCGGACAGTCGTGCCAGCACATCCTCATAGTGGCATATATACTTTTCACATGGACCTACATTTATCATTCCTACTACATGCTGATTATGTCCAATGTATACACTGTAATTATGGGAGGGTGTTGTTTGTTTTACACTCTTTCAGTGTTTATTGAAAAAAAACAATACAAATTATTGAATCTAAAAAAACATACTATAAGGAATGGAGCCTATTCAATGACTGGGGATCAGTGATGTCACTGAGGTATGTGACATATATCTGTATAAAAGGCTAACTACCTCTTTGAGGTGCAGGACCGGACCTATAAATGCCACCAGTCAAATCCACATCAACTCCAATATTTCCAATAATAAACTCTGGGTAAATGGAATGCACAGTCCCCACGTGTTGGTCACCAGTTGGTGATCCAGCGTAGGTGGGTAGATTTTATAGTTACCGCAATAGAGGTCACCAGGAGATATTATTCCATTCGGATTGCATTGCGGCAAGTGTCTCTCCAGAAATAGGTGAGGGTAACAAAGTCTAGAGGAATGGAGGAGTGATGAAGTGGTGGCAAGATGGTCACTGAGGGCGGCTGGTCCGGATCCAAGATGAAGTGTGGTAAAAGTGCTGGGGGTATTATTGTCAAGGGCTTGCTCCTTGTGTCTTAACATGTAATGGGCATTATGGGGTAAATTTTTAATGCGCGCTAATGCCACTATTTATGAAGCATATTTTGCATTACACTGGTCACACCACCCACATTATTAGGTGCTGGCCACAACCCCTATTATTGCACATAATAGGCCCTTGATCATTCAGCTCCAGGCCCATTTAGACCTTAATCTGGCTTTGGAGTGGGTAATAATGCATGCCTATGTAAGATACAGATCTTGTGCAGAACGTAAGGGCGAGCGGGTAATGCATGCATATGAGAGATGCAGATATTGTGCAGGACAGAAGAACGAGTGGGTAATAATGTATGCGTATGTAAGATGCAGATCTTGTGCAGAACGGAAGGGAGGGAGGGGAATGCATGCTTATGTGAGATGCAGATATTGTGCAGGACAGAAGGGCGAGCAGGTAATGCATGCATATGAGAGAGAGAGATCTTGTGCAGAATGGAAGGGTAAACTGGGAGAATTTGGAGCATAGGCAGCAATACTTTGAGAGAGATAAAGTGGAAAGAGATAAACTATCAACCAATCAGCTGGTAACTACCAGTTTTCAATATTTTGGCTGATAATGCCGCTTCTGATTTACGCAAGCTTAATATTTCCCACCTCATTTGGCTCAAGTGTGCAACTTGCCAAAATCAACTTGATCAATATTTTGCATATTTATCAAAAATAAATGCTTTGTGTCATGGTACACTTGGAAACAAGGTTAACTGCTTGCTTCATTTGTTTTCCCACAGCCTTGCCAAGTGAAAAGACAACATGCACTGGTGGCCTCTTATGTAAAGTCCACTGGTACTGTCTTATGTAAAGCCCAAAATCTGGACCTGCCCTTTCTATGCATTATGTAATGCTGCTTGTCCAGACACACAATTTAAATATATGGAAGCATCTACAATAATTTCCTTCTTTTATTTCTTATACATCAGATCCAAGAATGGTGAAAAATCTGAAATATGAAAAGGGGGTTATTCAGTAAGGATCTAAAAAGCAAAATATTTCTCTAATGGACAAAACCATGGGGGTCAGTGGCAAACGCAGAAAGGGGGGTCCCAAATAAGTGGTTACAGAACCAACCCCCCCATAGATAGCCAGCATAGCCCCGATAGAAAGCACAGCCCCACATAGCACAGCCCCATAGATGCTGGAGGGGGATCTGAATATACAGTATGACGTCTGCCGATGGGGGGGGAGGGGGGTGGGCTGTGCTGGAGGGGGATTTGAGACTCCCCCCCCAACCACCGCAACCACCCATAGGCAGACATGTCACATATTCAGAGATCCCCTCCAGCACAGCCTAGGCAGACATGTCAGTCAACTTCATTCCCTCTTCCCCACACACAGTTGTCACTGTCTGACATAATGCAAACATTACGGTTTGCAAACAGCCAGCCCGTCTGCCCGCTGACTGCCCAAAGCCAGCCCCCCTCCCTAGTGTGAGCATACAATAATGCCAGCTGCTCCTTTTGTTGATCAGTGAACACAGAGGTAACTGATGGTCACCCCGGACCCCACTTACCTCGCAGACAGCTGCGGCACCGCTAATGTGCTCCTCAGTCTCTCCCCTCAGGCTGTAAGTTATCAGCCTGAGAGGAGCTGCTCCCCCTGCATGCCAGCGGCTGCATCTACACATCATAGAGATGGCAGCTGCAGTAGGGAGGAGGGAGCCAGAGGGAGCGCTCAGCAGCTGACCCACCTCACAGCTAAAAATAAACATCAGAAATGTCAAACGATATGTAGGAGGTCAGGGGGATTTCTAGGTACTTGGAAACCCCCCTGGGTGCTCGCCTGCGATCAGATATATGCCACCCAGCCAACATAAAATCCCGCCCCATGCAAGGCTGCAAATTGCTTAGCACTGCTTGCAAAAATTAGCTGGATCAGAGATTAGCTTCAGATCCATTCCTAAAATGTATACGTAGTCCAGGACGTACTCAGTGGCTACAATAGAAAACAGTTGATCGGGCCGGAGCTGACTTGACACGCCTTCCCTCCAAACGCCTGGGCGTGCCTGCATTTTCCCTGGCAAGTTACCACCCATAAATACTGGCTTCCTGTCAATCAACTTGCATGCGTCCAGAGATCAAAAATGAGCAGGATTTTATCGCAGGATGGCCTCATGCATGCGCGCTATGATCCGTACGCATGCACAGTCAGAGGATGCAAAGCAGGGAGGTGCCGGGTAGGAGAGGCACTCTCTCTGCTCTGCAATCCCTGCTCATGTGCACTGTGTGGCTGACGGCTGCTGCTGTGTCCATCAGACAGGTCTCCTAAAATGGGGTGGAGCTACCCACAGCTGAGGGGGAATGGCTACCCGCTGCTGAGAGGGCAGAGCTACCTGGACTTCCCTCTTAATTTTGATTGCCATCACCTGTGGAGAAACACCTTTCTTATTACTTAACCAGTTCAAAAAACAGGTGATGGCAATCATACATTAAGCGGAAAGTCCAGGAGCAGAGCATTGTGTCCCTCCTGGCATGGGTCATGTTGGGAAGTATGCCCAAAGTGTGATGTGTTGTGTATATACTATCAACAATATACATACACACTCAACACCATAATATGAACTCCACGCATATTTTATTTTCCTAGACCTGCTCCTCACCTCTAATGAGGGAAATAAAGGGTTTTGCACGTCAGTGTTTTGCTAGGCTCATCTTCCTCTCCCGCCGCTCTACCTCTGCCTGCCCCCTCAGTCTATCTCTTCACTGGCTCCCCATTCCTTTCCGAGTTCTCTTTAAACTCCTCACCACCACCTACAAGGTTCTCTCCTCCTCCACAGCTCCTTACCTCTCTTCACTGATCTATATCCACACTCCATCCCATCCTCATCGCTTCACCGCCGACCACCGCCTTACCTCTCACCTAATCACCTCCTCCCACTACCGTGTCCAAGAATTCTCTCACGCTGCCCCCCTGCACTGGAACAACCTCCCGCCACCTATCAGGCTTTCTGATTCCCTTACCTCCTTCAAGTGCTCCCTCAAAACCCACTTCTTCCGACTAGCCTATCCCTCCTCCTCCTAACCTCTTTCTCTCCTCCTAACCTGCCTACCCTACCCCTCCATCTGTTCCCATCCATTCCTACTCATCCTAATGTTTTTCGTTCGTCCACCCACCTCCTTTTAGTCTGTTAACTGTTATGAGTAGGGCCCTCCTTCCTCACGTACTCACCCTACCTCTTTACCTCACCTGTGCCCCTGTCCTGTTCTTCCCTTCCTCTACTTCATCTTCAGTCTCCTCGACAATTTCCACACCTACTTCAGAACTGATGCTGATTTTAGTTCTACCAGCTATACCCCTATGTATGCTGTATTTTATCAACACACCCTGTACGTTACCTTGCAATTTGTTTTTTGTTTGCTAAATACGGCGCTGCGGACACTTTGTGGCACCTTATAAATAAACAAACTACTACTACTACTACTATGTCGGTGGCCACTAGATGGTGTCCAATGGAGCAATTTAAGTGTTGTTCTGTTCAGGCGCACACAGTCACAGGGGGCGGACATTACTGTTATGATGTTTTGTGATGTTGGCGGGGTTGGAACTACTGTTCCATTAAAGAAACTTACAACAGTGTCCAATGTGTCCCATTATATGTCTATTATCCCCCCCCCCCCCCATCCAATAGCACCCTCTGCTGTTGGACAACTGCACCATGGGTGAGATGTAATAGGGTGCAATTATTTAGACTGCTAACAAAGCACACCTTATCACACGTGTCACATGTGCGATTTTTGACTGAATATGAATGGGCTGGTTATGCTCAGTGGAGGGAGGACCCCACGCCTTGTTTTTTTCCTTAATTTTAACAAAAAAACGCACACTCCTGTTACTAAAATAAATTGCACTGGTTTGGTCTAAAAATTTACACCCTATTACATATAAAGTGAATTTTTAGACCAAACCAGTGCAATTTTTTTAGTAACAGGCGTGTGTTTTTTTGTCACAGGACGTCAGCCGTTCGCCCAGTCTTCATCATAGCGCTTGTAAATAAAATACTTTTATTTGAAAAGGCAAGAGAACTCATTTGATGGTCGTGACCCTCGAATGATTTCTTCTGCTAGTGGAGGCATGTGAGGAGATGTGTTCTCATACACATCCCCTCACATGGTACCACACAGGGCACCGGTAAGAATGATGTTCCCTGCTTACCGAGCCAACTTGAATTAGGGCCAATATGTGTTGTCCTTTTTTTCAAGGGTTAGGTTTAGGCTGCGGGAGTAGGGGTAGGCTATGGGACAGGAGGGTAAGAGGGAGGGAGGGAAGAAGGTTAGAATATCTTCCCTAGAATTGTCGGGATCATGGCCAATGGAATGCTGGTGTCGATCTTCTTATTGCTCGATCTTGCACCCAGCTCTACTGAAATGGTAGAGAGATTTGCTGAGACAGAGTACTCATCATTTGTCATGTAAAAGTGCCTGTGTAAGGCAAAAGATAAGCACACTAATATTAACTCTTTACTGAAGGTTAATACCTTAGATTAGATGGTTGCTACAAACAAGTAAAACGCTAATTCCTCAGCATTCTTGAAGAGCATTAGAATCATAGGTGTGTGCACAGAGTGTACCAGGTGAGCAAAGGCACACCCTAATGCTGTGCACACCCTAATGCTCACACCTGTGCCCACGGCACCAGATTTCTGCTTCGTCCCCAGGCCGTCCCTCAGTTGCGGTCACTGAGGGGACAGTTTCAGGGGCTAGATGGCAGCACACCTCCCGAACTCCATATTTTTAAAGACTGGCATTGAAGGAAGCCAAACGCTGTTGCCAGGCTGTGGCTCCCACAGTGCCACAGTATTTTATTAACAGGTCAGTCAGCCCAGCCTCACTTATTTTAATCTGTTTGACTGAGTACCAAAACATCTCTCCTGAGAGTGCAGGGTCCCAGCTAATGCCCCAGTGGGTCCTAACAACTGTCCCCCAGCTGCAACAGGTTCTGGCTCACACAATCTTTTTTTTTTTTTTTCAAATTAATGGTACCATCTGTGAGGCACCGACTACCAGGGTGCGAGTGGTGCTACCGACACCCAGGTGTAACCTTTCAGAGGGGAGACACCATGGCTGTACTTCCTGCCATTATGGTGCTTCGGCTACAGCGCCTCTGGCACCCCTTGGCCATTTTAAATGTGGTGCTAGCTCATGAGCAAAAAAGAGCTTGTGTCCTGGCAGTCAATTAGAGCGGATGCCGAGCCATGAGCTCTGATTGGCTTACGAGCTGGTGCCGCATTTTAAATGGCTGTGGGCCACCGGAGGCCCTGTAGCTGAAGTGCTATAGCGACAGGGGGAACAGACATGGTGTCTCCACTCTGAAGGGTGACACTCGTGGGAGGGCAGCACCCTGCCAGTCAATGCCTCATGGACAGCCAGTGCCCAGCAGCAGTGGTGGAGGTCAGCCCAGAGTTGTGAGTTCACTGGGGGCATTAATTGTAAGGGGCACTGGTAGGGGCATTAATTTTAAAGGGCACTGGTGAAGAATTTTGTATAAGGGGCAATACAGTGTGCAGCATAATGTATAATGAGCATTTTGGTGTGTGGCATATTGTGTAATGGACATTATGGTGTGTGGCATAATATATAATGGGCACTATGGTGTGTGTCATAATGTGTAATAAGTATTACGGCGTATCATAATGTGTAATGAGTATTACAGTGAGTGGCATAAGGTGTAATGGGCATTATGGTGTGTGGCATAAGGTGTATGACAATGTGTAATGGGCATTACATTGTGTGTAATCCTGGTGCAGTGTGTCCAAGGGGATCTACCTGGTGCAGTGTGTCTAAGGGGATCAACTTGGCATAGTATTTCGAAGGAGCTCTACCTGGCCCAGTGTGTCTAAGGGGCTCTATCTGGTGCAGTCTTTCGAAGAAGCTCTACCTGGCCCAGTGTGTCTAAAGGGTTCTACCTGAAACAGTGTGTCCTAGGAGCTCTACCTGGTGCAGTGTAAATAAGGAGCTCTACCTGACACAGTGTGTCTAAGGGGATCTACCAGGCACAATGTGCCTAAGGGGCTAAGGGGCTCTACCTGGTCTAAGGGGTTCTAAAGCAAAACTTATCCTGAAAATTATAGACCAGTCAGCCTTACATACATTGTGGGGAAAATATTAGAAGGAATAATAAGAGATAGTATCCAAAATTTCTTAGAACAGAAGAAAGTTGTCACAACGGGTTGTTGTGGATCCACGGAAGGCGGTGGCTCTGATTTAGATGGGTGAGGCGGAGAAAGGATCGCCGGCTTGATATACTGTCTTCGCATGCGCGAAGTCCCCTAGGAGTTTGACGGAAACTCCCAATCAGAGGCGCGGAGTCTAACTGAGTGGCGGTCTTCACCAGGGATCCCCACAAGGGAATTTGGGCTTCGCTGCGTCCACCCAGCAGGTCGCGGCCCTCTAATGGAAGCCTCCTAGGGGAGCTGGAGCGCTGGCTGGAGGCGGATGGTATAGGCACTGTAAGACGAGGATAGTAGGTACAGGAGCTGGGCACTGGGTACCCACGGCTGCGACGGAGCTGCAGACGGAAGTTAGGTGGGACTTGAACACAAGGAATATAACGGAACTCAGGAAAGCACTTCTTGGCAATATAACGGAACTCAGGAATATAACGGAACTCAGGAAAGCACTTCTTGGCAATATAACGGAACTCAGGAAAGCACTTCTTGGCAATATAACGGAACTTAGGAAAGCACTTCTTGGCAATATAACGGAACTCAGGAAAGGTCCAGGCTCTGAAGGTACAGGCTTTACTGGAGCACAGCAAGCTACTAGCAGACTGGAGTCACGGAGGATCAGCTGAACACTGACCTAAGTCAGCAGAGGAATCAGCACAGAATGACAGGCAGACCTGCCTTTATTCCCCCAGGCCATGATGTCACAGGGCCCAACCTCCAACAGAGGTTATATAAAGCCCCGCCTTTGCAGCCCGAGGTGCCACATCCAAGATGGCGGCGCCCATCTCGGGAGCCGGTCACGGGGAACGCCGGACCCCCGGGGAGACAGCCGCCAACCCAGGAGCGACGCCGACAGCGGGGACACCAGGAGCCTGCGGGGGGACCCGGCAGCAGAGCCATGAGGAGAGCGCCCGTCTCGGTGAGTATGAGGTGCGGCGCAATGCTCTGCAGCCGCGGCAGACACTGACAGTACCCCCTCCTTTAAGAGTGGACCCTGGACACTTATCCGGATTACTTCTCCAGAACCTCTCCACCAGCCGAGGCGCATGTATATTAGAGGCGTCAACCCACATTCTCTCCTCGGGACCATATCCTTTCCAGTCCACTAGAAATTGTAACTTCCCCTGTCGTCGTCGAACATCAAGGAGTTGTTTTACTTCAAATTCCATGTTCCGATTTACTTGAACCTTAGAAGTCCTTGGCGATGCCTTATGAAACTGATTGAGGACCAGGGGTTTCAAAAGAGAGACATGGAAAGTGTTGGAGATTCGTAAAGAAGGTGGCAATTTTAAGCGCACTGCTACTGGACTAATGATCTTCAGAATCGAATAGGGATCAATGTACCTTGGTGCCAGTTTCATAGACGGAACTTTGAGACGGATATATCGAGTTGACAACCATACTCGATCCCCTACTTTATAGGCTGGAGCAGCGCTTCTTCGGCGATCGGCAAAGGTCTTATATCTACTGGAAGATTTTTGTAGCGCCTTTTGTACATTCTTCCATATGCTAGAAAAGAATTGCACAGAAGACTGAACTGCGGGTAACTCACTACCTGGAAGCTTTGAGAAGTCTGGGACACGGGGATGTACTCCATAGACAGTAAAGAATGGCGTGGTTTGACTGGAGGTGTGATAGGTGTTATTATGGGCAAATTCTGCCCACGGTAGAAGCTCGAGCCAGTTGTCTTGAGACGATGACAGGTAAAGCCGGATAAAACACTCCAGATCCTGGTTAACCCTTTCGGTTTGACCATTGCTTTGCGGATGATAGGCTGTTGAAAACTTTAGATCAATTTGAAAGGCTGTACAGAGAGCTCGCCAAAAACGAGCCACGAATTGAACACCCCGATCCGATACGATCTCTGATGGCAGACCATGCAATCGAAATATCTGGGTGATGAAAAGATGGGCCAGGGTTGGGGCACTGGGTAGACCCTTCAGGGGGATGAAGTGGGCCATTTTCGAAAAACGGTCAACCACTACCCATATAGTGTTATACCCATTTGAGGATGGCAGATCTGTGATGAAGTCCATCGAGAGGTGAGTCCAGGGTCTCGAGGGTATTGAGAGAGGTAGAAGTTTTCCCACGGGAGGCTGACAGGAGGATTTGTGTCGAGCACATACTGGACAGGAAGACACAAAACGATGGACGTCGAACCCCATTGTTGACCACCAGTATTTTCTTTGAAGGAACTCCAAGGTTTTTTTGGTTCCAGGATGCCCAGAAAACTTGGAGTAATGAGCCCAATGGAGTAGTTTATTACGAAGCTTAGGAGTTACGTAAGTCTTGCCTCGGGGAATCTGAACTATTTTTGTGGCGGCAAAAACGGAAGAGTCCAGAACAGGATAGGGTTGTTTCTCTTCAGTTTCCGGAGAACAGGATCGTGACAAGGCGTCTGCTTTAACATTTTGAGGGCCCGGATGGAAGGATAGCTTGAACTGAAAGCGGGTGAAGAACATTGCCCATCTTGCCAGTCTGGGATTTAAGCATTGAGCGTTTCTGAGATAAAGTAAATTTTTGTGGTCCGTATAGATTTGAATTGGAAACTGAGCCCCCTCCAAGAGGTATCGCCATTCTTCTAATGCTAACTTAATGGCTAGAAGTTCTTGCTCCCCTATAGCATAGTTCCTCTCGGCAGGTAAAAATTTTCGGGAGAAGAAGCCACAAGGATGAGTTGCATCGTCCTCATATCTTTGAGACAGAATTGCCCCCACAGCTTCAGAAGAGGCGTCTACCTCTAAAATGAATGGCCTCCAAAGGTCAGGTTGATGAAGAACGGGAGCTGAAATGAATGCTTGCTTCAATTGCTGAAAGGCAGATATGGCTTCAGGGGACCAAACCGCAGGGGTAGCTGACTTCTTGGTTAAGGCTGTGATAGGTGCCACAATGGTGGAGAACCCCCGAATAAACTTTCTATAATAATTGGCGAAGCCTAGGAATCTCTGCACTGCCCGGAGAGTAGTGGGTTGAGTCCAGTTCAGGATGGCTTGGACCTTCTCCGGATCTATTTGTAGACCTTGTCCCGAAATGATGTACCCCAAGAAAGGGACGGAGGACTGCTCAAAGGTACATTTTTCGAGTTTGCAGTATAACTGGTTGTTACGAAGTCTCTGGAGAACCTCTTTTACTTGTATCCGGTGGGTTACCAAATCTCTGGAAAAAATCAAGATATCGTCCAGATATACTACGACTGACTGGTACAATAAGTCTCTAAAGATTTCGTTCACAAAGTTTTGGAAGACTGCTGGGGCATTGCTCAGGCCGAACGGCATTACCAGATATTCATAATGCCCGTCTCTGGTATTAAAGGCGGTCTTCCACTCGTCTCCTTTCCTTATACGGATAAGGTTATAGGCTCCCCTTAAGTCCAGTTTGGAGAAAACTGTGGCTCCCTTTATGTGGTCAAAAAGTTCCGGAATCAGAGGTAGAGGATACCTGTTCTTTATTGTGATCTCGTTCAAACCCCGATAATCGATGCAGGGCCGTAGAGTTCCATCTTTTTTTTTTAACAAAAAAAACCCCTGCGCCGGCTGGGGAAGAGGAAGGCCGAATAAACCCTTTCTGTAGATTTTCCGAGATGTAATCGCTCATCGCTTGTGTCTCGGGTAACGACAGGGGGTAGATCCGACCCCGTGGAGGCACCTTACCAGGGACCAGGTCGATGGGGCAATCCCATTCACGATGTGGAGGGAGAATGTTGGCCGCCTGCTTGTTAAAGACGTCTTAAAATGATAAATACGGAGGCGGGATCTGGAGTTTAGTACCCGTACCTGTAGACCGGAGGGGTGTTACACGGGACAAACATTCTTGGGTACACAATGATCCCCATGCCACTATCTGCATAGTGGGCCAATCGATTCGGGGATTATGTTTTTGGAGCCAGGGGAGCCCCAGAACCATTGAAAATGCAGTTCGGGGAATTACTAGAAATTCTATTGACTCTTGATGCAGAGCGCCAATGCCCAGAGATAGCGGTATCGTGCAAGAGGAAATTAACCCATTCGGGATGTGACTCCCATCAACAGCAGTCAGACGTATGGGATTTTCAATAGCTTTAATGGGTAATGAATATAATTCAACAAAACTAGACGAAATAAAGTTTCCCGCTGCTCCGGAGTCAAGGAGGGCTTCTGTCTTCAGCGTCTGACCTGCGAAAAAGAGTTGGACTTGAATAATGGAATCAGGCAATACGGGAGAGGAGGAAAGTTGTCCCAATCTTACCTCCCTGTCTTTATTCTGGGCTGGTCGATTGTAGCGATGAGGACATAGAGCAACTTGGTGACCGGCCTCTCCACAATAAATGCATAGTCTCTCCTGAAAACGACGCTGTCGCTCCTGGGGAGTGAGCCGGGCTCGATTAATCTGCATGGGTTCATCTTGTGTAGAAGAGGACGGTGTCTGAAGAACAGGTGGAAGAGAACCCCTGAAACGATCACCCCTAGACCTCTCCGCTTGGCGTTCTCGAAATCTCATATCAATCTTGTTACAAAGGGAGATGAGGTCCTCTAGTTTGGAGGGTAAATCACGGGACACTAGATCGTCTTTTAGCCTGTTGGACAGGCCACTCCAGAAAGCGGAAACCAATGCTTCTTCATTCCAGGAGACTTCCGAAGCCAAGGTCTGGAACTGGACCACATACTGGGCTACTGAGCGGTTCCCTTGTCTCAGGCGCATGATCTCCTGAGCCGCTGAGGAAGAGCGTCCTGGTTCATCGAAGATTCTTCGAAATTGTGCGATGAAATCGTCGTACCTTGAGAGGAGTGGGTCGTTCCTCTCCCAGAGGGGGGATACCCAGTCCAGGGCCGCTCCTGACAGGAGGGAGATGATGTAGGCGACTCGAGACTTGTCAGTTGGAAAACTGGTGGCTAGCAGTGAAAATTGTACATCGCACTGATTAAGGAAACCCCTGCATAGTTTTGGGGTTCCATCAAATTTACTGGGTGTCGACAAATGTAAATGTCCAGATGGTGGTGTCGGTAGAGCTACCACTCGTACCGGTTCGGGAGCGGGCGGAACTGGACCCTCACGGGAGACCGAAGCCTGCAACACCTCCTGACAACGGGCGATATCCTGGAGGCCCTGGGTGAGCTGCCCCTGGGAGACCTCTAGCCCTTCAAGGCGAGCCACGATCCTTTGCAGCAGTTCAGTATTGAAGTCCACCCCGGTTGTGGAATCCATTTGGCTGATTCCTACTGTCACAACGGGTTGTTGTGGATCCACGGAAGGCGGTGGCTCTGATTTAGATGGGTGAGGCGGAGAAAGGATCGCCGGCTTGATATACTGTCTTCGCATGCGCGAAGTCCCCTAGGAGTTTGACGGAAACTCCCAATCAGAGGCGCGGAGTCTAACTGAGTGGCGGTCTTCACCAGGGATCCCTGCAAGGGAATTTGGGCTTTGCTGCGTCCACCCAGCAGGTCGCGGCCCTCTAATGGAAACCTCCTAGGGGAGCTGGAGCGCTGGCTGGAGGCGGATGGTATAGGCACTGTAAGACGAGGATAGTAGGTACAGGAGCTGGGCACTGGGTACCCACGGCTGCGACGGAGCTGCAGACGGAAGTTAGGTGGGACTTGAACACAAGGAATATAACGGAACTCAGGAAAGCACTTCTTGGCAATATAACGGAACTCAGGAATATAACGGAACTCAGGAAAGCACTTCTTGGCAATATAACGGAACTCAGGAAAGCACTTCTTGGCAATATAACGGAACTCAGGAAAGCACTTCTTGGCAATATAACGGAACTCAGGAAAGGTCCAGGCTCTGAAGGTACAGGCTTTACTGGAGCACAGCAAGCTACTAGCAGACTGGAGTCACGGAGGATCAGCTGAACACTGACCTAAGTCAGCAGAGGAATCAGCACAGAATGACAGGCAGACCTGCCTTTATTCCCCCAGGCCATGATGTCACAGGGCCCAACCTCCAACAGAGGTTATATAAAGCCCCGCCTTTGCAGCCCGAGGTGCCACATCCAAGATGGCGGCGCCCATCTCGGGAGCCGGTCACGGGGAACGCCGGACCCCCGGGGAGACAGCCGCCAACCCAGGAGCGACGCCGACAGCGGGGACACCAGGAAGAGGAAGGCCGAATAAACCCTTTCTGTAGATTTTCCGAGATGTAATCGCTCATCGCTTGTGTCTCGGGTAACGACAGGGGGTAGATCCGACCCCGTGGAGGCACCTTACCAGGGACCAGGTCGATGGGGCAATCCCATTCACGATGTGGAGGGAGAATGTTGGCCGCCTGCTTGTTAAAGACGTCTTAAAATGATAAATACGGAGGCGGGATCTGGAGTTTAGTACCCGTACCTGTAGACCGGAGGGGTGTTACACGGGACAAACATTCTTGGGTACACAATGATCCCCATGCCACTATCTGCATAGTGGGCCAATCGATTCGGGGATTATGTTTTTGGAGCCAGGGGAGCCCCAGAACCATTGAAAATGCAGTTCGGGGAATTACTAGAAATTCTATTGACTCTTGATGCAGAGCGCCAATGCCCAGAGATAGCGGTATCGTGCAAGAGGAAATTAACCCATTCGGGATGTGACTCCCATCAACAGCAGTCAGACGTATGGGATTTTCAATAGCTTTAATGGGTAATGAATATAATTCAACAAAACTAGACGAAATAAAGTTTCCCGCTGCTCCGGAGTCAAGGAGGGCTTCTGTCTTCAGCGTCTGACCTGCGAAAAAGAGTTGGACTTGAATAATGGAATCAGGCAATACGGGAGAGGAGGAAAGTTGTCCCAATCTTACCTCCCTGTCTTTATTCTGGGCTGGTCGATTGTAGCGATGAGGACATAGAGCAACTTGGTGACCGGCCTCTCCACAATAAATGCATAGTCTCTCCTGAAAACGACGCTGTCGCTCCTGGGGAGTGAGCCGGGCTCGATTAATCTGCATGGGTTCATCTTGTGTAGAAGAGGACGGTGTCTGAAGAACAGGTGGAAGAGAACCCCTGAAACGATCACCCCTAGACCTCTCCGCTTGGCGTTCTCGAAATCTCATATCAATCTTGTTACAAAGGGAGATGAGGTCCTCTAGTTTGGAGGGTAAATCACGGGACACTAGATCGTCTTTTAGCCTGTTGGACAGGCCACTCCAGAAAGCGGAAACCAATGCTTCTTCATTCCAGGAGACTTCCGAAGCCAAGGTCTGGAACTGGACCACATACTGGGCTACTGAGCGGTTCCCTTGTCTCAGGCGCATGATCTCCTGAGCCGCTGAGGAAGAGCGTCCTGGTTCATCGAAGATTCTTCGAAATTGTGCGATGAAATCGTCGTACCTTGAGAGGAGTGGGTCGTTCCTCTCCCAGAGGGGGGATACCCAGTCCAGGGCCGCTCCTGACAGGAGGGAGATGATGTAGGCGACTCGAGACTTGTCAGTTGGAAAACTGGTGGCTAGCAGTGAAAATTGTACATCGCACTGATTAAGGAAACCCCTGCATAGTTTTGGGGTTCCATCAAATTTACTGGGTGTCGACAAATGTAAATGTCCAGATGGTGGTGTCGGTAGAGCTACCACTCGTACCGGTTCGGGAGCGGGCGGAACTGGACCCTCACGGGAGACCGAAGCCTGCAACACCTCCTGACAACGGGCGATATCCTGGAGGCCCTGGGTGAGCTGCCCCTGGGAGACCTCTAGCCCTTCAAGGCGAGCCACGATCCTTTGCAGCAGTTCAGTATTGAAGTCCACCCCGGTTGTGGAATCCATTTGGCTGATTCCTACTGTCACAACGGGTTGTTGTGGATCCACGGAAGGCGGTGGCTCTGATTTAGATGGGTGAGGCGGAGAAAGGATCGCCGGCTTGATATACTGTCTTCGCATGCGCGAAGTCCCCTAGGAGTTTGACGGAAACTCCCAATCAGAGGCGCGGAGTCTAACTGAGTGGCGGTCTTCACCAGGGATCCCTGCAAGGGAATTTGGGCTTTGCTGCGTCCACCCAGCAGGTCGCGGCCCTCTAATGGAAACCTCCTAGGGGAGCTGGAGCGCTGGCTGGAGGCGGATGGTATAGGCACTGTAAGACGAGGATAGTAGGTACAGGAGCTGGGCACTGGGTACCCACGGCTGCGACGGAGCTGCAGACGGAAGTTAGGTGGGACTTGAACACAAGGAATATAACGGAACTCAGGAAAGCACTTCTTGGCAATATAACGGAACTCAGGAATATAACGGAACTCAGGAAAGCACTTCTTGGCAATATAACGGAACTCAGGAAAGCACTTCTTGGCAATATAACGGAACTCAGGAAAGCACTTCTTGGCAATATAACGGAACTCAGGAAAGGTCCAGGCTCTGAAGGTACAGGCTTTACTGGAGCACAGCAAGCTACTAGCAGACTGGAGTCACGGAGGATCAGCTGAACACTGACCTAAGTCAGCAGAGGAATCAGCACAGAATGACAGGCAGACCTGCCTTTATTCCCCCAGGCCATGATGTCACAGGGCCCAACCTCCAACAGAGGTTATATAAAGCCCCGCCTTTGCAGCCCGAGGTGCCACATCCAAGATGGCGGCGCCCATCTCGGGAGCCGGTCACGGGGAACGCCGGACCCCCGGGGAGACAGCCGCCAACCCAGGAGCGACGCCGACAGCGGGGACACCAGGAGCCTGCGGGGGGACCCGGCAGCAGAGCCATGAGGAGAGCGCCCGCCTCGGTGAGTATGAGACGCGGCGCAATGCTCTGCAGCCGCGGCGGACCCTGACAAAAGTGATAAGTAAGGCTCAGCATGGGTTTGTCAAAAATAGATCATGTCAGACTAATTTAATTAGCTTCTATGAGGAAGTCAGTAGGGGGCTGGACTTAGGGAAATCTGTTGATGTAATACTGCTTGATTTCGCTAAAGCTTTTGACGCGACCTCATAAAAGGTTAATAAAACTAGGTAATGTAGGGTTAGGAGATAAAGGGTGACATTCTATGGGATGAGATAAATGCGCATTTTTTTATCTCGCACCACATCGCCGCTATTCGCAATTTTTTTATTCGCATTTTTTGGTAATAATTCGCATATTTAATGGAATGCGATTTGGAGGCTGAAAAGTGCGATGTAGTGCGATTTGCGGCGAAGTGGTGCGTATTTATGACACAAAAAAGTGTGATTTCTTCCGCCGGTCATGTGCGAGTTTTGGACCAACCGGAGTGCGATTTACAAAACTGTCTCCGCATGACTAAGAACCCCCTAACCTATTTGCCCACCTCTGTCCCCTCCATTATGCATCACACCCCCTATATAAAGGGGCACTGGCGCCATTTCACTCTTTGATAGGAAGTAAGGAGCATGGAGAGGAGCAGTGGCAGTGTGAGCAGAGGAAGAGGTGTTGGTGGCAGAGTGAAGAGTGGCAGAGTGAGGAGTGGCAGAGTGAGGAGTGGCAGAGTGAGCAGTGGCATGGGGAGAAGTGGCAGAGGGAGCAGTGGCAGCAGCCAGCCAAGTGGGAGAGGCAGCAGAGGACTGCTGAGGTCGTCCTCCATTACAGGAAGTGGCAGCAGTGTGGCAGGCAGCATGGCCACAGCAAGGCCAGCCCCAGACCAGGCCCTGGCGGACCAGCCCCAGCAGGAGGAGGTGGAGGATCCGCTGGCATCCCCATCCTATACCCAGGACCTATTCCATACCCCAGAGCAGCTGCAGGAGGGCCACATGTCAGAGGTGGAGGAAGATGGAGGTGAGGAGGAGGAAGACACTGGCATAGAGGAGGAGGGGTACATGGCTGGAGTAGAAAATGAGGAGGAGGAGGAGGAGGAGGAGGTAGAAGCTGGCCGCAAAAAAAGTGTCCGAAAGGTCAGATTCTCCTACGAGGAAAATGTTGCGCTTGTCCGGGCTATCATATCTGTGTTTGACCGGTTACTGGGGAAAAGTCACCACAAGAGCACTGCACAGCGGAAAAGGGCTATGTGGAAGGACATCACCCAGGCGGTGAACACTGTAAGTCAGCACAAGCGCCTGGTCAGAAATGTCAAGAAGAGGTTCAACGACATCAAGAGACAGCTCAAAAGTAAAATGGCCATGGAGTTGGAGGAGGCCACCAAGACTGGCGGAGGAAGCCCCACCACTGTCTGCTACACGTCCTATGAGGTCAAGCTCAAAAGAATCATACCCCCTGAGGTCCTGCCTGGCATGCACGTCGCGGATACCGATAGGCCGCCAACGCCATCCAGAGCTGGTAAGTGTGACCACATGCAATCTTAAACATACATGGCAATGTTTTCAAACTGTAATGTTCACTTGTATTGTTATGCTAAGTAAAGTGCTGCTGTGGAACTACATAGCCCAGCAAGGTCAAGCACAAAAAATTGCCTGCTCCTACTTTCAAATTGGTCATAATGCTGGGCCTTGTAGTTCCACAACTGCTGATATTGATCAACACTTTAACATTCTATCTAGCAGCTTAACATGTATGTGGCCCAAAAAACATTGGTGTACTGGTAGTTTAGCTGCCATGCCTACATACCACAGATTATCCACCAGTTGTAATGTGTCCAATAGTTTAATAATAATCTAACTAAAAATTCAGGTGGAAAACATATGTCAAATAATGTGGGGACTAAATAATGTAGTCCTTACCAAAGGAAGTATTGTCCAGTAATGTCATTTCAATGCATTTTTGCCATAAATGCTTATCCATTGCAAGGTACATAATGGCTGCCCATCTTTCCTTTCACAGATTGTCCGTCCCGAAGTGCTCACGCATCAAAGAAAAGAAGGCCCGTTGGTGCAGAATCTGTGGAAGCAGGTAAATGAACAAAAAACAGGCCATTACACATACAGTACACACACCCATTTCACATCAACAATATCTCACATTACATTCATCTCCTGCTGCTACATTGCAACCAAAATGAATGTAATCTGACCTAGCCATCTTACTTATTATTAATGTCAATGTTACATGCAGTATCGGGGTACATGTGTAAGTACATAATACCCCTAGGTATGTGCGTTCAGCATCTCAAGCCCTTTCAAAAACAGTACTGAAGAAAGACTGGCCTATATATGCATCAGTACTTACCTCTTCATCTGTATCCACAGGTACTGTACAACTAGGAACACAACCAACAGAATCCTCTATGATGATGTTGGACGAAATGGACATCATTCTCAAACCCGTGGAGACCTTTGTGGCTGAGGAGGAAATACAGACGTCATCACAAAGTGATCTTCCCCCAAGTGGGGTGACTCCCAACCCACCCCCACCCACAAACACACCCCATACAGCAGCTTCTGCTGCACAAGTAGCTAACTCCTTGGCAAATTTCAAGGAGAAACAAATTGAATTTATGGCCTCCCAAAGCCTGCAAATAGGGAACATCCAGGGGTACATGCGTCACACTTTTCTTCAATTAAGAAAAATTTCAAGGAGTGTACGGGTTGGTGTAGGTACTCATGTGCGCATTGCTAATAGCATTGACACCCGTTTTGCAGATCTTACTTCTGCTGTAAGAATAACCATATTGGCAGCCTTGCGCAAAGTATAGCTGCACTTAGCCAATCATGCACAACGCAGACCAATGCCTTAATAGGTATGCAGGCACAACTTCAGCAGATGGAAGGCAATGTCATAGGTGCAGCAGCATCTACACTGAGTAGTGTATCTAGCACCCCAGTAAGTGGCTCCCCCACTTCCCCACCCCGTCGGAGTATTAGGACCCGCGGTGGCCTGGGTGCAGCTTCAAGAAGTGGTTTAGGGTGGCCTGATGGTGGGAGAAAATAGGTCATATTTTTTATTCATTTTTAATTTGCATCGAATATGCAATACATCTTGTTACATCCCCCGACAGTTTGAATGTTTGAGTGACAATAATGCAGGTTGTTTATGACATACTATACTGCAGTAAAAATGTCTAAACGCATACCATTTTGTCTGTGTATTATTTTTAAAGAAATTGTTGTGTGAAATATGACATAGTGTAATGGTATATGACAATGGGATTGCTGAAAAGTAGTGTTGGGTAACTTCTAGCCCGTCAAAGGTTGTGGAACTACATATTCCAGCAAGCTCTGGCACTCATTGTTTGGACTGTAATGGTTATTGTGTGTCAGGGCATGCTGGCACGTGTAGTTCCACAACACCAGGTGAGCCATGTTTTAGAGCAAACTTAATTCATACATGTTACAAATGTACTTACAAGGTTGATTACAGCAAGGGATAGGTCAGCACCACCAGCTGCATCCGTTGGGCTCTGTGTATTAGGCTAAATTTGGGTGGAAACAGATGGTATTGCTAAATAATTTGTTTATAAGTACACTTACAGCAAAGGTACATGTTGGAATACAGGGCACATGTGCTTACCAGAAAAGTAACGCCTGATGATTTGTGAACGCACCAGATTCCCCCTCTGCGTACCCCTCACTACCCGAGGTGTGGTAGGTTGGGCTTCCTGCACGACTGCTGCATGTTCCTCCTCCACATAGGCAGGTTGGGACAGGGCTATGTTGTGTAACATGCAGCAAGCCTGGACGATCATCGCTACTTTTGCAGGGTGTAAAGCAGCATACCCGATGACCGGTCCAAACACCGGAATCTACTTTTCAATACGCCAAATGTACGCTCCACCACATTGCGGGTTGCAATATGGGCTTCATTATACCGGTGCTGTGCAGGGCCCTCTGGGGAGCGCAAAGGTGTCATGAGCCAGGAAACACACCCATATCCTGAGTCACCTAAAACACAGATAGGAAGTTATTGCCTTATATGGTAAGGTATGTGCATTGTGCAAACAGGAGACACTGGGACAACAGCAATATGCTTGTGAAACTGGAAACACACACATTTGAGCAGGTACAAATAAGGACAGAGAGGGTAATATGTAAAAATGTACTTACCAAGTAGCCAGCCCTCTGGCATTTGTTGTTGGGTAAATCGGTTCCAGAGGGCTGAATGTCTCAGAATATAGGCGTCATGGCAGTTCCCAGGAAAGCCTGCGACAACACTTAGGATTTTCAGATAAGCATCACATACAACCTGCACGTTCAGGGAGTGCCGCCCACGCCTATTGACATAGACGTGGCCCCGCACGTGCGGTGCCCTAATCTCAATGTGTGTGCAGTCTATAGCTCCCAGCACGTGAGGGAATGCTGAGAGTCTATAGAAAGCCACCTTGTGGTCCTGCCACTCCAACTCAGAACGTGGGAATCTGATGTATGTCCGCCACAACTTCTTTAAAGCAAGTAACACTTGAGTAAAATGCTTAGAGAAAGTGGCCTGTGATACCCCAAAGGACCATGAGGTCACAGACTGAGTGGAGCCTGTGGCTAAATAGTAGAGGGTACACATTAATTTCTGCAGCCCAGACACTGCATAAATTCCTAGTGGCAGCCCTGCAAGTGTTATATATCAAATAATCTGCACAGGCTCCTGATGCAGGCTAAGAGGGGGGGGACTGGACTGCACACCATATTTTTAAACATAATAACATAATGAGAGGTGCTACCAAGTTAAGGCTTCTAGTACCATACAGGAAAAAAGAACGATACTGATGCACACTCTAGGTGCTAAGAAAACTGATAGTAAAAATTATTTTGATAAACTCTTACAATTAACATGGAATTGAAGTTCTTAGCACACATTTGCGCAAATATGTGGGTCCATCCACCGCGCCCAAGTGAACTTCATTAGATGGGTCCCTAACATTTCTAATACTAACACATTATATATATGTATCTAGGTCTTACCTTTAAATAGAGACCATATTGGCAGTACAGTTTGCTAAGCTGGTGAGTTGAATTATAAATTACACTTTTATGATATTGTGATAAATGTATTTACTATAGAGAGAATATAATGACACTTCCGGTTTCTGATTCCCAAACCCAGGGAAGCATTTTAGAGATGTTACTTTTTCACACCTTTTCACTTGCCAAATTAGGTGACGTGGCCAGCATTCATTTAAGGTGTAATCCTTGGAAAGTAATGTGCTTCCTGTGTGAATAGATGTGTACGTATGCACATCCATTCGCACCCGTGCAAATGAGTTCAAATCCCGTCGTAAGCCTCTCACCATCGAGTCATTTCTACACTGGTTACTCAGCGGAGCCATGGAAAAGCGGCATATCCTGGATGAAGATGATGTCACAGTGGTGTAGCTAGGTTCCACGGTGCCCGGAGCAAGGGCATGTTTCGCCCCACCCCTAATGAATAAGTAATACAAATAATTGGCTCAGCATACAAATAAAACAATTACTTCACTCACACTGTGCTGATGCTCTGATCTCTGCCAAAGAGTACAGGAATACAGTTGTGACTGGATTGCACCCTTATATGACGCAGCCCATTGCTGCCTTTCGGGCAGCCCCACATCATTGAGGGCCATCGACAAACTCCACAGTGGAGCAGTCCTAACAGGATCAGAGGACAGAACGTGTCCTAACCACCGCCACTCTTGCACTGCCCCTGTCCCATGTGGAACCACAGGGACAGGGGCAGGTTATAAAAGGATACCCACCAGTGGCATAAGTTCATCCTAGGAGCCCGGAGGCAAGATGAATGTTGGTGCCCCCTAACCCCCCACTTTAATATATAGAGAGATATATAAATATCCACGTCTGATGGCACTCAATCATTAATACGGTGCCACTCATATAAGCATATATTCACGGTTTTAAAGAAGGTGCTCAGGTACAATCTCTTATTCAAAATGAGCATATATTCAGAGCATGTCATCTAATGAGAATGGAAAGTGTAAAAAGTAGAGGCTGAGAGAGATGGGGAGACGGTGATCTCTTGGGAAGTTTGGTGTGATAGGAGTTAGGGTGTTGGGGAGATAGTGAGACAGGGGAAAGGCAGGCGGGGTACTGAGTAAGAGATGAGATATGGAGAGGCAGGGGGTGACAGGAGAGGCAGAGGATGACAGAAAGAAGGTGATGGGAAAGGCAGAAAGTAACTGGGAGAGGGTCATAAGGAGAGGTAGTGGGAAATGGTAGGGAGAGGGTGAAGGGGAGATGGAGTGGGTAATATATAGGAGCAATAGGCTGGATGGGAAGGGTACAGTAACATGGAGGGGGGACACTAGGCTGGAGAAGGAGGCAACACTGTGTTGAATGGGGGAAACACTTTGACTGGACTGGCTGGGGGAGGGGTTCTAGATAAGTGGCAGTTGGCTGGTTGGGAAAGGGAAGGTGAGTGAGATGGAAGGGGATACTTTGTGAATGGGGCCACAGTGCAGCATGGGAAGGAAGTAGGGAGATGGGGGTCATAGGGGGAGGGGATCACTGTGGCTGTACTGGGGGGGGGGGTGTCTAGGCAGGGGAGAAGAACAGTGAGCAGGGCCGGCGCCACCACTAGGCAAATCTAGGCATTTGCCTAGGGCACCGGCCACTGGAGGGCGGCATTTTGTCCCCCGTGCCGCGGGGGTACCTGTCCTGCGGCGCTGTGTATTTAAAGCTGGCGGCGGTGGCAGCGGGGGGTCCCTGCAGTCAATAAGAAATAACGAGCGCTATTCCCTGGGCTATGCGGAAGCGCTTCTGTTGTGAAAACACTGTCCGCACGCTGATTGGCTGAGATTCAGCCAATCAGCGTGCGCCGTGCGGCCAGTGTTTTCACAACAGAAGCGCTTCCGCATAGCCCGGCGGATAGCGCTCGTGGACTGCAGGGACCCTCTCTGCCACCGCCGCCAGCTTTAAATACACAGCGCCGCAGGACAGGTACCCTCCCCCCCCTCCCCCGGCACCGGGGCGCCCCCACCCCGACTCGCCTGGGGCGCTCCGGTGCCTTGCACCGGCCCTGACAGTGAGATTGGTGCAGTGAAATTACCCCTACCCTTTAATTTAGCAACCCCATACCCCTGCACTGCAGTTTTGACTGCAGCATCTCTGCTGCTGCCCTGCACTGAGGAAACTGCCTGAAACTGTGTGGACATTTTTAACATGAGGAGATTTTTAGAGAGCATAAACTGACAGACAGGAAGGGGGGGGGGGGGTAGACAAACATAGCACCATGTTGGGTCAGACTGAAAGAAAGACAGGGGGAAGATTGTTCTCACCACTTCCTTTACTCCATGGTGTGTCTTGGGTCAGCGGCAGCAGCAGTGACTCCTCCTCCCTCCAGTAAGCGGCTCCTTGCAGTGGGTCATCTTCCCTATTCCCCCACCACCTCAAAACATTGGGCAGCAGCAGCGGGTCCTATCTCTCTCCCCCTCCTATATGGAGTGGCATGGGAGGCAGCTGCGGGTCATCACTCCTTTGCCCCTATAAACAGTGCAGCTTTGAGCAGCAGCAGGATCTCTTCTCCGCCAGGGAGTGGTTTTAGGAGGCAACAGCAGCAGGTCTGCTCCTCAACGCCACAACTGCCGCCACAGAGCAGCTAAGTGCAGCAGCAGCGGGTCCTCTTCTCCATCCCTATCCGTCCCTGCAATAGTGCCTTCCGGGCAGCGGCTCTGACTTCCTCTCATACACCAAAAAACCGCTGTCCCAGGAACCGCAGCAGGCGGGTGGGGGGTGGAAGGAGAACTAGCGTCTCTGGTTGCCCGGCAACCAGAGATGCGGTGCGGACTGACTGGAGCGCCAGAGCTCTGTCAGCCTGCTTCCCGCAGCGGGGAGTGGGGGAGCAGGAATATAGTGCAGCAGGGAGTGGGGAAGCAGGAGAGCGGGCAAGTAGGGCAGGGGAGCCGGCAGCATTGGCGCCCTGTGATATGTCGGCGCTCGGAGCTTGTGCTCCGCCAGATCCGCCCTCCCTACGCCTCTGTAATGTCGTAAACACTCCGCTAAAAGGCTTTGGCACGCCTACCATTTTCCTAGGCCCTCCTGTGTTTTCTGACATGCCTGCATCTTCCACTAAATTAACCAGTTTCCACCTCCTATCCACCTACTTCCTGTCACTCACTGTGCAAACGGGTGCCGGATGACTGACAGACAGTCGGGATTCCGACAGTCATTACACCGACGTCGGAATCCCGACTGTAACCCCGACACTCGAGATCCTGATGGACACCGGCTCCCATAGAGGGAGAATAGAATAGGTGGCAAGTGTACCGAGCCACTGTGCCCCCTGCTGTCTGAGTCCGGGCAGTCGGGATTCAGACGTTGGGCTATTGACCGTCGGAATCCCGACTGTCGGTGTGCTCTAACCACACCCGTGCAAACGCCCAACGATCAGAAAAAGTTTCAGGAGTTGATCACTGGCGGGCGGCGCGCATGTACATTGCGGCCTATATACATATGTGCAGTTCATCGGTAATAAGCCACCGTGAAAATGTGCAGTCGCGCAATGAAGTCTGAATCGGGCCCATATTGAGTTGGTCTTTGTGAATCAGTTACTTTGATTAAGATCTTCTTGCACAGTACCCTGTTTTTCTGATACTGTATATGTTTTCAAGCTAAGGACGGGACTGGTCCTATCCAGGTGTAACAGGAGCACCCCTGCCTTTAAACTTTAGGTGATTGTGAGTGATGAATGCATTTTATTGTGTATTGTTACTCTCCAGGTAATCAGGGAGATCACCAATATTTTGAGGGATCTCCCTGATATTAGGGAGAACCAGTGAGTATGAGATCTAGTGATTCTGTACTGTAAGAAAATAATGCAAGTTGTGATTTTACGGTAAAATATAAGGAAGAAATGGCTCATAATACTAAGCATGTCTTGTTTGTATTAGGAGTTCAGGTAAGGGAATCTGGGTCATTGAAACTAAGGCAGGTGCAGTTGTTTATTCTAAAGCAGCAGGGCGGCAGAAGCATACAGTATCTGACAATTGTACAGGATTTCAGGTTATGGTCCTAACCTACTCTATGAACTTTTTCAAAGTAAATTTTGCTCCCTGGTAATATTTAACTTTACAGTATCACTTTCCTTGAACTGTACAGTATGTCCCAATTAATTTTTTATGATTTGTTCCTATTCTCTATATAAGTATAACTGCACTGTAGGGCTTCATTTGGTGCATGTAATTCTAAGGGAAAGTTCTTATACTGTGTACATGGTCAGTACCACTTTTATTTTATAGCAGTTTAATGGAATATAGCGTGCTTGCCTACTTTACTGTCCTCCTCTCCAGAAGCCCAGAGAGGAGACACTGACCTGCAATCCGGGGGCCGACGTCATTGAGCGCCGCCCCCACTGCAGCCAAATGCTGTGATTCATGGCAGTTCACTGAGAGGGTGGGGCTAAAATTTACACAAAACTATTAAAATTTGCATCATTTTAACCCCGCCCCCTCCAGAAGTGCCATGAATGTCGGCTTTAAACTCACTTCCCCTGGGCAATGCAGGACGGCAGGCGGAAGGTCCAGGGACACAGTAAAAATGCTGGGCACTTGCCTACCTTTCCGGGGGGCTGGAAGTCGGACCCAATTTTAGGGATCCACCCAGCCATTCCGGGAGGGAAGGCAAGTATGAATATAATATATAGCATCATAGCCTTGATTTCCATACGACTATCACAATTTCCAGAGATAACAATGGCCTACTGGCAAAGTGGTGCGACAGTGGTTTTCCCAGTTCTGCAAAAATCCATAGCTGCAGGTGTCGGAACAGTCGGTGCCAATTTGGCATACTATATTGTAAATACTGTAGTAATGTCAATATAGACAGGGGTGCATATGAACACACATCCCGGCATTCACACATGGATGAGAAGGGGTACCAGCGCACATGACGTGCTTTGATACCACTTCTTTCTTGTACCAACATTTAAGATATTATACATTCTCATTAATATATAGATGTTTAATAATACAGCCTAGCATAATATAAAACACCCACAGTACAAAGTATTATACGTTCCATTATATGTCTGTTTTTTATTTGTGCGTATACTTTGGTCATGTGTACAGTATGTGTGTATTACATCATATGGGGTGATTCAGGACCGATCACAAAGCAGCGGTCATTCGCTGCTTAGCGAGTGGCTTAACGCTCCCAGGAGCCTGGCCGAAAGCCAGCCACCCCCCCCCCCTCACCACCGTATCCCTCAGTAATATCCCTTTGCATGCGGCCGAAGGGGAGAGAAATCATTTGATAGTCACCGACCATTGAATGATTTCTCTCCTCTTCGGAAATAAAAGTCAGTCTGCCAAAGAGGGGGCGGGTGCTGACATCATGTGATGTCAGCACCCGCCCCCACAGGCATCGGCCCGCTTGCGTTCCGAGGGGAACGTCCTACATTTTCATGGGGATGCCCATAAAACAGGAGATTAGTAGATTAGGTTAGTAGATTAATTGCTTGTACTTTGGTCTAGATGTATTAAGCTTCAGAAAGTGATAAAATGGAGAGAGTGATAAACTACCAGCCAATTAGCTCCCAACTACCATGTTACAGGCTGGGTTGGAAAAAATACAGTTAGGGGCTGACTGGCTTGTTATTTATCACTCTCCATTTTATCACTTTTTGAAGCTTGATACATCTGGCCCATAATCGGTGTAATTTATCTCTCACCAAGGCTTAGTAAATAGACTCCTTAGAGTATTAATAGAATCAATAGTTGATAAAATGGGCGTTACCATTGACCTGGGAGAGGGCTCCACATGAGCCATCAGTGGTTTAGCCAGTAGTGATGGGAGCCTCTAGCATTTTAGCCCATGAAATCAATATTGCAAGTAGTTTGTAACTGTCTTCTTAAAACTAGAGCTTAGGGTCTTATTCTAGTTCACTCTTTCTGACAAAATCCTTCTTAGATGGAGAAAACCATGTGCATTGCGGGTGGGGCAGATGTAACTTGTGCATTAGATTTGATTAGAGAGAATTTTACTTCAAAGATCTATATTGCAGTTTAAAAATAAAGCAGACAGTATTTACCCTGTGGGGGGGATCTTAGAATGCACACCCAATATACATGAGGTGCTATCATGCTGGGACTTGTAGTTCTGCAAAGAAAAACATGTGGTGCAGATGCACACTCCATATTATTAATCAATCAATAACAGAGGTTCTTGGTATATCAATTGACCAAGAAATATTTGCCCACCAACCAGCTTCACGGTAACCTCATTTCTGGTGGGTCCCTAATACTAAGTTTGGATCTGGGGCGCGGAACCCCAAAAAGGCCAGCATAAGCAAGTCACCCCAGGGCAGCACACAAGTGAAAAAACTAAGCTAGAAGTGTGTTAATAAGAAAGTAGCAGAAGCTAGAGGTTAAAATGTGTAGTGCTAGAGAAAGTATAATATTAGTGAAAATTAAATAGTGCTAAATAAATGTTAGGGTGTGCCACCCCGAAAGCAACTCGGTTACACCAACCCGAGGGGAGCCGCGCCCCAAATCCATCCCCAAGACTAGCAATTTACCCTGCACAGAAACAAAATAACTCACTCAAATCTAATTCTCTCTGCACATTTTACATCTGCCTCCCCCCCCCCCCCCCCTGCAGTGCACATGGTTTTGTCCATCTAAGAAGGATTTTGTCAGAAAGAGTGAACTAGAATAAGGCCTTTAGTTACAGAGGGGCTTCCTTTGCCAGGATAATCTAGGATGTGATGCTGCTCAGTGAGTGGGGAACACATGTAGAAATGAAGTACGGAATGCTCCTTGTATGGTCTGTGGTGATGGCGTTGCATCACTATCTCCTGACTAGATTTATACTGCATGCAGAGTAGACTAGCCATAACACATCGCTGTGTGCTGAGCAATCCGTGCTGAGCGATACTGAATCACTCAGCACAGAGGTTCACTTTCGCCGTGTGTAGGAAGCATTACAAAGCGTTCCAAGATAAAAGGTGTAAGCATATAAATGTTTAATATGAGGATTTGCAACAGACAGACAAGAAGAAAGGAACAGGACCACCTATGAGAAAGGAAACCAATGCTGGGGCCAGCAACTGGTCCCCAAATAGTGGTGAATTTAATAGTCTTACATGGCCCCATAACATCCGGCCCAATTGACGGTATATATTATTTACCAGAACTAGTCTTGGTACTTGTTTCCTAGAACGGCCACAACGATTTAGATCGTTGTGGTCGTAAGATAAAAAATCGGATCGATCGCATCGCATGCGATTTGGTCGCATACGATGCGACCGATCCGATCGACCGATTTTTCGCCCGATTTTTTTTTTTTTTCACCTGATTATTTTCAATTGCCCCCCCAAATGTTACTAAGTGGGCTAGACCCCACGATAGACGTCAACCCGAAGCGTGGCGAGCGCAGCGAGCCCGCGAGGGGCGGCGGTGCGCGTCCTCCGACCTTTTCATTCCCCTACTATCCACTAGGGCGTGGAGTGAGAATAGAATAGTGTGGCGAGCGCAGCGAGCCACCGAGCCCGAAGCGTGGCGAGCGCAGCGAGCCCCGCGAGGGGACGCGTCTAACTTCACAGGTATACGCGTCCCCTCGCGGGGCTCGCTGCGCTCGCCACGCTTCGGGCTCGGTGGCTCGCTGCGCTCGCCACACTATTCTATTCTCACTCCACGCCCTAGTGGATAGTAGGGGAATGAAAAGGTCGGAGGACGCGCACCGCCGCCCCTCGCGGGCTCGCTGCGCTCGCCACGCTTCGGGTTGACGTCTATCGTGGGGTCATGGCGGGCACATAAAAAATGTGAAATGGGTCATATTGGGCCATTTCACCTTTTTTATCATTTTACCCTATGTGAGATGGACTTAATCAAGTCCATCTCATCTTGTGCCATTATAATGGCACAAGACCGACGCGATCCTCCCGATTTCAATGTTAAAAGATTTTTTAACATTGAAGTCTATGGAAAAATCGGGTCAATCGGTCGGTCGCATCGCGGCCGATTTTAATTGGTCGCGACCGACCGATTGACCCGATTTCTGTCAATCAAAGTGAAAAAATTGTAAAAAATCGTCCACATCGTGAGGATCGTGTCCCTTAATTAAGAGCCACGATCACTCACGATTGTGGCCGTTCTAGGAAACAAGTACCCTAGTCTTTGTATACTATACTATTCATCTGAGTGGTCGCACCTACTTATACTGTTCACCAGAACAGAATCCTGTACTTTGTATACCGTTCACCACAATGGACTCATCTGTGTTAATAGTTAATACAATTTATTCAGTTCTGCATAATTGGCACTAAAGTTAGTTCTGCTTAATGTGCGAACCACTAGACAGGAAAATATTGTATTTAGCGGAAGGACAGGCAATTTACCAGGTTCCAGAAGTCAAGGTCTGCTGAGATGGGTTTTTGTACCATAGAAGAACATACATTTATTTTGCATTTTAGCTAAGTAAGTGTTAGTATGTTAGTGCTTCTAATTTACCTGCGTAACAAGGCCCTAAAAAGTATATGGTTTGGTGCCATTCCCAACAGCAAATCAATACTGTCTATCAGGCAAAGGTCACGTTTGCTCAATGCTGAAGTTGATTCTTTCACTGTCTGTATTTGTTTAACAAGCAGATTTTCCTGTCAATGAGTTCTCAGAACACAGAAAACTGAGCTTTAATGCAGTAATGATAACGGTTAAAATTATGTTGTGAATAAAATATTTATTTTATAAATTACATGTACACATTTGGTTGGTACAAGCTCAACAACAGACTCTGGTTTTATAACGTTGTTTATTACCTTTTCCCAGGCACTAGTTTTCCACATGGTTCACAATTTTTGGTGTGTGATTATTTTATCTTTCTAAAATTCTAGTTACACACTGAGGGACTACATTATTGTGACCACCAGGCCGGTTTATGCAAGATATAGTACAATATCTATTCTGCAGATAATGCTGACAAGGGATGGAAAGGAGAGACGCCTGAAGTGCTCACTGATATGATCTGATGGACTTTGAATGAGGAATGACATTAGGAAAGATGCTGCTTTGGTGGATTGTCCATGAGAAGTTGTTGTTACAGTGTACAAAGAGTGGACCAGCAGTCAAGAAAAGTGGGTGAGAGAGCAAGGCCTTTGGTCTTAAAAGGGATGGGATGCTACAGTGTTACATAGAGTGGGTGGACTTATTCAGTTCCACAGACAGGCCATATTGAGAGACCATCTGCTCTGATTTATCAGGTCAGTGCAGATCATATTTGCCTACCCTCCTGCATTCTGCAGGAGACTCCCTAAAATAGCAGCAATCTCCCTCTCTCCCTCATAAGTCTAGCAATCTCCCTCATTTCATCTAGCCCCAGGGCAAGCGACAGGGGGGGTCAAGGGGGACAAGTGTGATGGGCCCCAGAGATATGAAGGGCCCCAGATCTTCCATCCCTGGGCATGGCCACTGCCTGTACTAGCTGGCCTGTCAGTGACCCTTGTGGGCCGGCCGTCTACTGTGCACCATCTGTTTTTGGCTGAGTCTGACTGACTCACTGTGTGCCACTGCCGTCTACTGTGTGTGCGCCCTGCCACTTGGCGCTTAGAGCCATCCACTCTGTGTGTGCGCACGGCCTGGTGCCGCAGGCGCACAGCCTTACCCGCGCTGGTGCTGTGGCCTCAGTCTCTGTCTCCTGTACTTTTACTGCGCTGGTCGTCTGTTCCGCACTCTGCGAAAGACCTGCCCTGCCTGCTCGTAGTGCTCAGCATTCTTTGTGAAAGTGACAGCCGGAGCCAGCAAGAAGCAGCAGCAGGAGCCAAGCCAGCAGGACTGAGAATGAGAGAAGTACACACCTGAAAGCAGGATCTGGAGCAGCGAAAGGTTAAGGCTCATGCAGAAGAGCGTTGTGTGGATTTGGGATTAGGTGGGGGGGCCCCAGAAATATCATTGTACAGGGCCCCAAGATTTCTGTTGCCGGCCCTGTCTAGCCCACATTACACTATTACATTTTGGGGGGAAAAAAGGAATGAGAGATAGATACATTTACATGGAATCATCAGCACAATTTCCCAGCACTTTAGCAGGTATAGTATCTCCTACTAACTGCTTTGGGGCTCATCTACATTTGGATATAGTAGTAGTAGTAGTACGTTTATTTATAAGGCGCCACAAGGTGTCCGCAGAACCGTACATAGCAAACAAAAAACAAGTTACAAGGTAACGTACAGGGTGTGTTGAAAAATACAGTATAAATAGGGGTATAGCTGGTAGAACTAAAATCAGCATCAGTTCAAAATTAGGTGTCATAAGTCATTTTACTAGATTCCTCTCAGATGTAGCAGTACACACCCACGCTTCTAGGTGCCACGTTCACAATCTCTCCATATATGGAACTAGACACGCCCTTTGGGTGGAGCATGACACACACCCTCAATGGGGCGCTGTGCAAAATTATACTACCAACTATAATCTCCCTGAAACTAGTTTTCAAAAGTAGGTAAGTATGGTGCAGATGGGCTCCCAATAAACAAGACATAGCACATAACATTGGCCCTTATTCTGATCTGTGCGGCCGGAGCCGCATACGTTGCTCCGGCCGCACAAACCAATCCCCGCCTACAAGACGGATCGCCACGGCCGTCCGCATGAAAATGGTGGGGCGTACGCCTCCACCATGGTGGGAGCTGCCCCCTGCATTCGATGGTCGACGACCATCGAAGGCAGGGCCGCACGCTCCCCCCGCTCACGCAAGCTTAGACCACACGGACAATCGTCCGTGTGAAAGCTTGTATGGGGGTGGAGAGCTGACATCCGGCGATGTCAGGTTTCCGCCCCCATCACTGGCGTCATAGCCTCATTACCATGCATACGCCCCGCGTTTGCATGGGAACGCCCATGAAACGCGGGGCGTATGCATAGGGAAATGAGGGTATTAAGCCCCTCACGCCCCTATACGCCCCCTTTGCGGCGTATAAAATTTGTGTGCGGCGATTTCGCCTGCACATGCGCAGAGTGACCTCTGCGCATGTGCAGAGTGAAAACATCGGCGGTACGGCCGCACGCAGGCCGTACCGCCGAGATCTGAATAAGGGCCATTGTTTGGATTACAGAAGCAGATCTGCAGCAACATGGGGTTTTCACATTTTTTGAACTGACATTTCATGCCCTACCAATCACTAGTGCGTGGTGGGATAATAATATAGTGCGCCGAGCATAACGAGGCACCGTGCCCGAAACATGGCAAGTGGAGCGAGCCATGTGAGGGGACACGGTGCACTTTTATAGTGTCCATGTCAACTGTGTCGGCAAGAAGTGCAAAACCCCATGTCGACCTTTTGACTGTCGACATTGCCCATGTTGACCTAATGCTTGTGATGACCTATTGACCCTGTCGACCTAACCCCATGTGGACATTCAGATATGTCGACCTTCGTTGGTTGACGAAATGCATGTCGACCTTCCTCTTGTCGACCTATGACCCATACCAGGAGGCAATGTAATAAAAATGCATGTATTGGGGCTAATATTTCTCCAAAAAACATACCAACAGTTAGAATCCATGACTAGGAGAATTCATGTTGTATCAAGGGAAAAAGGTGGCCCAACAGTGTACAACAAACCCGATCGTCATAGGATTTGGCCACTCAGTGTATAAAACATTAGGACAGGCATGTCCAAAGTCTGGCCCTGGGGCCAATTGCGGCCCGTGCTGTCATTTCGAGCGGCCCGCAGACTCCATCTGAAAGCGGGCAGAGCATCAGATGTGGGAAGCACAACACAGGACACTAAAGGTAGGGCCCCGGCGAGCGCGCCTTTACCTTGCTGTCTGCTGCAGTGAGGAGGTGCCGGCCGCCACAGTCAGATGTGTTTGGCGTCCTGACCCTGCTGCTGCAATCGTATATATGTGTGTGGAGCCACAATGTGCTGCAATCCATTTTAAATGCTGCTGCTAGGCTGATCTTCCTAGCAAGACGCTCATCCAGTGGCGTAGCTACGTTTTGGGCGCCCCCACCCCCGCCTTTAGGGGGGGGCGCCCATACCCACCCCCCGCCGCCGCCCCGTCGAGCACCCCCCCGCCGCCTATGCTAACCCCCTCCCCCTCCATCTTACCTATCGCGCTGGTCCCGGCGGCTCCGTCCGTTCATCTGCTGAGGACCACCACAAAATGGCCACCCCCGTACAGCAGACAGTTTCAGAGAAATGTTTGCTATATGGGGGCGGCCATTTTGTTGTGGTCCTCATCAGAAGAACGGAGCCGCCGGGACCAGCAAGATACTTAAGTCTGCGGGGGATTGGGGGGGGATAAACTATAGCACCGCAGCCCCCGGCGCCCCCACATGCACAGCGCCCCCCCGCGGTGGCGGGGGCTGCAGTGCTATAGTTACGCCCCTGCGCTCATCGTCTGCTGATCCACTTTGCCAGTCCCTCCATTGGTTACCTGTATCTTACCGTATTCAATATAAAACCCTTCTGCTAGCATATAAAGCTATTAACCATACTGCACCAGCATATATCTCTTTACTTATCACACAATGGGGGAAATTTACTAAAGGAAATTTGTAAAAAAAATAGTTGTATTTGTATCCAGAAATACTTATTTTTGACATTTACAATCCCGAAAATTCGGCAATTCGTATTGATAGCAATTCGTATTGATAGTAAATTTCCCCCAATATCTCCCATCTCGACCACTCCGCTCTGCACAAGATCTGCGTCTCTCTTCTGCACGGATCACTAGCTTCCATTCACTATTACAGGACTTTCATCGGGCTGCTCCCATCCTATGGAATGTCCTTCCATGCACAATAAGACTCTCCGCTAGCCTCCAAACTTTCCATCGTTCCCTGAAAACTCACCTCTTCAGGCAAGCCTATCATATTCAAGTTCCATATGCATAACCCTCTGAGGCACTTATGTATCATATAGCTTCCCTTCTGGACCTAAAAGCTATGCTATTACTGGTGCCTGTCCTTGTGTTTCCCTCCTATGTATATATATTTTAAGCGTGCAGCAGGACTCTCCTACCTTCATGCTCATTGCTAAAGGGGATTCATGCTTGATGCCAAGGGGGTTTCATGCTCGTTGCAAAGGTTGCTTCATGCTCGATACCACTGGAAATTACTTGCTCGTTGACACGGGGGATTGAAATGCTTGTTGCCAAGGGAGATTACTTGCTTTTTGCCACAGGGGAGTGAAATGCTCGTTGTCAAGGTAGAGTTGAATTATTGTGAGAGTATAGCTGGGTGGGAGCCGTGGCCATACTGCCTGTATTCAGAACAGATTTATAATATACACGGACCTGATCTGAATTCAGCTGGGTTGCCTGCCACTCTCTGCCCGGCCATCACAGCTTTCTGCCCAGCTGTTACCATGAGCGTCAGCACACAAAAAGGCACCATAGTAATAAGAACAATGACAGCGAAGAAGACACTGTCAAAGCGTTGATTACTATGGCACCGTACAAGGGATGTGGTACACTGATATGGTGACTTGACCATGTCGACATAGGTCAACATAGACACCTGAAAAAACTTGTGACAACCTTTTTCATGTCAACCTTTTCTAAGTTGACCTATTGTTTGTGTCAACCTTTTGTCCTTTTATTGGGTTGACTGTAAGACCCATAACCACCTATGGAAGGGGGCGATTAAGGTTAGGTACGTGGTGGAGTGTTAGCCTGTGGGAGAGGACAGATAAGTACTTTTGGGAGGGTAAAGGTGCCCATACATGGTGCGATGAACTCTGTGCTTTTAGCACTAGATTGCATTGTATCTAGTAAAAAAGCATACAATGTGCTACAGCAGGGTGCTTTTTGTACTAGATATGAGGCAATCTAGTACTAAATGCACGGGCAGCACAGACTTTCTGTTCTGTGCAATGTGCTGCGTGCGGGAGCCTGCATCGCATTGCACCTGAAAAATGCACCTTTAGGCACTTGGTGGAGGGTTAGCCTGCAGGGTATGCGGTCAATGGGTCGACACTAATTAGGTCGACAGTCAATAGGTCAACCACTTATTGGTCGACATGGACAAAAAGTGGACATGAGGTTTTTCCAGAACAGTTGTTTTTTCATACTAAATTATCCACGTGGACATAGAGAGTGAATTAAATAGTGTGCCGAGCGTAGCGTGGCACCTGGCCCGAAGTGAGCCATGCAAAAGACTGATGTGGTGTCCGTGTCTACATAAGTCAACATAGACCTGTGAAAAACCCATGTTGACCTTTTCTATGTTGAACTTTTGCTTGTATCAACCTTTTGGCACTTGGTGGCAGGTTAATTGATTAGGACTGTCACTGTCACTTTGTCAACCTAAAGCCATGTCGACCGTTTAACTGTTGACCTTCTGACTTTGTCAATCTATTGACTGTTGACCTTATGGTGACCTTATGGTGTTACCTGTCAATCTAGACACTGTATATACAGTATTTTAATCCATACCCTACTCAGACATGGGACAACAAGGGGAAGAGCTAGAGGTTAGGAATGTGCCATATGATCACTATAATCAGGGTTGCCGACTTTATAATTCTCCTCTCCGGGAGAAGCCCGGAGAGGAGAGTTCCAGCAGCCGCTCAGGGGGTGGGGCTTAAGTGTGACTTCACTAAGCCCCGCCCACATGATGGCAAACTGTCGAATTCACGGATCTCCGTGGAGGGGGCGGGGCTAAAATGACGCGATCCGGGGCGCAGGAGGGGTCCCCTCTGAATCCGGGAGGGTTGCCCACCCTTACGGGGGGCCGGGAGGGGGTCCCGATTTCGGGAGACCCTGACTATAATGCCACCTGTTGTCCCATTTCTGAAAATGTGCTATTTGCTTAAAGATCACAAACACATTTCCCTCCTCCTCCAGTTTCACACAATCAGCGAGTCATTCCATCATATGTTCTCCAGTGGAATTTATTTTCTTAGAATCCAATATAAAAGTTTTTTGTGATCAACACATTTATTTCTGGAGATGAGCTCTGAGCTTTGGGGATTGTTCCTGGATCGGAACAATTTTGGGAAATGGAGTGGTTAAGTCACTATTTGGGTCTTCCCTCATGTTCAGAACTCGGATTTAAAAAAAGAAAAAACTTTTTTTTTTTGCATTGTGAACATACGCAGTCTAGCGATCAGGTCTGAATCAGGCCCAATGTGTGCTCTAGTACATATAGCTCTGTTTTCCTAGAGGTTATTCCAGCAGTTTTCAGACAAATATATGAAAAGGAACTATAACAACAGGTACAAAGTAAAGTTCAGAATCAATAGGGATGGAAATGTAGTCTGAGCAGACAGAAGGTCAGGGCACACCAAAGCAACAATCCTGGGGAAACTGAGAGAGAAAGGCAAGGGTCATGTACTAAGGTGCAGGCGTACTGTGGCCATACAGATGTGGCCATTATCAGCTTACTCGTGATGTGTATGCACATATACCTGAATTGCAGTAGAAATGACCAGCCCCAAGCTGCATATAGCATTCCTCCCAACTTTAGATCCATGGGAGGAGGGACGCTGGTGCGCATCGGAGGGGTGTGGCCTGGCGACAAGGGACATGGCCTGCAAATCGCGTCACTCCCTCGAGGTGACACTCCCGTTTTACCCCTGTGTGGACATGGCCAGGGAATAGACGCTGTGCGCATGCCAGCCTTGGGCGGGATGTGGTAACATCCCCAAAAAATGAGACATTCCTGCTGAATACAGGCACACCTGCAATCTCTCTTTCACACCAGAAAATGCAGGGACTTACCCGGGAATACAGTCCCGGGATCATGCAGGGACATTCCCCTTTCACACCAGCCTAGTCCCTGCATTTTTTGGGGTGAGGAGGGAGAAAAACCTCGCCCCCTCCATCACCTGAAGGCAGATTCCCTCCTCCTGTGTGTAGACACCAGGGCAATGCCTCCAGACACGGGAACCATCCCTCTTCCTGCGTGTGGACACCGGGACACTGCCTCCAGTCCCTGGCCGCACACCAGCCGGGTACCTTCTGACCATAGGTGCAACTTTATGTTTTTGCTGGTGGGTGCTCAAGCCAAAAATATAGAGGAGTGGCTTCATGGGGAAGGGGTGTGGCCACAAAATAATACCAATTTATATCATGGAGCACAGCTGTCTCCAAAATTCAAATTACGGCAACAGAGTTCCACATACATAAATGCCCCCCACAGTGCAGGTACATAAATGCACCCACAGTGCAGGTACATAAATGCCCCCACAGTGCAGGTACATACATTTCCCCAACAGTGCAGGTACTCCGCGGACATGATACACTCTTCCCGACATACTGCTTCCCAGGTGTTGGGTCCGGCAATGTGAGTGCTGCACCTGCAAATTAGCAAGTTAATATAACGGCCCAGCAGCGGGACTCAGGCCCATGGGTGCTCAACAATTTCCGTGGGTGCTCGGGCCCTTGAGCACCCACAGAATCGGCACCTATGCCTCTGATGCCTCTGCTGTCTCTTCTTCCTTCCGTAAGGAAAGGGGGGGGGGGGCACACTATGTCCCCAGCAGTCACCCTGCAACTTCTCCAGTGGCGGAGAGCGTGCTGATCGGTACTGTGAGAATTAGCAGTGGACTGGGAGAAGAAAGCCGCAGACAGAGATAGAAAACGGTCCTCACTTATTTGCAAAAGAATTACATACAGTATTGATCGCTCATCGCCATCCACTCACAAAACTATACGTAATTCCTAAACGATCAAACAGTTTTTGCCATCTTGGCAAATGTGAGCACAAGTTCTGAGGCTTCCACTAATCTGACTGAGACAGGGTGGAAGTGTTCATCGCTGACATCACAGACACTCAAAAACGCTTGGGCACGTCTGCGTGTTTCAGCCACACCCAAAAAATGGCAGGTTTCTACCCCCAAACACCAGCTTTCTGTCAATTAAGCTCCTTTGCGTTTACGAACCATATGCATTTCAGTTGCTGAGTCTCCTTGCATATGCGCTATAGGTACAGTACCAACTGAATCGGTCCTGGCATTTGTGCATGCACACGACCTTTGCACACACCAGGCATGCGCATGCGCCCGCTCACATGCACTGTGCATACGTGCGCTGCCTCTCCCGGCTTACAGGAGAGAAGGGAATAGCAGCGTGTGATGCCCCCCCCCCCCTCTCCTGGACCACAGCAGCGTACAGAGAGAGCCCACAGACACACTGCAAGTACAGTGGCTTTTTCTGTGCGCTGATCAGGAGGTAGAGAACCACCTTACATAGAAACATAGAATCTAGTCTGCCCCCTTTTTTTTATCATTCAGGTAATCTCAACCCTTTTTGATCCTCATTTCTTTGTAAGGATATTCATATGCCTATCCCAAGCATGTTTAAATTGTTCTACTGTCTTAGCCTCTACCACCTCTGATGGGAGGCTATTCCACTTATCTACTACTCTTTCTGTGAAGTAATTTTTTTTAACATTTGCCCTGAACCTACCTCCCTCCAGTTTCAGTGCATGTCCTTGTGTTATATTACTTCTTTTCCTTTGAAGAAAATTTCCCTCCTGTACTATGTTAAAACCCTTGATATCAGGGGCGTAACTAGAACTTTGGGGGCCCCATAGCAAAATCTTGAAAAGGCCCCCCCCAACCCCAAGTCACTGAAATCTCCCTTAGTAGGAGAGTAAGGAGCAAGATAGAGAGAATGGGGCTTTCATAGAAAAGGAGGAAATGAGGGATACAGCGAGAGAAATAGAGGAGTACGAGAGAGGGAAAAGAGCAGACAGGAGGGGACATAAACAGATGGAGAGGACTAAAATGGACAGACAGAAAGGAGGAGACATAGAGAGAGAGAGAGAGACAGATGGGAGGTGTCCATGAGAGAGGAATGGATGGAGGGGGCACAGAGAAAGGGATGGCCAAGAGGGGGCACAGAGAGAGGGATGGGCACAATGGGGCAAAGAGATAGGGACGGACAGGAGGAGGCACAAAGAGAGAGGGATGGACAGATGGGGGCACAAAGAGAGCGGGATGGACAGAAGGGAGTACAGAGAGAGCAATGGACAGATGGGGCAACAAAGAGAGAGGGATGGGCACATAGATAAGGACGTACGGGAGGTGGCACAGAGAGAGAGAGAGAGAGGGATGGACAGGAAGGGGCACAAAGAGAGGGATGGACAGGAGGGGGCACAGAGAGGGATGGATGGGGGCACAAAGAGAGAGGGATGGACAGAAGAGGGCACACAGAGAGGGATGGACAGATGGGGGAACAAAGTGAGAGGGATGGACAGAAGGGGCACAGAGAGAGAGAGAGAGAAAGGCCCTGGGGTTTTAACTTTTTCATGCTCAGTTACTGCAGTTTACACAGCCCCTCACTTCCACTCTCACCTGAATGATACAGTATTTCAGACCCTTCCTCGGCAGCAGATGCCATGATGCGCGTGGTGTGCACAGCAGCAGCCCTCCTACATACCGGATCCTCCTGCGTGTCTCCCACTAAGTGTCCTCCCCCGGCACTTGCAGAAGCCTCCAAGCCCCCAGGTCAGACTCTAGCTGCAGCCTTTCCTTTCTCCATCTCCTGCCGAAGCCTCCGACCCCGCTGGACTGGCTCCCGCAGCAGCAGCCTCCAACCTCCACGTGATGCCCTTGCACAGACATACAGCAGTCGCCGTCTTGCTGGTTCATGCTATCCAGCACCTGCAGTAGCGCAGGCTGTGCGCAGCTAGCAAAAGCCAAGAAACGCTGTGTTTGTGTATGACCAGCGCCGCTGAGAGGATTTTTAAAAATGAAATGAAGGGAAAAAATGTAGAGGGTGCAGGGGATTGCCTCGGGCCCCCCAACCTGCCGGGCCCCATAGCAGCTGCATCCCCTGCACCCTCTATAGTTACGCCACTGCTTGATATATTTGAATATTTCTATCATGTCCCCCCTTTCCCTTCTCTGCTCCAAACTATACATGTTAAGATCTTTTAGTCTTTCCAAGTAAGTTTTGTGATGTAGGCCATGCACCATTTTAGTTGCCCTTCTTTGTACAGTCTCTAATGTAGTTATATCCTTCTGAAGATATGGTCTCCAGAACTGGACACAGTATTCCAGATAAGGCCGTACCAATGACCTATAAAGTGACATTATTACTTATTTTTTTCTGCTACTGATTCCTCTCCCTATGCAACCAAGCATCTGACTAGCCATACTCATTGCTTTGTTACATTGCCTCCCTGCCTTTAAGTCACTTGAAATAGTGACTCCTAGATCTCTTTCCTCCTCAGTAGGTTCCATTATAGTACCCTTGATACTATATTGAGCCTATGGGTTTTTGAGTCCCAAGTGCATAATTTTGCATTTTTTAGCATTAAACTGTAGTTGCCATGCTCTTGACCAATTCTCAAGTTTACCTAGATCATCAGTCATTTGATTTACCCCTCCTGGTGTGTCTACTCTGTTGCATATCTTTGTGTCATCTGAAAAAAGGCATACTTTCCCTTCAATACCATTTGCAATGTCACTAACAAAGATATTAAAGAGCACTGGCCCAAGTACAGATCCCTGGGGTACTCCACTGGTAACATGTCCCTCCATAGAATGCACTCCATTTACTACAACTGTTTCCTATCCTGCAACCAGGTGCTTATCCATTTAATTGTTTTATAATCCAATCCCACACTTTCAAGTTTATTTAGCAGTTTGTGATGTGGGACAGTGTCAAATGCCTTACTAAAGTCTAGATATGCTACATCTACGGCTCCCCCTTCATCTATTATTTTGGTCACAGAGTCAAAAAAGTCAATAACATTATTTTGGCATGATCTCCCTGCAGTAAAGCCATGCTCTTTTGGATCCTGTAAATTGTTTAATTTAAGATATTCCACTATTCTTTATTTTAATAGTGTTTCCATTAATTTCCCTACTACTGATGTAAGGCTCACTGGTCTGTACTTACTTGCTTGTTCTTTGCTTCCGCTTTTGTGCAGTGGAACTACATTTGCTCTTTTCCAGTCCTCTGGAACTGCACCTGTATCTAGTGACTAGTTGAATAAATCTGTTAATGGTGCTACCAGCACATCTTTTAATTATTTTAGTATCCTTGGATGTATTCCGTCTTGCACCATTGATTTATCCACTTTCTGTCTTGAGAGTTCTGTTAGGACTTTCTCCTTAGTAAATGTACTAATATACCTTATTTTTATGAATGTCCTTGCAACTTAACTGTGGTCCCTTCCCTTCTCCTTATATAGGGAATATGGAGCAACAATAATTATTTAGATGATCTGCAATTGCCTCGTCTCCCTCCACCAAATTCTCAGTGTCTGTCCGAAGTCTTATTATTCCTCCATTTTATTTTCTCCTTTCACTTATATACTTAAAAAAAGTTTTGCTTCCTTTAGCTACTGACTGAGCCTTTTTCTCCACAGCTTGTGCCTTGGCACGCCTGATCACTTTCTTAGCCTCCTTGCATCTGTCAAGATACACCTCTTTGTCTGCTTGTCTGCTTGTATGTCCTAAAGGCCATCTTTTTTGCTTTTACACTAGTTGATACCTCTTTTGTAAACCACGCTGGCTTCCTTTTCCTGGTGCTTTTCTTAACCCTTTTGATACAAAGGTCCGTTGTCTTTAGTATTGCACTTTTTAATTTTTTCCACATCTCCTGCACTCCTTTCAAGTTCCTCCAATCCGCTAATGAATCGCTTAAACATCTCCCCATTTTTGCAAAGTCAGCCTTCCTAAAATCCAACACCTTAGTTTTTGTGTGACTGGAGTTGGACCCTGCCTTGATACTAAACCATACTGCTTAATGATCACTGGATCCCAGGTTCTCACCCACATATATGTCTGATATCCTGTCACCATTTGTGAGTATTAAATCTAATATTGAGTCTTTACTAGTAGGCTTCCTCACCAATTGCATGAGAGATGCTCCCTGTAGGAAATTTAGAAATTTGCCACTTGTAGTTGATCTTGCAAAAGACTCCTCCCAATTCACATCAGGTAGATTAAAGTCTCCCATGGTTATGACCTCTCCCTTTAAAGCCATTTTAGTGACATCAAGCAATAGGCTCCTGTCCAAATCCTGCCCCTGGCCTGGTGGCCTATAGATTACCCCAGTGCAAATAGTGTCCTTCTCCCCCATTTCTATGGTCACCCAAAGGGCCTCAGTTTTTTCTTCAATGTTTTGTATTAAAGTAGCATTTATGCTTTTCTTTACATACATTGCTACACCTCCTCCGATTCTTCCCATTCTGTCCTTCCTAAATAAATTGTATCCTGGTATAGCTATGTCCCAGTCATGATTCTCATTACACCATGACTCCATAATAGCCACAATGTCTAGGTCATCCCTTGTCAGTATTGCGCTTAGCTCAGGAATTTCATCTCCTAGGCTCTTAGGGCGGTATTCAATGTGAATACCCTGCGAGGTGCAGCGAATCCTTTTTAGGATTCGCTGCACATTCGCCACGTTCCGGAGCCAGCGGGCTCCGGTATTCAACGTGTCAGGGGCTCGCTGCCCCTGACAGGCGAATATGAGCTCCTGCGGCGATTGCCGCAGGGAGCCTCAGGACGGTGCCAGGCAGAGAGATGGTAGTCTCTCTGCCTAGCCCAGACCTTTGTGGGGGGTTAGGTGTGCTCCCCGGGTGCCAGGCAGCACAGGCTGCCCCCCCGGGGGTCCCAGCAGGCAAGCGTATATTCACTACACAGGATCGTAATGATCGTGCAGTGAATATATGAATATGTAATGAGCGGCTCCGCTCTGGCGCCACCTGCTGGCTGCTGTGTAAAAAAAAAAAAAAAAATATTATTTTTAAAATTAAATATATATTCATGTGCTTACAGCACATGAATAAAAATAGCATGCCCCTCCTCAGAAGAAAATTCCTGATTTTTTGACACCAAATGTAAAAAACAGAACACTTTATTTTAAAAGTTCACATTCCACTTCACCATAAAAAGATAGCGATTGCTGCTCGGTGAATCATGGTGACCAAAACCTTCAAATGTATTCGCCAACTGGTCATTGAATAGGGTGATTCACCGTTTTAGTCAGAAATTCGCCAAACAGCACAAATTCACCATAAAAACCTGGCGAATCAGGCTCATTGAATACCGCCCTTAGTGTTTGCACACATAGCTTTAAAAATGTTGCCTGTGCATATGTTATTCCGAGCCATGTTCAGACAGTACAAAAATTCAAGTCAAAAGTTGAAATTACTAGTTACAACACAGCTGCACTTCACTAAATCTAAAAATATAGTGAGTCTGTTCAAGTCAGGCTACACCTGAACATTAATGGCTAAATCATGGTTGCCTACTCCTTCATGGAGAAAATGCTCTGAGCAGCCTGTGGTGTTCTATTATTTTTTTATGCAGGAGGAGCAGCCTTTGGTGTCCTATTATTTTTATGCAGGGGAGCAGCCTGTGATATCCTGGTTTATTATTATTATTATAGTAGAGGAGCAGTCTTTGGGGTCCTGCTGTTGTTGTTGTTGTTGTTGTTATTATTATTATTATACAGGGCCAGTGCTCTGGTCTTGCCCCCCAGGCTAAAGTTTGCCAGCCAGCCCCTGGGTTTAACGCAGGTATAAAGCTAAAATTATTAATATAATAGCACTTTTATGTCAACACTTCTATGGAAGCACTAACAGCCTATTGCTTACAGCCTATACTAAACTTTAAATAGGAAAGTTTCCCATGTGAATGCAATGATTGCAACTCCACCCAATACATTCCCATTTAAAAGTCCAGGCAATAAATTAATTGCAAGAAGAAACCGTCCCACTTAGCCATCGGCCCCTCTGCATTACCCAGAAGTGCCAGATGGCCAGTCCGGCCCTGTACAGTACCCATGTGCAGTCATTAAATAATCACTCAATTTACTAATTCTAATTAGCAGACAGGTCTGAAGTAGGCCCTATGCCAGCTCTGAGCACTTTGGGGGAAAATCAACTGCTGCCAAACATGGCCAGCCAGGACTCCAGTTGGTGTTGCTTCCCAATTTGAATAGTTTTTTACATGAATATGATGAACGTCTGTATACTCGCTAGGCAGGGTGGAACATCAAGAGGTGGGGCAGATGTAACATGTTAGAGTTAAATTTGGGTGGGGCATGTGGAAACTGAAATCTAAATTGCAGTGTAAAAATAATCCAGCCAGTGTTTACCCTGCACAGAAACAAAATAACTCACACAAATCTAACTCTCTCTGCACATGTTACATCTGCCCCACCTGCAGTGCACATGGTTTTGCCCATTTTCCAAACAAATTTGTACTGTGATCAGATCTGAATAAAGGCCATTGTGTTATGAAATTGTGTTTGTAAAAAATTGCTATAGCTCAAGAAACGCATAACTTAAAGGAGAGGTTGGGGGACCGCTGTATAGAGGACAAGTGCCCGCATGATTTTTATTAAGCCACAGCTCAAATGGGTGGAGTATGGAAATGTATATAATAACACCTCTCTTTTTGACCATATCATTTAAAGCCATACTTCATACCCCTTTGATTTTCAATATTTCCAATATTTATATATATTTTACTTATTACCGCTAGGTTTGTGAATCATACCAATAATCCCTGAATATCCATAAGTGTATGATGTAACCTCCATGTGATTTGTTCTGTTGTAAGATGTATAAGTGTTTCCCCCATTCCCACCCCCCTCCCTTTTTCATATTCTGTAACCCCCCCCCCTTTTTTTATATTTGAAAACTCAAATAAAAATGGAATCTTTAAAAAATAAAAATAAAAAAAAACAGCTGTAGCTCAATTACTGCCTACCCAGATTTTTGCTTTAGAATTTTTTTAAGATTTTCATAACAGAGCAACGTCAACATTTACATCATAGATTTTGTAATCGCAAAGTAAATATATTTATTTATTATTTATTTACAGTTTCTTATACTGTATATAGCGCAGCAGATTCCGTTGCGCTTTACAATAGTAGACAGTGAGAGAACAAACTGGGTAACAACAGACAGACTTGGAGGTAGGAGGACCCTGCTGCAAGCTTACCAGAAATATAGGAAAAGAAGGGTATGCGGTCACTGGTAGACAATGTCTAGGTCAACAGTCACTAAGTCGACCACTAGGTGACTAGGTCGACACCTTGGAAACGTCAACATACCCAAGGTTGACATTAACAAATGGTCGACACAAGCTTGTGGTCGGCATAGGCATTGTCAACGTGAATAAGGTCGACGTGAGTTTTTCACTTTTTTTTTTTTTCAAAAAGAGGTGGTTTCTTCATACTTAACTATCCAAGTGGGCATAGAGTGAGCGAGACACTGTGCCTGAAACAAGGGGAGTGCAGCGAGCCAAGCGAGGGGACGCGGTACACTTATACCATGTCCATGCGACGTATGTCGACATAGACAACAAAAACGTGAAAAACTCATTTCGACAATGTCTATGTCGACCATAAGCTTTTGTCGACCTTTTGTCAATGTCGACCTTTTCAAGGTGTCAATCTAGTCACTGTCGACCATTATCTACCATTTATACCAGGGCTGGGCAACAGATGTTGATGAACTACACATCCCAGCATGCCTTGCATCAGTTTCAGCATGGCCACATAGCAAAACTAATGCAAAGCATCCTGGGATGTGTAGTTCATTACAGTGATTGCCCCTTTAAAAAAGTCAGAGTTCAGCCGGCATCCGGCACTGCCGCCGAACTCAACATTACATTCCACCTGATATATGATACTAATGAGATTAGTGGCAGAGCTTTGGGGCTAAAATCAATAAACCCTAAAATCAAAGTTGCAGCCACAGCAGTGATGTACATTTAATTCATCTCTACAGGCCACAGGCCTGTCAGTACCATGTCAGGCTTGGCTCCAAGCACCAAACATAGGTGCAGCCTTGCTGGTCGCAGTCACATGATTCACCACAGAAAATCCTGTGAAACCAGTTTCTGTCATTTGTTCACTGCAGCCAATCAGCTCACACTGGCCACTATAAGTATCCTGAGAGTACACCCCCATATGGCCAGTGCAATGGTATCCTCAGCATATCTGAATCCTGTGATTTAGCTCCTGTGGAAATCTCTCTGTTCTAAAAGGCCCCTTACACTATTGAGATTTTGTCAGATTTGACCCAATTCAGACGGATTGGGCCAATTTATCTGACAAAATCTGATGTGCCTGTCTGATAAAATCTGATGTGCCTGATGTGTAGGACCCAATGCACAATCCCGTGCGCATTGGGTCTAACCAAGAGATTGATCCTCCTGCACATAGGATAGATCTCAAGTCAATCAAGTCCAACTTGTTGGACAACAAGTTGGACAAGTGTAAAGGTGTCCATACACACGCAGATTTATCTTAAGATCTGGCTGGTTGGAACAAAAACATGGCTATGGATGAAAGCAAATGACAGTTGACCATTTGCTTGGGAATGCTGGAAAACTGATAAACTGTCACTCACCCATAACCATGTTTTTGTTCCAACCAGCCAGATCTGAAGATAAATTTTACTAATGTATGGGCACCTAGGGGGCCTTAAGTGCAAGTTTACATCCTGTTGCACCACTTGGCTTCCTTCAGTTTTATTACTGATTCCCACTCCTTTGGTTCCAGCTGATTCCATGTGTACCTAAGAACATCTAACATAAGCCACTATCAGTTATCATCTATCACTGATCAGGTGCCTCTCTGCTTATCCCCAGTGTACCATCTCCTATTACCATCCACCATCAGAGTCACTATTGATATCAGCCACCATCTGTGTCATTCATCAGTAACTGTCATCATCGGTGATATCAAACCAAGTCAAGTCAAATAATTTATTGTCACTACAACATTAGAAAAATTGCTTAAGTGAAATTGCATAGTAGCAGAATAAAACTCCTTGTGCGTAAGTTATGGGTATATGTCCAGAGCTCAATCTACTCACCTGCAGTGCACAGTACCGCTTCATCTACTCCAGCTTTACCATCGATGGTCAACATCGGTCAGACCGTTGCAACATACCTCCTTTGGTTTGATACGATTCCTGCATCTCTTAATTTCCAGTCCAGTCACAGTCCCTTTTGGTTCCAGTACTACTCAGATTTCACTCCGGTCACAGTCTCCTCCGGTTCCAGCTGATTCCAGTGCTCCTTTGGTTCCAGTCCAGTTCCAGTCCTCTTAGGTTCCAGTCAATTCACAGACTCAGCCCCGGTCCCTGTGGACCATTGTACTCTACCTTCTCCTAACTATCCGCTTTCTGACCACACCTTCAGGCCTGGGAGACCACCTCCCAATCCGTGGTCATCTCATCTATGTGGATAAACCACATCAAGCCTCCATGCTTCCAGTACTCTCCAGGGCAAGAGCAAGACACCCAAACAGGTTATACAAAGCTCTCAGGCACGACCTACTTTTTGTACTGGGATAGAAGGATTGTTTTATGAGATAGCAACCAGAAATCAGGTCCCATAGAAACAGATTTCTAATGACAATGCTATGATTGCAGTCCAAAATTTTATAATCAACAGGCATTTCCACCATATATGGAACAGCGTTCCTTTATCCTTCTCACATCTCCTACAAAGTCATATACTATACTTCTGTATAATAGCTGGACAATGGTACCATCTTGTTATCACGTTATATTGTGTTTCTATGACCTCTAAGCTTGAGGAGCAAGCACCAACAAATTGGTCTTATTCCCTATCTTATTCCAGTTAAATTGAATGCCCTTAAATGCCATATGCCAATCCCAGGCTACCTGAAATTATGGGTGTGATTCTGGTTGGCTCGGTAAGCTGCAAAGATCGTAGCTTACCGAGCACCAGAGACGCCACCCAACCGAATGCTGCCGAATCCCCTCATAACGAAGACACATCCCCTCACATGTTTCTGCTGTAGGAAAAATCATTTGATGGTTGGCGACAATCTTTCCAAATAGAAGTCAGTGGGAACTGATGGGGCGGGTGGCTGACCTCTTGTTGCTTCCTTTAACAGATGTTTTAAAGGTTTATTTAACGCTTATTACATTTGCATTAATACATTTCCCCCTGTGACCTGGTGATTTCTGATGGCAGCCCTGGAAGGGTGCCTAGAGCAGTGCCTCAACTCTGGTATAACTCTGCCACCAGGCTGCAAGAGGAGAACAGCGCTGCTGCTGGCAATGTAATCAAACTGAAGCCCTCGACCCGGGTAGCCCGGGTACAAATATATCAGGGGACAATATAATGAACAACAAGGCACCCTCTTAGCTTTGAGCGCGGAGACTAGGACACGTGGGCATGTGCTTAGACTGGAGGTAAGAAGATTCAGTACCATTAGGAGGAAGGCTTCTTTACGGTTAGGGCAATAAGGGTATGGAACTCCCTTCTTGAGGACGTACTGTGAGCAGACACATTAAATACATTTAAAATAAGGTTGTACAAATATTTATTGGATAAAAACATCCAGGGATACAACCCATAATCATTATTTAGCCCAAGGCTATAACAAGTACATTATTTCACAGGGGTTACCACAGCTAGACCTTACACTTTAGTGAGACCTGTATAAAAGGTTTAACTTGATGGATGTATGCCTTTTTTTAAACTCAACTACTATGTTACTATGCATAAGTGCCGCTTACACACAAAATGCCTGCAGTAGAAGCGCGGCTCACACACATAGTTCCCGCAATAACAGCACCACTCACACACATAGTTCCCGCAATAACAGCACCACTCACACACATAATGCTAAATAATAGTTTCAGCTGTGTGCGGCTAAGAGAGATCACATACGCTAAAAGTACAATACACAATACATATTAATTATTAGTTGACAGGTTTACATTTCTGTTTGCGTATGCCCCCTCCCATCCTTCCATTTGTCCATCTATGCCAGGGCTGGGCAATTGCGGCCCTCCACATGTTGATGAACTACACATCCCAGGATTCTTTGCATTAGTTTTGCTATGTGGCCATGCTGAAACTGATGAAAGGCATGCTGGGATGTGTAGTTTATCAACATCTGGAGGGCCGCAATTGCCCAGCCCTGATCTATGCCTACTCCCTCACATCCGTCTGACCAACTGTGCCTTACCTGTCAATCCATCCTTTTATGCACATCCTCTCTATCTATCCATCTATGACCCTCCTGTCTGTCCATCTATACCCCTCCTGTCAATGCCCCCTCCCATCTATCCATCTGTCCATTTATGCACCCTTCTGCCTGTCTATCTGTCCCGTTATGCCCTCAACCATCTGTCTGTCTATACTCCCATATGGTGCTCTGTCTATCCATCTGTCCATCAGTGCCACCAGCGTCCATCTATGCCCCCATATGGTGCACTGTCTGTCCATCTATCAGTCATTGCCATCAACATCCGTCTATGCCCCCATATGGTACTCTGTCCATCCATCCACCTGCCCATGCACCCATCCATCATCCAAGACCACCTGTCTGTCTGTCCATCCATGCCTACACCCCCGTCCTGTGCTGCAATCAAGTAGTGTCTTTTCTGCTCATTCCTTCTCTCTCTCGGTCCATAACACTCTCCACTCTCTTGCTCCTCACTTCCTCTCTGTCCTGACACTCCCTTTCTCTCTCTCTTTTCCTCCCTCTCTAACTTATTTTTCTCTTTCTCTCACCCTGACACTCTCTTTCTCTCTCACTCCCCTCTCCTGCCCCAAAGGGGCATTGGTTACTTATGTAATATCTGGACTCCCGTTTTTCTTATGAGACCGCGTCCCCTCGCGGGGCTCGCTGCGCTCACCACGCTTCGGGCACGGTGGCTCGCTGCGCTCGCCACACTATATAAAATAAACTCCATGCATAGTTGGATAGTAGGGGTATGAAAAAATGGGGTGCATTTAACATGGGAGTCCAGATAATACATAAGTACCGGGCATTGTAGTAATAAAATCTGGCGGAAGGCCTTTCAAAATTTTGCTATGGGGCCCATAAAGATCTAGTTACACCCCTACATGGTGTAGAGGTTTATGTAGTCCATAACACCAGTTTCTGCAGGAGGTGGACACCCTCCTGAAGAGACTTTTCCAAGAAAGGTCTGGAAGACCTGAAGGTGGAATCGGTAGCTTAACCGATAGCTATGACCACAAGGAACTTTGGTGACATACAGCATTGGAGAGCATTCTGCTTTTAAATCATTGTAGAGGCTATAGAGTAGCCCCCAAATGAAGTGAGCAGTAACACGATAGGGGAGCAGCCAACCATCTGTCTACGGGCTGTCTGATTCCTAAATCCAAAGCTTGAATACTACTTGACATATCTTCATCTGCTACTATGGACAATGGGCCTGATTCAGCATCATTTGTATTTTTGAAAAACTACAACTGTTATCGACAGCCTGTGGAGGCCCCCCGACACAGGACAAGGCCACTGCTATTATGTGAACGCTTCGCTATATAGCAAAGTGCTAGCATGTAAACGGAAGCCCCCTGGATGCGCAGAACTGCGAAGCCAGATACAGGGCTGACATGTTTTGGGGCACAGCGACTGTGTTCCACCCCGCAAATGTCTTCATTATCAAGACCACGCCCGCAATGTTGTGTCTCCACACCCTCAGCTGTGATGGGTTGTTAGACTGTGGTTGTATTTTTTGAATGCATGTGCAGATTCCTGGAAATCGGCAAATAGGGATTTCCGTAATCTGTGTTGCTGAATGAGGCCCAATGTGATCTCATATGACAATATTTTCAGTGTATCCTGGTTACCCCTCCTTACACACAACACTAAGCAAAAATATATGAAAAAAAAAGTTTAATGAAAGGGGACAATGGGCCTTATTCTGGTTGGTGCGGCCGGGCCGTACGCGTACGTCCCGGGGTTTTTTATGATCTGCGCATGCGTACATTCGCTAATGCGCAGGCGCGAACACTCCACAACGCTTACGGACGGGTCTCTACGTGCGAAAAAACCTATACGCGAGTGTACGGGCATTGGGGGCGGCATAGGGGCGTGATGAGGGGAGCGGCCGAAATAATGAGGGAAAATGGGCGTAAATATGGGCGTACACGGGGGTGTGCACCAAAAATGAGCGGTGCTACTACCGCACGATCGACTAAGGCACCGTTCATTTCGGACACAAAACAGGCGGCCGCCAACCGCCATCTCAAACCACCCCTACAGATACCGCATACCAGCGTGCGCCTGGGTTTGCTAATTAACGCTGATTACTACTCAAACACATACACCTGAATGTAATAAGCAATGCTGCAGTCTATTAAGTCCAAACCATGATTTCACTACCTGCAAGCCACACACAGCACTCAAACACATTGGAAGCTTATCTTTCTATACTTCTCGACATTTAAAGGTTTGTTTAATTTAAGGTAAGAATCTTTTTAAGACCTGCTTATATATGCTAAGGTAGCTATTTGCTAAACAGTTAGACACATTCACTACGTGCTTTCATAGACTTTACACAGTAGCACACTCAAGCTACACAAGTCGACATGTGTCAACGTGTTCACTCTAATACAAACATAGGTTTTGTATTTATGATACAATAACATAAACCACATCTAACACCTACAAAGGATGTTTCAGCAATGTTTTAAGCCCATGCCCACTATTTTGCACACAATCTTTGTATAGTACCCAAAATACAGAACTGTACCACTATCTGATCTGCTATGAATTGGATTTGACTACACTCTGGATGTAAGATGCCACCAATCACATTATTGCACTCACATCTCTCTAACAAAGGATTCCTACATCTGCTTATGACACTGTAAAATCATATATATTTAAAAACTTATACATGTTTGTTCACAAGCAATTTTATCATGTTTGGCCGATTCACACATCTTTTTTTAGGGAGGACACATATGCATTCCTACACAAATGTACCTTTTGACCCTTGTTTGTCTGCCTCACCCACTCCATGAGGAAAGCATTGTTCTGGACCTGCTTTTACCTACTACTGTAGGAGCTACCTCACCTGCACACAAACTGCTTTCTCACCTATTAAGTTGCTCTGCACATTTGCTGACACAAACTAATTAGCAGGGAAAAGTTGGATAGGAACATGGGAATGACCATGGAGAGGGTTACACATGGGAAACTTCGACCACACTTCAACAAATGTTCAAAAATACCCTGGTCAGTAAGTACACATAAATCTAGTATTTGTTTCACACAAGAAATTACACATACAACAATTTTGTTTTAATTGGTAAAATAAATTTATTTGCTGTTCAGCATCACAGCTTATTTGACACTTTCATGTCATAAATCAAATAAACAAATAAAATAGACACAAAAATAAAAAAAACAGCCAGAACAAGAGGTTGCATATCTCCAAACATGTGTTACCCTGCAAATGCAATGGTAAAAGAAATGGGGACACCAGAATACGTACTGCAACAACCAGGGTGAATACTAAGCAAGATACACACCACCAAAAATTTATCCTGCATTTGTAGAGGTCAAAATAAGAACTTTAATGCCCATGGCACGAAAATGGATCGATGGCCAACTCAGGAAGTGGATGTCCAGTGCAATTTAAACATTTGGGGTCCAACCACAGAGGAAGTGAACCAGGTCTCATTATTTGGGCCCTTTTTTCCCCCTTTTAGATGGGGCCTTGGGGACAGGGGCCTTTGGGTCAGATGGCTTGCGGCGTCTTCCCCTAGTGGACACAGGAGGGTCAGCAGAGGTGGAAGGTTGGGGAGCAGCTTGGGGTGGGCCAGCAGATGGGGGATTGTCCCTTAGGGACCTGGCGGTGGTCAGCAGCTCCGCAAGAATGTCATTCAGGCGGCTGAGGTGTTGGCCAATGCTTTGCATGCCAGCCGCCAGAGTGTCATTCATGCGGTTGAAGGCCTCACACTGCTGCCTGTTTGTGGCCTTCCAATCCTCCAAAAATTCCCCAATCTGCTGCTGACGGAGCGCAGCATCCACCCCTTGCTGCTCGATCCTCTCCAGCATCACCATCATGCTCTCATCCCATGTCTCCTGTGGCTGGGGCTGGGGGTGTCTTCTTGGTGGAGGCTGGACCACTTGCTCCACCTGTGGCTCTGCAGAGGAAGATGCTGCCGGTACATCCTGGGTTTCTGCTTCTGCTAGGATAATAATTGAAAACAATGTCACCATCACATACGCACTAAAAAATCTCTTTCAAAATACAATGCATTACTGTGACTTACCATCAAAAGCAGCATCAAAGACCTCCGCCGGGAGCTCACTGTCCATATTGGAGATCCCCCTGACCTCGGCCACATCAATGACGTCCAAGGCGTCCTGCTCCAGGGGGGTATACTCCAAAGTATCGGGCATAGGACCTCTCCCGGTGGACATGCTGTGGTTGTACCGGTCAGTCATCTTCCTCTTCAGTGTACTTTTGAAGTCGGTCCACCTACAAGTTTAAAAATACAAATATCACCATGAGATATGTGCACCACTGTGCTAGTGAACATCATGACTACGTGACATTTCCTAGTGTGGGTGATCTTATGTTTTTTAGCCATATGTGTCCCACACACACATTAATGTCTCCATTAGGAGGCATTTCAGTGTCTCATCTCATTCATTAGGCCACTAAATGCACATACATAGATCACTATGCAGAAATGACATCATCCATGGCCAAATTAGGCACCTCCACCTGTTGTGAAACTACACATTCCACCATAGCTTGACAGTGTGGTTATTATGGAGTCATTTAACTATGGGATGGCATACTGGGATGTGTAGTTTCTCACCAGCTACATGTGCACAGTTTGCTCATTCTTGTTTCAGTTGCATCATATGGAACATGTAAAGGTGGCCATACACGTTACAATTATTGTATACAATATTGCATCTCATAGCATATCGGTTTTGCGATGAGATCAGATTAGATGAGATCTAGTACAAAAAGTATGTGCTGCACATACTTTTTGTACTCATCGCTAAACAGATATGCTATGAGATGCGATATTGTATACAATATTGTATACAATAATTGTAACGTGTATGGGCACCTTTACAACAACTCTTTCCAAAACACACTTTCTCTTGTCCCATCACATACTTCACATACTTCACATGAGCAGAACTGTGCCCATAACCTCACATCACACCAATGGTGCATGTTTCATATATCAATGTGGGTTATTAGACATGGTTGTGTTCACATGTGACATTGAAGTGTAGCACTATCTACAAACACACCTTTCTATTATTCTCAAAACATACATGTAACATATGTACACACATATGACATTATCAGGGGGACAAACACACTTGCCTTTTCTTCACCGATAGCCAATCTCTGACCACTGGTGACACCTGGTTCACTTCCTCTGTTATCTTGTCCCAAAGGTTTCTCCTTGCACTGGCACCCGGCTTCCTGGTTGGCAATTCTATCCATTCACGTGCTCTGGGCACTAAAATTCTTAATTCTGCCTCTACAAATGCAGGGTTTCTCTTTTTGGTGGTGGTATCCTGCTCAGTCCTCACCCTAGATGTTGCAGCTCGTTTTCTGGTGGCCCCAGTTCTCTCACCATGCACCTGCTGGGTCACACCTGTTTGGAGAGATGCAACCTCTTGTTCTGGCTGGTTGCTTGGCCCTTGTGGAGCTGGTGGAGGTTGAACAGGGCCTGTTAGTGAGGGGCCCGCTTGGTCTTGCAGGCTACTTCTCTCTTGAGCCCTCCTTCTCCGCTCCTGTTCCCTCTTCTGTAATGCTTCAAGCAGGGATTCTGCTTGTGCTCTCTGCAGAGCGTCCTCAGCTGCGGAATCGTCTGAGTTAGACATGTTTGCAGCAATTCTGGCCTGCATCTGACTGAATATTTATATGTTAATCTCCCGCCATGAACAAGGGGGCGTATATTTTTCCCCGCAATGTACTTGCTAATTTACGCCGATATTTCCCGCCGATAATTGCCGCTTAAATTACGCAGGTCTCCACGCACCTGATCAATCACCTGTATATGCACATACACAGGTTGTGGAGCATTGTGTGCTACATCGTGAAATGTGTGCACCTGTCATTCCAATGATGAGTGTTGTCAGCTGGTATCTGTTGGAGTTCGTGTATGCTTTGTGAGTCACATTTCAAAACATCACGTTATAATGCTTTCCTTACATATGTAATGAGTCTGAAATTGTCATACACCAACATGTTGCATTGTGCCCCTTTTAGCAGCGTATTTATTAGTAGACGCTTGCGTGTATTCTTTTACGCACACTGTATATACAGTTCCTCTCTATACATTGAATGCATGCTGTTGGTTATGGTGTGTGTATATCGGAACGGTCCGCGTAAGTTTCTATTCGCATCCAGTTTGTTCATGTAAGAAGGATTAATAAAGTTAATACTAAACAAACAATTTTTTACACCAATCAGCATGCACCAAAAGTGATATATGTACCTGCAATTAATAACTGCGCCATTGCCACTATGACTTCAACCAGGGCTAGGGCGTTTTCTACCCAGGAGCTATTGGCCTTGGTTGAGGTCATGGACTGGCGCCTGGGGCCCAGGGGCCCTTATGTGTCCAATATTGACAAGCGGCGGGCATATAATGCTGCCCGCCGGCTAATCTTCGCCCGGACCGGCGTCGACAGAAACCTGGGCCAACTTGAGCGGCGCTGGTCTGACCTGCGCCGGCGGCAGCCAGTGTTGCTATCCTCACTTCGCCGCCATATTGCCCGATGTAAGTTTTTATTTACTAGTATGACTGCGTTTTTTTGCAATGTTTTCTGTACTTTTTATAAATATGTGCCTGAGTATGGGGGTGTATATGGGGTGTATAGGGGGTGTATATGGGGTGTATATGGGGTGTATAGGGGGTGTATATGGGGTGTATAGGGGGTGTATATGGGGTGTATAGGGGGTGTATAGGGGGTGTATAGGGGGTGTATAGGGGGTGTATATGGGGTGTATAGGGGGGGTTTAAGTAGTTGCTCAGTTTTTGGGTGTAGCATATCAATTAGTTTGCATGATAAATGTCTGAAATATAACAGCAATGATAATTTGGAAGGTTATGAGCATGACTAATGTGAATTTTTCTTTCCCCCTTTTTTATGAAACCCAATCTTCGATTTCTATGCCATCAACATGAACATTTCAGCACGGGCAAGAGCCCGCATAGAAGCCCGGGAGCAGGCAGCCCGGGACCAGGCAGCCCAGGAGCAGCCGGAAGAGGAGGAGGAAGAGGAGGAGGAAGAGGAGGAGACAATGGGTCAAGCTGGGGCCCACCAAATTTCCCCATCCCCTTCCCCCACCCCCTCCCCCTCCCCAACCCCCACCCCTACCCCCACCCCCTCCCCAACCCCCACCCCCTCCCCCCACCCCCTCCCCAACCCCCACCCCCTCCTCAACCCCCACCCCCTCCCCACCCCATTTCCAACCCCCCTACACCTCTCCACCACCCACCCCCAAACCTCTCCAATCCCCACTCACACCCACTACCAGTATCCCAAGTCCTATCCCATCCCCCTTGCTCCTGACCCCCCCAACCACCGCACACCCAAACAGCGGCGAGCAGGATGGCTCAACTAGCCGTAAGTAAATAATGTGTCTAATGTTTACCTACACATTTCTACACATAAACAATCACAACAACCACATATGTGTATCCAACATCAACATTAGTTGCAACATATCACTGCAGGGCGACCATGAGGTGTGGCCTGTCCTTCTCCAGGAACAAGGGTCCCCTTGGTGGTTTTTTGGAGTGTGGCCATGCCTCACCCCTTGAATAATTGACATAACAGTACATCCAATGAGATATCCGACATTAGTGGTGTTGTAGTTATGTGGCTCCAGGTGTTGGGTAAATCCACTTCCCAGCATGATGTGCAACATAAATTTATAGATTGTTTTGTTAATAGTGTGTGAGGCCATGCGGATGCATGCTTTACAAACATAGCTTTAGGCCTATAATTTGTACAGCAATGTCCTAAATTTCAAATAGTAAGGAGTGCTTAAGCCGCAACAATGTCATAACCCTTAAATAGCACAGCCTAATTGTGAGGTTAGAGGAGAGTCCCCCAAAACCAAACTACCAATTGGGATACAGCATACATTCATCCAAGAAGGAGTAATTTAATTAATGTTATTTACTATGTACAGTATGTGTGTGTTAACATATTATTTTTTAGTACTGTGTTTACAGCAGACCCATCTTCAATGTAGTTTAAAAATGTATGTGGCCTTCACACTTAACTCACAACTTCTTATTATGTACAAATACAACAAACATTTGTGTATATTATATATTCAATATAATGTTTTTTTTTCCTTCACTACAGACACTGAACAGCACCAGGAAGATGTGGCCCGCATTTTGCAGGAAATATTTTTAACACTGCTTTATTTGCACATTCTTTTTTTGCGCCTGGAGGGCCTCCTTTAATTTTTTGATTATGTTTGTTTTTATGTTTGTAAAAAATACAAGTTTATATTCAGTTAGAAGTTGCCTGTGTTTTTAATCATAAATATGTGAGAGGGTTTGTAAGGGCAGGTACATACAGATGTGTCATGTAAGTTATATTGGTAATTTGAGGTGAGGGGTAATGAATGATGTGTGAATGTGTGTGTTTTGGGGTGAAATAACACATAGTGATAATGCATGATTTTGTATTGTTGTTAGATGAAAACATCACACATAACATCAGGGTAGGTATACATGTTAAAAAAATCAGATCAAACTAATTAGGGACATAATTTAGTACATACACACAAACACCTACATAAATTTATTTACAAGTAAAAGCAATGTGGGGACACATAGATAGTGATTAAAATGCCACATTAGAACATAACAAATATACATGTAATGAGGGTTAAAATGTTGTTTTATTAGGGTCTTTATTAAGGTAGACAATTGAGTTAATAGAAAACAATAATTGAATAACAATTAGAATAATTAATTAATTGTCTGATTTGTAGTTGAAAGGCAAGATTTGCAGGTCCATATATGTGAAGGGTATGCCAGCGTGCACGGACGTACGCTCACTCTCACGAGCGGTGACATAAGCTGAGTTTTCCATTGAAAACAATAGGGACCCGTCCGTGCAAGCTGGCGTACGCTCAGATCTCCGCAAGAAGTCGGTGGGAAGACGGACGAGAGACGTCCGTAAACGGTGGCGTACGCTCTGTTGTACGCCAGTTGTCGGAGTGTAAGGGCTGGTCCGTCCGTGTACGTTGGCGTACGCTCAATTGTACGCCATTCCCCTTTGACGTTGTTTCTGGCCGTACGTATGCGGCTGACTTGTGGGTGGACTTAACCCCAACGGCCGCGTACGGAGAGCATACGTTGTTTTGGAACGTACGCACGTTTGGCCGCTACGATCAGAATAAGCTCCATAGTGAGAAGTTGCCCATAATTATTTGTCAGTGCCAATATTCCTTCACTTTGCAAACTAGGCTCCAAAACAAATAATGGCCCAAGGTCAATGTAAATAGAGATAATATAAATTCTGTTACTCATAAACAATTGTTACAAGTAAGTGACATTGGAACATTTAAAAAAAAGTGTTGAATGGGTTATATGACAGAAATGTAAATCGTCATTAAATAGGAAATGACCAGGTATGTTATCTATAGATTGATATACTGTATGTACTGAATTGCCCAGAGTTAATATTCAACCTGTGTACATGGTCATTTACATAGAGCAATTAGTATTGCTGTTAATCCAGGCACATGCTCAAAAAGCATGATAAATAGTGGTAATAAAAAAAATGACAGAAAAACAGGTGGTTACAGAAAAATGACAGAAAAGGCGATGTACAGTATGTTTTTAATGGATCCGATATGATATCCCGGCGGTCGGGATCCCGGCGGTCGGAATCCCGACACTGGAATCCCGACCGCCGAAATCCCGACAAGGGGGGGACATGGAACGCCCCCCCTTGCGGGCTCGCTGCGCTCGCCACGCAGCAGGCCCGGTGCCTCGCTACGCTCGGCACGCTATTATATTCTCCCTCTATGGGTGTCGTGGACACCCACGGAGGGAGAAAGTTTCGGGATTTCGGCGGTCGGGATTCCAGTGTCGGGATTCCGACCGCCGGGATCCCGACCGCCGGGAAATTAACCGCATCCCGTTTTTAATATACATGGACTGATATCTCATATCACAAAGCTGATAATATCCATATATATAGCTTTCCAAACTAGAGTAGTGTGCTCTGGGGTAGAATGAACACCTTAACCCCCACCCTCCCCCCCCTGTCGGGGACATCAGCTGATATCACACCCCGCACCCACCTGAATCACCATCCTGCAATGACTCGGACCATCATCCACCACAACCAACCAACTAAACTCCATGAACATTTCCTGCTGATATCACAACACACACACACACAGTAGGAAATCACCTCCCCCCACCCAGGTCGTTCTACCGCCACTACACCAACATCAAACCCCTCCGACTGACAACCACCTCCTCTGGAACCGCTCCACCTGCCTCACATCACATGCTAGTTTTCAATCCACTGGTTGTATTTAATCCCGCTTTGGCTCTTCTCGCTGTATATGAAACGTCACACACAGCACACTATTTACTGACTGTGTACTGACAAAATATAGGGACGTGATGGAGTTTTTACCCCATTTTCAAATGCACTAATGCCCCTCCTAGCGGGGCTTCCCTGAGAGGGTTACACTTGCTGTCGCTAGTGTAACTACATAGAAGCTTATTGGCTGCTCTTCCCAGCGCTGCTGTGCCAGGGAGTCAACACAGATCCCTCCCAGCATGCCCCACAGCCACCACCTTCTTTGCACATGCATAGAGGGACCTCCCCTCCTTAATCTTCTCCCAAGCTCCAGCAACCCAAGTTGTTTGGAAGAGCTCCAACACTTATAAGCGCAGTGGGGGTATTTCAGGCTTGGTTAGAATGAGCTTCACTCCTGCTCACTTGGAAGCAGCTGTAATTCTTAAATATGGTAATGCAGCAGGAGGCGTCTGTCAGAATTAGATGCCTCCTACATAAATGAGAATTCCTCTGCTGCATACCAAGGATGCACCAATGGATCATCCGCAAGACCAATGGCACTTAGAATAACCATGAGGTTACACAGACTGGCCTCCACAGCTTTCTGGCCTCAGCAATTCCTCAAAACAGAGCCGTTCTGGGGAGCTGAAAGGACCACTCAAATTCCTCCTTCCACTACCAGCTATTAGTTATATCGATTTCAGACAGCCGCGGCCGAAAAAAATGGCAGTTACCCAGCAAATGAAGCGCCGGGTTATTCAGCCGCTGCTGTCAGACCCCCTTTACACAGGAGACCAAATCTCCAGGTCTTAAATTTAGACCAAGTAATTTGCTCAATTACACAGGGTTTTCGCCAGTGTGAAACGGTCAACCCGGATCCCCAACTCCAGGTCCCCGACCCTGGTCATTTGCATGGCCGGAGTTTAAGACCCGGATTGACCCTTTCACACAGAAAAAGGACCCATGTACTGTATTTCATGAAATTTCCAGGTTGAACTGCTTCACCCTTTCTGTGTGAAAGGGGTATTAGTAATACCATTCCTCAATTTCAGATCTGCCCTCCTCATGTGTGAACTTCTGTAAATATACATTTGTATAGCCTGCTGCGTAATGGTCTAAACTTAGTTTGGTTATGTTATAGCTATTAGCCACAGTGCCAATCAGACACTTTTCTTCCAAGTCTTAAAACCCAGGATGGCTACATTTACCCTAGAAGCAAACCTAGTACAGATCAGGGTTTTGGACCTGAGACATTGGGGGTTATTCTAATTTATTTGCATGTTGTGCGTATGCACATTTCTGCGCATGTGCACGGCGAACAGACTGTTCGCTGGGCACTCGCACCTAAGACTGCGGCGGTGGCGTTCCCATGAAAGTACTTGGCGTTCTCATGGTAATCGGCCCATGACGTGGGGAGGGGGGGAAGCTGACATCACCGGATGAGTGTGCACGCATATCTAAGTGACCTGAGAGGTGTGGGGGTTACCACATGGCCTGCGAATGGATGTTTATATTAAACATCCATTCGCAGCCAGTACGACCGAACGCGGCATGCGAGGGGGCAGGCATACCGTCGGGTGCTATCTGGGGGACTCGCAAAGCTGCGAATTCCCAGCCTTGCAAGTTAACCGGAATAAGGGCCCTTGACTCAAGTTGTTTCTGTTCACACAGGTAAAAACACAAATACAAGTAAATTTTATTGTATTGATAATTGCAGAATAGATAAATGTGGGCTTTGTCTCCCTCATGTGGAATATGTGAGTATGCAGTATCTATTGATCTATTTCTTAGTGATAGAAAACATCTAAAAAGCAAAAATAAAAGTTAGTGAGTCTTAAATGAAATTCTATCACTTTTTTCAAAATGTTTATTTTAAAACAATGTACAAATTTCTTATGATGAAAAGTATGAAGTAGAGCTGGTCAGGTTGTACTATTTAATTGTATAGCCTATTGTTTAGTGTATTTGATTTAAATATATTGAGTTGTCTTAATAGCAGGTTTACTAATATGCATTTATAGCGCACATTAAAAATCTATTGTTTAATCCAGTGGATCTTCAACCCGGTCCTCACAACCCCCAATGATTTCCAGGTCACTTAGCAAGTGCACAGCTGTATTCATTACTCACTGACACATTTTAAATGATCCATACAAGTGGAGCATATAAATTCACTTGCCATTCTGTGAGACCTTTAAAACATGTACTGTTCGCGGTCCAGAGGAATAAGTGTGAAACCTACTGCAGGAACCTACTGCATACCTCCCAACTCTTGAATAGTTGACAGCGGGACCCTTTTGTGTGCCAAAGGTGCGTGCCCAAAATTTGGGGGTGTGGCCTGATGGCAAAGGGCATGGCTTACAAATCATGTCAATCCTGAGGCCACACCTCTGATTTGCTGCTGTGGGGGAATGGCCAGCTGGCCTGTGAGCTGCTAGTCAGGCGCCAACCCCTCTGGCTGTGGGAATAGACTTGGTGTCTATTCTCAGGTGACAGGGGGGTCGCCGCTATCCCCAGGCTGGTTGCGGGAACATCCCCAAAAAACAGGATGTTCCCGCAAAAATCGGAACAGTTGGGAGGTATGCCTAGTGTAATCCCGTCCTTTGCAAGCCTGTTAATGGTTAGCAAAAACGTTGCAGCCCAAAGAAAAGCTGCATATCCATTCACAGCACACCATCCAATAATATCCCCACTGTGCGCAGCCTGTGCATAGCCCTGGAATTACTCGGCAGCTGCAATGAAAGCAGCCTGATCGGAGTCGGTGCTGACATCTCACACTCTCCCTTCCCGGGCACGCCAGGCAAGACCATAAAAATAAAAGATAAGCAGGCTTTCATCGCAGGACAGCGTGTACACATGTGCAGTTTATCAATACTCGGTCCCTGTGCAAATCTGCACAGCACTCGATCAGGTCTGAACCAACTCAATGTTTTTATGATGTCTGAATTGGTTATTCAACTGCATTGCAGTGCAGCCCACATACTCTGTCAAACTACACTACTGTAAGTAAGTAGCAAACAGAACTGAAGTTTTATGTTAATCTGGCGTTTGTTGAACATTATTCTGTTGCGTTATGTGACACGTGTGAACATGTTATGCAGGATGTTTTGCCACACTTGTAACCTGCAATTGGTTTCATGGGTATCCATCTGTGTATGTGTGTATTCACACTGAGGACTGAATCTGAAACTCCATCACTAACTAGGGGCAATGGGATTCCCAAAATGTATTTCTTGTACATAACTGTAGGTTGAGGTGGGACAGGATCCTAAGAGGTACATTTAATAAGATGGGCGTTCTATTGAAGATGGGATGTTGCCCATAACAGCCAATCAGATTATATTATCTGGTGGAAAGTGCTAAATTAATGAGTAGTATAATTGGATTGGTTGTTTTGGGCAATGTCCCATCGTCAATAGAATTTACTAAATTTACCCCAGAGGGTCTGGTGTTATTGTAATATTGAATCTTCTTTTAAATAATTGTATTTAATGTAAGCAAGGAAGCATTACATTTAGATATTAATGAAGATCGTGTTTGGGAAATGAATGTATTTCCTTTTCTTTGCTTGTGTTTAATCTTATAAGGGTTCTCCGATCAGTATCCTCTACTTCTTTATAAGCCTTTACAACTAAGGGCCTGATTCAGACCTGTTCACTAGGCTGCATATACTCGCAGCCTAGCGAAAAGGTAAGCACCGCCCACTACCCCGCCGGACACCTGCTTTCTCCGGCCGAATGCTAGCTAGAATGCGAGGGGATACACTAACACAAACCCTCGCATGTGGCCACCCAGGGGAAATATTATTCGATGGTCACTCACCATTGAATTATTTTTTTCCCCTCCGTTCGCAGATAAAGCTGACCTTTTATATTGGCCGGAGATGGACGAATGTAACCACACCTGCGATCCCAGGAGAACGCCCAACGTTTTTATGGGGATGCCCATTAAATGCTGGGCATTCCCCTGCTGCCACCCTCTCACAGTGCTAAAGCCTCGGTGAGTGTGATACTCTCTGAAGGCGCTTGCACAGGGGGTTTGCACATGCAAATAATCACGCATGTGAATGCGCAGACCCCCCACCATCGAAACCGCGGCTGAATTCGGACCCAACCGAACGGGTCTAAATCTACCGCTAGGTCTGTTGGATATGATCGAATAAAAATTTTCTTTCAAAGTACAAATAGCTTATTCTTATATATAATTGCATTGGTAAATGATGTAGTGCTTATTTTTGCAGAACTGCATCAATATCAAAAATGAAGACCTAGCCGATGCAAGACAGATGCTGACACTTTATTTTCTATATGCATAATGATGAACAAATGCACAAATACTGGATGTTAAGGGAATGCATCTCATGTGATATTTAAATATATGACTTGCAATTTTGTTGGAATTATTTAGTTGTACGGTACGCTTGGGTTTAGAGGGAATGGAAGTCTCTACCAGATACAAAGAGACTTCCCATCATCCTCTGCCAGATGAATCAAGCAGTCGAGCAGAATGTAGACATCCTTTAGGTTCTCACTAGGTGTTACCGCAGTTATGATTTTCCTCAGTTCTTCGGGGTGCTGCAAATAAGACTCAAAGGGTGCTTGGACCTTCACTACTCCATGAGTGTTAATCAGGGATTCCGATAAGATAGGGTGTACGTTTTTATCATAGCCAAGTTTTTTTAGCTTTTCGAAGGTTTCATGATAACGATGGTATAACCCAAATCTTTTGGCCTCGTCCTCATATTTATTCACGGGGCAAGTAGTGACCTGTAAGGGAGAGAGTAGAATAGTGACAAATTTACATTGTACATATTTACTTTTACAGCAGCTTTACTGGAGTCCAATGCAACATGTGTAATGGGCCCCACACACAGCACAATTTTCAGGCATTTTCTGAGCGATTTTAACAAATCACTCAGAAAATCCCTGAAAACGCATGTAAATCGCTGTGCGTGTAGACCACACAGCGATTTAAATGCGCAGCCCCGCCATTGTGAATCTGACCAAGATTCAGAACGGCCACCCCGGATAATGCAGTGCAGTCGCTCAGAAGCTCCTGCTCATCTCCCGCATGTGTGGTGCGGGATGAGCAGGGCCCTCTGAGCGACAGTCACTGAAGACTCTGGAGAACGCCGCTGAGAAGACCTGCTGCCGCAGCAGAGAGTCCCCGCTGCCACCACCGAGAGTCCCCGCTGCCACCACCGAGAGTCCCCGTTGCCGTCGCTGCTGAAAAACTCCGCTGATGACGTCGCTGAGAAGACCAGCTGCGCCGTGCCCGCTGCAGGACTGAGAGTATGCGACGCTGGACCTCGGACTTGGTAAGTATCTTTTCTGTTGATCCCCACTGTGCCACCAACGTTTAAAAGTTTGCATGGGGGTGGGGGGCACTAGCCACCAATGATTAGATGGTACTTGTTTCCTAACAGGGCGTCCACTAAGCTATTCTGCGTTGTGAAATCGCATCACACATCGCATCACATGGCTTTTTGTGCCTATGATGCGTGCGATGCGATCTCAGTAGTTTTTAATTTAGTTAATTTATTCACTGCACCCTGAGTGAAATCGCATCGCACATCACATGGCCCTTTTTTGTGGTGTGAGATGTGAGATGCGATCTCAGTAGTTCATATGGTAAAACACCTAAAACACCACCACTCTCCACGTCACCCCGAAGTGTGGCGAGCGGCGGCGGAACGCGTCCTCTGACCTTTTCATACCCCCACTATCTACGTCGGTGTGGAGTTGACTTTAAATAGTGTGGCGAGCCCGAAACCTGGCGAGTGTAGCGAGCCCCGAAAGGGTACGCAGATTACTTTACATGTACTTTACATGTATTCCTCGCCACGCTTCGGGCTCGGTGGCTTACTGCGCTCACCACACTATATAAAATGAACTCCACGCCGACGTGGATAGTGGGGGTATGAAAAGGTCGGAGGACGCGTTCCGCCGCCGCTCGCCACACTTTGGGGTGACGTGGAGAGTGGTGGTGTTTTAGGTTTTACCATATTAACTACTGAGATCACATCTCACGCCATAAAAAAGGGTCATGCGATGTGCGATGCGATTTCACTACGTTAGCATACGTAGGAAATCTGGGCGCCCTTCTAGGAAACAAGTACCGATTAGACTTTTTTTTGGGAGGGGTCCACTAGCCACCAATGATTAAACTTGTTTGTTTTTTTATGGGGGGGGGGGTACTAGGGGGAGGGGAAATAACATTATTCATGTGGTGGATGTCTATACCATATAACATTATTTTTGTGATGAAGTGCAGTTTTTTACACCACTTTGTGTGACAGATTTTTAAATCTCCCGTGCTGAATCTCCCATTATGAATCTCTGGCACAAATCTCTGCGTACAGTATGTAGGGCCCTTAAGAATAACAAAAGGCTGGTTGTGCATGAAGGAAGACTCTCTTATGCCATTGGTATCTAGATTCATAGGTGTACACAAGTGGAGATTTTGACTAATGGACAATTTTGACTAAGCAATTTTGGGAGAGATTTTGTCTAGATGCACTGGAGATTTTGACTAAGCGATTTTGTCTCAGCAATGATAGTCTATGATCTAGTCAAAATTGCCTTGTCAAAATCTCCTGTTAAAAGTTCTCCGTGTGTACACCCCTTTACTGCTAGATCATACATTAAAGTACATACAGTACTTGTGTTAAAAAAGTAAAAGTCCAAAACTGATGACAAGTCCATGTAAAGAGATAGTGGGCATCCGGGATGTACTATGCATAAATAAATAAATAAATACAAAAAAAAAAGCTCCTCACATCCATTCTGAGAGCCAGAATCTTACATCCCTATTGGCTAAAGCTAGAACAATGGGGTCGATTCAGACCCTTTCGTTACGGGCCAAATTCGGCCCCTTACTCGATGGTCAAGGTTTCCACATATGAAATGGCTTCAGTGAGTATCATACTCGCTCCATAGTGGAAGGGAAGGGGGGGCGGGCGTTTTATGGGCGTGCAGATGCAGGCGTGTCTATACCTGCTTAGGGTGAGCGGCTGATGTCAAATGATGTCATGGCCTGCCCCGAATTCAGTGATCTGTGGCCATAATAAAAGTCAGTCTAGAGTTTACCTGTTCGCTAGGCTGCGAACAAAAACAGCCTAGCGAACAGGTCCAAGGTCATACTTACTTACTTTTCAACACTAAAATCAGACAGTATGCCTATTTCTATATAACATAGTGACAACGGGTGGGATGGAATAACGTCCTCCGCCACACATCGCCGGCATTTGCATTTTTAATAATCGCATATAAACTAATGATTATTAACGCAAAGGACAGCTGTTACTATAAGAGCTGTCCTTTGCAATGCTGCACCGTCGCTGGACTTCTGGTTATGTGACCTGGGAGTCCCGCTACACATGCACAGAGTAATGGCGGTGGCTGCGGGGCATGCTGGGAAGGATCAGAGGTGGATCCCTCAACCAGCACCGCAAATAGAAACCCATAGGCTTCTATAGGGTAACGCCAGCTTTTGCTGGCCTTACGCTACATTGTGAAAACCCGACAATTGGGTTTTAGTGCATGGGGAAAGGTTTCCCTTTAGTGCATCTCTCCTAATATATTTTGGAAAGCTTTGCAAGTATTGATACTAGCATTGCTGTCTGCAATATTATTCTGCTTGCAACAATATATTCACTATGATATTTATTTTCTTCTCACTCTGCACAATGGCCCTTATTCAGATCTGATCGCAGTACAAATGTGTTCTCAAAATGTGCAAAACCATGTGCACTACAGGTGGGGCAGATGTAACATGTACAGAGAGAGTTAGATTTGGGGTGTGTTGAAACTGAAATCTAAGTTGCAGTGTAAAAATAATGCAGTCAGTATTTAATTTGCACAGAAACAAAATAACTCACCCAAATCTAACTCTCTCTATACATGTTCCATCTGCCGCCCCCCCCCTGCAGTGCACATGATTTTGCCCATTTTTAGAACAAATTTGTACTGCAATCAGATATGAATATGGGCCAATATACATGATTAATGTGATGCTTATGCAATAAATTCCAAATGCAATTTGACCTTGTATAAATGTATCCCTAAGCATAATATTATATATATATCAGCACAGATGTCTGATCATGTGCTCTCTTTCTCTCCTGTCAGGGGTTCACACAAGCCGTATCAGCTACAAATATATCACAGTGATTATAGCAAATCACTGTACTTACAAAGAAACTCCTTAATGGTACCCCTGGCAGAATCTAAAGAATCTGGAAGATCAGTAGTACAAAGGGTAGCAGGAGATTTTTGACTGAAAAGGAAGCCTTGTGCAGGATGTGGGAGGGTGGGCAACTTGGATGCAGGTGGCTATATGCATAAAGAGATCAATACTAATGCTTATTACTGTATACTTTATATGTACAGCCAGTGGGGGGAACTGTCATAGATAGGAAAGCTCTTCTGGCAAGGATGCAGCAACAGGTAACAAAAAGTGAGCTGTTAGATTGGTATTAGAATAGGCTGCATTCTGTTGCTCATATCAGTAGATGAACTTTCAGTAAGGATATAAAAAAGTTCGCTATAGGGACCACAATTTGTAGTTTCACCTCTGTAGAAACCCACACTGTTGGCAGGATCAACATTTTTGAAACTCTAACTGCAACAATGAAATGTACTCCTTCCACTCCAAGCACCTGCGGGTTGGGATCATTTGGTCTACAGCATGATGGTCGACAGTCATTAGGTTGACACCATTAGGTAGACATGGGTCTAGATCGAAAGGTCATTAGTTGGACAGGTCATTAGTTCGACAGTGTCTAGGTCGACAGTCAAAAGGTCAACATGGGGTTTTTCACTATTTTTTTGACCCGAATGTCAACACAGCCGACATGGACAGTTTAAATTGCACCGCATCGCTCGCGATGCTTCGGCCACACTATTTTATTCTCCCACCATGCCCTAGTGCAGGGCTGGGCAACACCGGCCCTCCAGATGTTGATGAACTACACATCCCAGCATGCCTTGCATCAGTTTCAGCATGGCCACATAGCAAAACTAATGCAAAGCATCCTGGGATGTTTAGTTCATTAACATCTGGAGGGCCGGTGTTGCCCAGCCCTGCCCTAGTGGATGGTAGGGCATGAAATACCACCTGTTGGCTGAAAAAAACAGTGAAAAAACCCATGTCGACCTTTTGACTGTCGACCTAGACACTGTGGAACTAATGACCTTTCGCCCTAGAACCATGTCGACCTTTTCCCATGTAGACCTGGACCCATGTCGACCTAATGACTGTCGACCATCTTGCTGTAGACCAAATGACCACATACCGCACCTGCTTGGTGTGGAAGGGGTAAACTTCATTGTTGCTGCTGTTTTGACAAAGGCCCCCAAAGGGGACAGAAACTTTAACAATCTTTGATGTAAGCAATTGTACGCGATTAAAACTTTTTTCATCGGATTGGTGAGTGCCCTCAATTATTCTATGTATCTATTGGACCTGGTTCCTTGGTGTTGAGCACCACCGTGATGACTTGGATGTTATAGGTGCGGGTTCTCTCGACATGTATAATATATATATATATATATATATATATATATATATATATATATTATCCCCAATACTCCTCACGCGCTTATATGCACAATAATATTAGAAACAACTTAAACTTCAATTGCGGCTGCTTAACCACCAGGTTTCCTGAGGGCTAGGAAACAATACCCACAATATACTTCCCAAATGGTGGTATAGCGCCTGAATTAAATGTCCATGTGTCACGGTAAAGTTCATAAAACCAAAAAGACGTTGGATTTCCAAGAGGTTTCTTTATTTGACTCTTATGTGGTTCAAACAATGTCCCAACGCGTTTCGTCTAATATAGACTTCATCAGGGGAAATAGTTCAAATTCTATAAATACAGACAATATTTTAATATACAAATGGTGAAAACATGGATTATCCTAATTTTTTTAAATTTTATTATAAAAAAGATATTAAAAATGAAAAGAACCGAAGAAAGGGAGTGGGCGGGGGTGAGAATGGTGGAGGAATAAATTATTTTAATTTTAATTATTATTGACATTATTTGTTTATTAGTGGATTTGATTGAAAGTACATTAAAGTGCATTTTAATTCCATATTATCATTTCAGTGATAGAGTGATTTCTGTGAATTATAGTGTAGTAGTACAGGACTATTACCTTCCAATAGATATTCAAACGGTTTATACTTTGTCCTTAAAAGGTTACAGTGAGTTTCCTATAAAATCCAATTATAGAATTAATCTCGTGGTATTATACCTTTAATAAATTTAGTGATATGGTGATTTGTGAAAGTGCACCAACCTGGAATTGGATCGGCAGGCCGTCCTAATTTCTTTAAGGGGATCCCGCGATAGTTTTCATCAAAGGGGATTAGGTTAGTATTATGTTAGCCTATAATTAAAAAGGGCTACTATTACCATCCCTGGAAACTGTACCAGTGGTATTCTTCTAGAGTTCATAATTTACATACCTATTCTCAGATAAATGTGCAAATTTCCTTTTTCTCACCCCCGCCCACTCCCTTTCTTCGGTTCTTTTCATTTTTAATATCTTTTTTATAATAAAATTTAAAAAAATTAGGATAATCCATGTTTTCACCATTTGTATATTAAAATATTGTCTGTATTTATAGAATTTGAACTATTTCCCCTGATGAAGTCTATATTAGACGAAACGCGTTGGGACATTGTTTGAACCACATAAGAGTCAAATAAAGAAACCTCTTGGAAATCCAACGTCTTTTTGGTTTTATGAACTTTACCGTGACACATGGACATTTAATTCAGGCGCTATACCACCATTTGGGAAGTATATATATATATATATATATATATATATTGTACAAAGCAGCGGCACTCAGCGGCGGTGGAAATAAAGGCAAACACACATCTCCAATGTGGTGAATGTGTCAGTGTGTATACCTTTTGACAATTTTAACCTAGGAAGCGCACTGACTCATCACTACTCAATCACAACTAGGGCAGATGTTATACCTACACTAGCAGGTGAGTCTTCTGGTGATGCACGAGACTACACAAAGTCATACAACCTACTTTTCCAAAATACCACGATTTTAGTGGGTCTTATAGTGTAAGGCAATTACATTTTCATATAACCAATTTCTTGAGCGTGTGATGCATTAGACACTTTCTGGATAATTGACCTTAAATATTTGCTGCCCCTTTCACTTTTACTTCATCTTGGACCACCTGTAGGGTAGTGAGATGGATCCTCTTGCTGGTTGCATCCAGTCCTGCCCCCTGACCAGATAGGTACTCTGAATCATGTCTACAATGGTTGCGCTTGACCACCCAAGCAGATAAAAATAGGAAAGTGGATGGCAATTTCCAAGAGGCCTGAATCTGAGCCTCCCCACATAAATAAACCACCCTAGAATCAACTACCTTAAACACAGTTGCCTCCTTCACTCACCAGTAAGAAACTTAACTTAATTTGTGTTCTATTTAAAATATTGTGGTGTTGCAGATGATTTTCTAATAGATGTTGTCTAATAGAAAATATGACAAGAGTTGTGATTACATAGAGAACAAGGCGTGGCCTGTCTTAACATCTGAAACACCCCAAACCACGGATACCTACGTGCACCAGCAGTGAAGTGGAAACCTAACTTTCTCCTTTGCTCAGTAATAAGCAGGGAGACTAGGGATGCATTTACCACAGACTCACAGTGTACTTAACACAGAGTCCCGCCACAGCCCATGGATGAATCTCCAGCAAGGAAACCATACTGTACCTATGTACATAAAGGGGGAAGAGACTGGAGTGAATGCTCCCTAACAGTAAATAGCAAGTACAAAAGATTGTCTTGGTGTGCTAAAGTTTTGAGAGTCATACCTGGGAGGGGGTCTGGATGCTGTGAAGTGTGTGTGTCTGCATGCTGCTGGAGTGCTGGCAGTGAATGTAGGGGAAGGAGTGTGTGTGTCTGCGTGCTGCTGGAGTGCTGGCAGTGAATGTAGGGTAAGGAGTGTGTGTGTGTGTGTGTGCGTGCTGCTGGTAGTGAATGTAGGGGGAGGAGTGTGTGTGTTTGGGTGCTGCTGGAGTGCTGGCAGTGAACATAGGGGAAGGTGTGTGTGTGCCTGCATGTTGGCAGTGAATGTAGGGGAAGGAGTGTGTGTGTGTGTCTGCATGCTGCTGGAGTGCTGGCAGTGAATATAGGGTTAGGAGTGTGTGTGTGTGTCTGCATGCTGCTAGAGTGCTGGCAGTGAATGTAGGGGAAGGAGTGTGTGTGTCTGCGTGCTGCTGGAGTGCTGGCAGTGAATGTAGGGGAAGGAGTGTGTGTGTCTGCGTGCTGCTGGTAGTGAATGTAGGGGGAGGAGTGTGTGTGTTTGGGTGCTGCTGGAGTGCTGGCAGTGAACGTAGGGGAAGGTGTGTGTGTGTCTGCGTGCTGGCAGTGAATGTAGGGGAAGGAGTGTGTGTGTGTGTCTGCATGCTGCTGGAGTACTGACAGTGAATGTAGGGGTAGGAATGTGTGCGTGAATACAGGGAAAGTGTGTGTCTGGGTGCTGCTTGGGTGTGTCAATGGTGCGGAGAGATGTATGCGTGGGTGGTGGTAGTGAATGTGGGTTAGAAGTGTGTGTGTCAAGTGCTGATGGTAGTGGTGTGTTGGTAGTAGTGGTGGCTCCAAAGCTATGCTGCAGCACAATTCAAATAAAGGCTTCCATATTTGAGATTTGGAATGTTCTGCAGCCCCGACTCTGGAGGCTCAGTGTTCCTAGTATGAATTAAGCCCCTGCCTCACATTCATTGTTATATAATTTACAGAGTTGCTAACTGCAAGCATGTTCCAGAAAAAGGCCTGTCTTACATTACGGCAGTTGCAACTAGAGGAAAACCCAATACAATAATATCAGTAATGCTCTGTACCTGGTAAATCTTTTCCTCTATATTAGAGACCATAAACCCATAAAATGACTGTTGATCCAGAAATATTGATGTGAGAATCCTCCTCTCTAGCTGAAAAGCCATTTCTCCTAATATACGTGCAGATTGGTCGGACTGAAGCGGTTTACATGAAGATTGGTCGAACTGAAGCTGTTTATGTGAAGATTGGTCGGACTGAAGCTGTTTACGTGAAGACTGGTCAGACTGAAGCTGTTTATGTGAAGATTGGTCGGACTGAAGCTGTTTACATGAAGATTCGTCGGACTGAAGCTGTTTACATGAAGATTGGTCGGATTGAAGCTGTTTAGAATCTGTAGACGAAATAAAGTAAAGGAAAAGATAAAGAAAAGGTAGATAAGAGATAATAAATATACATTAACCTTGAAGGTATTATATAACATTTCTGACTGGAAAAGTGTGTCAAAGTAGGACATGGGGCACAGTGGCAGAACTAGCAGTGAGTGTTGGGCCCAGGTGCAACAAAATGTTTTGGGCTCCCCAACTGCAAATTAAGGATTCCTTGCGTGCAACAAGGAAAGAAGGACAAAGGGTATCAGTATTATTCATGTACAATGCATATAATCTTCACATCAGGATAAGTCATCACAGCGACAACTGTCTAAGGCCCTCATTCTGGTTTGCTCGGTAAGCTTGCAGCTTAGCGATTCCCAAAGTGCCCACCTCACTTCCCCGGCGAATACCCCCCTTCCCCCGCTGCCGTATCCCCCCGCAACTATGCGAGGGGATGTGTAATGAAAATACCATAATGCCCATTACACATGATGGCATACACCGCAATACCCATTACACATGATGGCACACACCGAATGTTCTCAGTGGCATATCATCACGGTGGGGGGCAGCGTAAGGGCGCACAGTGCCACACACAAAATGGGCAGGTGCATTTTGAGATTTTAAAAATGAGCAGGGTGCGTCACCCTGCAAAAGAAGCTTAGAAGGAACACTATGCGAGTCTTTATCTGATGATAAATTTCTTCCCAGTATGTGGATGATAGAAGCACATTTCCAAATTCATTGATTGACATGTTGTGCAGCCTGTGGAACTGTAACAACCCAATATCCACTGTCTCAAACATGACACTGCACTCCTTTTAGAAAATGAAATTACATCTCATTAACTTTATCGGAGTGGGTCCTCTCTTGTAGGACAGTAGCATTTTTTTCCTGCTCAATTTTAACTTGGGATCAGATGGGTCAGTTCTCAAAAAGGGCAAAACCATGTGCACTGCAGGTGGGGCAGATGTAACATGTCCAGAGAGAGTTAGATTTGAGAGTTGTATTTTGTAAAATTGTATGTGAAGATCGGCCATGAGCCAGATACGCACCGTGTGTACACACTTGCAAATGCCAGCATGCTGAATAATGCTGAATGTATCCCCTACAAATCTCCTAGTCATTGACCAGGTCCGATTGTGGTAAGTTGTTAACAGTTATCCATAGAGATTCAGATTTACCCGGATCTCAAAACGGGATCTTATTGGTTATATGCTGTCACATGTTTTTGCTCCAAAACATGTGACAGCTGGATAGCCAATAAGACCCTGTTTTCAGATCTGGATAAATCCGAGTAAATCGGAACCTGCACATCTCTAGTTATCCAAAGCATCTCAGAATGTCTTCTTCTTCCTTGTTCTTCTCTCTTCATCTTGTTCTAACTTGCTAATAGTTTTACCTTGAATAGGGGTTGAGAAGCTTTCCTTTCTACCCTAATCATACACTGCTTACCTTTGTATCTTAAATCACATTCATGGATGCATTACTGTTAGTAACACACACCTCATCACATACTGTAAGCGAACCAACAAACACCTTGACCTTGGTCAAAGGGGTCCTAGCTTTAAGAATTCATAAAAATGGTGGCAAATTAGCTCTAGCTAAATAAATAAAATCAAGAAACAAGTTCTAACTAAAGAAATAAATAAATGTAAAAATACATACACGTTGCTATAAAGCTCTGTACACAGTGAGCCATTTTAGCAAGTATCGCTGGCTAAATTGTGGCTGAGTAACCATATCGCCCGTGCATATTGTGTGCTGTGGGCAAAAATCGCTAGGAGTGCGCTCCCACAGCCAGCCCTTAATGGTCACTGGTCGCAGGCTCATCGATTATGGCTAAAAATGACTGGTCACTGGTGCACAATGTCAGTTATAAAGGAGACACACAGGAGGATATTCAATCTCCCACAGCCATCTCCTGACAGGGGAGATGGCTGCGGGCCCTATTCAATGCTGTCTTCCTCGACAGCATTGAAGAGGGGATCTCGCAGAATTAGCCCAACTTCACAAGCAGCCAAGCTTGTTCTGCTGAGAACGGCTGGGAATTGACAAGCTCCCGGCTGCAGCTTCCCAATTCCTGGCCTTTTCTCACGGCCACGCACTCTTCTCGTTCCGCCAAGAACAGGACAGGAACCAAGAACGGGACAGGGTCACGGCTGTCCGGCTAGCTCGACATCCGTGACCCAAGATTGAATACCCCCCTAAGGCGGAAATTATTAAGGGGGAGGTTTGAAGCACAGTTATTCAATATTTGGTTGGAGTTGTTTGGTGCCAGACATTGGCCCTTATTCTGCATCGTGCGGTACGGCCCGCGTGCGGCCGTACCGCCGATGTTTTTAGTCTGCACATGCGCAGAGGTCAATCTGCGCATGTGCAGCCCCATTCGCCGCAGACGTATTTCGTCCGCCGCAAAGGGGGCGTATAGGGGCGTGAGGGGCTTCATACCCTCATTTCCCTATGTATACGCCCCGCGTTTCATGGGCGTTCCCATGCAAACGCGGGGCGTATGCATGCTAATGAGGGTATGACGCCACTGATGGGGGCGGAAAGCTGACGTCGCCGGATGTCAGCTCTCAGCCCCCATACAAGCTAACACACGGACGATTGTCCGTGTGGTCTCAGCTTGCGGGAGCTGCTGTGGCGTGCGGCCCTGCCTTCGATGGTCGACGACCATCGAATGCAGGGGGCAGCTCCCACCATGGTGGAGGCGGACGCCCCACCATTTTTATGCGGATCGCCAGCCGTCCGTGTACGGACGGCCGTGGCGATCCGTCTCGTGGGCGGGGATTGGTTTGTGCGGCCAGAGCACCGTGTGCGGCTCTGGCCGCACCAACCAGAATAAGGGCCATTGTAACATGGTGCCTATACCGCAATATCACTGCGGAAACAGAACGTTTAGAGCATAAGGTGAACTAGAGAAAAATTAATGGTGCGGTATTCATGCAAAAAAATATAGTTATAAAAATGACTTTTTGGGACAAATGTTAGTGCATCTCCTCCCAGTTCCTGTGAACTACAAAAACCAACATACCCATCCAGCTAGTTGGGATTTGCAGTTCACAATAGTTGGGAGAGCTACAAACTCCATAAAATATCTCACAGCGTTTCTGACTGATTATCCCGTAATCTCACTTTTTGCCGTTGACATTAAGGCCCTTATTCTGGTTGGTGCGGTCGAGCCGCATATGCGGCTCCGACCGCACCAGACGAATCCCCGCCTACAAGACGGATCGGCACGGCCGTCCGTACACGGACGGCTGCCGATCCGCATGAAAATGGTGGAGGCGTACGCCTCCACCATGGTGGGAGCTGCCCCCTGCATTCGATGGTCGTCGACCATCGAAGGCAGGTCCGCACGCCGCGGCAGCTCCCGCAAGCTGAGACCACACGGACAATCGTCCGTGTGGTAGCTTGTATGGGGGCTGAAAGCTGACATCCGGCGACGTCAGCTTTCCGCCCCCATGAGTTGCGTCATGGCCTCATTACCATGCGTACGCCCCGCGTTTGCATGGGAACGCCCATGAAACGCGGGGCGTATACATAGGGAAATGAGGGCATGAAGCCCCTCACGCCCCTATACGCCCCCTTTGCGGCGTACTAACGTTATGTGCGGCGAATTCGCCTGCACATGCGCAGATTGACCTCTGCGCATGTGCAGACGGAAAACATCGGCGGTACGGCCGCACGCGGGCCGTACCGCACGAACCAGAATAAGGGCCTAAGAGTGTTCTTACCTTCACTGGAAATTGAAGCTTTTTCCATAAGTTCCGTATCTTGAGCTACAGTACAGGTATTGCAATAGAAAAAGGAAAACCACATGATTGTTAGTTAGCCAATACTGTTTATTGCTGAAAAACTAAAATAAAATAGTTACTTTTGAAGTCTTTCAAATAGACTCCCCTTAATGAGGGTATTTCCGATATGGACGGAGTAGCGAACGATGCTGCTTAGAAGGAAGCAATATAGGGGTTGGTGCTAGTTCACTCAGTAGGCTGCAAAGCTCACAGCTTAGAAGTCATTGTAACGCTGCCCCGGCGAATGCACCCCCCCCCGCAATTTCCCCTCACAAAGACACATCCCCTTGCATGTGCCTGCAGCAGGAGAAATCATTCGATGATCGCGGACCATCGAATGATTTCTCCGGGCCTTACAAATATAAGTCAGTGGAGACTGATGTATATTTGCTGGCTTCCGGCACCCCATGGCAAGCTGGCAATAACATGGGAACACGAATGAAATGCTGGGCATTCCCATCACAGCCCCCGTTCGCCACCCTGTAAAGGCCTGTGTGCACCCCACACCCCCCTGTGTGAGCACCATGCTGACAGTGCAGGTCGGCGAGGGCGCTCACACAGAAGCCCTGCACATACTGTATGCAAAACTGATTATGCGCATGTGCAGGGCACAAACATCAACCATATGAAATGTATGAATCAGATGTAAGAACATAGCGCTGCATGGTAATGAAGCGTCTATTACGCTATGGATGCATGAATGATCTGACCTGAGTCCTAGGGACACAGGCATCAGATCACTCACACACCATAGGGTGGCTTATGGTAACCATGAGGAAGTGCAAACTTCCCTTTGCCGAGGTCAGAAAATCTACATAAAGCAATTGGGGTCCTTTGCCCCCCCCCTCTAAACAACAGTGTTACGCCTTCTTTTGCATGAACAGCACCAGACTATCTATCACATACAGGGGCAGAACGGGTCCTGCGCATTCGCAAAGTAACGAAAATTGGAAATATTGTGTGACTCCTCCTACCCTTCTTTGCCTTTTACTTACCATCTCCCCCTACCAAACTAACCCTAACTCTCCATACCAGATACCTAATCCTAACCCCTCCTTCCCTGCAGCATAACCCACACCTGCACCCCAACCCTATCCTACCCAGTACCTAAACCTAACCCACCCCCAGGACTGCAAATAGGTGGTGGGGGTTGGCGTGAATCCTCCAGGTGCTGGATGTGATACCCATTATGTACATGCAGAGGGAGGGCGAGGGTAGCCAAGTTACTGTCATGCCCTGGGCGACATCGCAACTGCCAGCATGCTGATGGTATCTCCTACAAATCTTCAAGTCCTTGACTAGGTCTGGTTGTGGTAAGTTGTTAACAGTTATCCAAAACATCTCAGATTGCCTTAAGTTTCAAACCTTCTTCTGCCTCCTCCATCTCCCTCCTTCTTGTCCTAATTTTCTAATAGTTTTACCCTGAAAAGGGGTTGAGAAGCTTTCATTTCTAATTTAATCATACACTGCTTATTTTTTTTATGTTATATCACATTTCATGGATGCATTACTGTAAGTAACACACACCCCATCACATATGTGAATCAACAAACACCTTGACCTTGCTCAAAGGGGTCCTAGCTTTAAGTATTCCTAAAAATGGTGGCAAATGAAAACACAGTCAATAAACAAGCTCTAAAGAAATAAATGTAAAAATACATACAAGTTGCTAGAAAGCTCTGTACACACTGGGTCATTTATCGCAGTATCGCTGGCTAAATGGTGGCTGAGTAGTAGTAGTAGTAGTAGTACATTTATTTATAAGGCGCCGCAAAGTGTCCGCAGCGCCGTACATAGCAAACAAAAAACAAATTACAAGGTAACGTACAGGGTGTGTTGAAAAATACAGTATAAATAGGGGTATAGCTGGTAGAAATAAAATCAGCATCAGTTCAGAAGTAGGTGTCAAAATTGTCGAGGAGACTGAAGATGAAACAGAGGAAGAGAAGAACAGGAAAGGAGGACAGGTGAGGTAAAGAGGTAGGGTGAGTACGTGAGGCAGGAGGACCCTACTTATAAGAGTTAACATACTAAAAATAGGTGGGTGGACGAACGAAAAACAACAGGATAAGTAGGAACGGAGGGGAACGGAGGCAGGATAGGAGGATCAAAAGCGGTTAGGAGGAGGGATAGGCTAGTCGAAAAAAGTGGGTTTTGAGGGAGCGCTTGAAGGAGGTAAGGGAATCAGAAAGCCTGATGGGTGGCGGGAGGTTGTTCCAGTGCAGGGGGGCAGCGCGAGAGAAGTCTTGGACACGGGAGTGGGAGGAGGTGATTAGGTGAGAGGTCAGTCGGCGGTCAGCGATGGAGCGAAGAGGACGGGAGGGAGTGTGGATAGAGATCAGTGAAGAGAGGTAAGGAGCGGTGGAGGAGGAGAGAGCCTTGTAGGTGGTGGTGAGGAGTTTAAAGAGAACTCGGAAAGGAATGGGGAGCCAGTGAAGAGATAGACAGAGGGGGGAGGCGGAGGTAGAGCGGCGGGAGAGGAAGATGAGCCTAGCAGCAGCGTTAAGAATGGTTTGGAGAGGTGCGAGGTGGGTGAGAGGTAGCCCAGAGAGAAGGATGTTGCAGTAGTCAAGGCGGCAGATGACAAGGGAGTGAATGAGAATTTTGGTCGCGTCAGTGGAGAGGAATGGTCTGATGCGTGAGATGTTGCGTAGGTGAAAGCGGCAAGACTGTGAGAGAGCACGAATGTGGGGGGTGAAAGAGAGGGAGGAGTCAATGATGACACCGAGGCAGCGCGTTTGGTCGGTGGAGGTGATCTCGGTTTCACCAATGCTGATGGAGATAGTGGGAGAAGAGGGGATGTTCGGGGGATGGAAGATTAGAAGTTCAGTTTTAGCCATGTTTAGTTTCAGGAAGCGTTGGGTCATCCAGGCTGAGATGGCCAAGAGGCATTCTGAGACCTTGGACAGGAGTGATGGGTATAGGTCAGGGGAGGAGAGATAGATTAGGGTATCATCAGCATAAAGGTGGTAATGAAAACCATAGGAGCTGATGAGGGTGCCCAGAGAGGTGGTGCAGAGGGAAAAGAGAGGGCCAAGGACTGACCCTTGGGAAACACCGACTGGCTGCGGGGTAGTAGGAGAGGAGGAGCTCGGAGTGGAGACGGAGCGATCGGAGAGGTATGAGGTGAACCAGGAGAAGACGGTGTCAGTGATGCCAAAGGAGCGGAGGGTGTTGAGCAGGAGAGGGTGGTCAACAGTGTCAAAGGCTGCCGACAGATCAAGCTGGATGAGGATAGAGAAGAGGCCTTTGGATTTAGCCGATAGTAAATCGTTAGTGACTTTGGTCAGGGCAGTTTCAGTGGAATGTAAAGGGTGAAACCCGGATTGGAGGGGGTCTAGAATGGAGTTAGCAGTAAGGTGGCTTAGGCGACGATTATAGGTCAGACGTTCTAGGAGCTTGGAGGCAAAAGGGAGGAGGGAGATGGGCCTGTAGTTGGATGGAGAGTTGGGGTCTAGATTTGTTTTTTTGAGAATTGGGGAGACAAGAGCGTGTTTGAAGGAGGAAGGGAAGATCCCAGAGGATAGGGAAAGATTAAAGAGGTGAGCCAGGTGAGAGCAGACTGACGGACTGAGACGACGGATAATATTGGAGGGGATAGGATCGAGCGGGCAGGTGGAGGGAGAAGCGGATTGAAGGATAGAGTGGACTTCAGCAGCAGTGGTGGGGTAAAATGAGGACAGGGGTTGGAAGGAGGGGAGTGGAGATGTAGGAGGGGAGGAGGGAGAGGGTGAGGTCATGGCAGCAGTGATGTCAGTCCTGAGAGAGGAGTAACCATATTGCCCATGTATTTTGTGTGAGGTGGGCAATAAATCGTTAGGAGCACCCTCCTGCAGCCAGCCCTTAATGGTCACTGATCAATTATGGCTAAAAATGACTGGTCACTGGGGCACAATGCACTGTGAACCAGCGATTTTTAGTCAAAACAGAGTAGAGGTTAAAACATTTTTTTAAAGACTGAAGAGCTTGCAAATTTTCAGCCGAAATCGCTGGTCGCTGATGAAAACGGTACACTGAGCAATATGGTCGTTGAGCAATATATTGCTGACAGATATTAAGCCAAAATTGCTGAGCAACCAAATTGCACCGTGTGTACACACTTTAAGCTCGCTCCTCAGATCAAGAGATCATTAAAGCTTGCAATTTACATTGCTGATGTCAGTTATAAAGGAGACACATAGGAGGGTATTCAATGCTGTCTTCCTCGACAGCATTGAACAGGGGATCTGCTGAGAATGGTTGGGAATTGACAAGCTCCCGGCCGCAGCTCTCGGATTCCTGGCCATGTCTGACAGCCATGCACCCTTCTCGTCCCGCGGCAGGCGGGACATTGAATCCCGCCTGCGATTTCTTGGTCTAGCAGACCGAGAACGGGACAGAGTCATGGCTGTCGGGCCAGCTCGACAGATGTGACCCAAGATTGAATACCCCACTAAGGCAGAACTTATTAAGGGGGAGGTTTGAAGTTATTCAATATTTGGTCGGAGTTGTGTGGTGCCAGACATCGCAACATGGTGCCTATACTGCAATATCATTATGGAAACAGAAAGTTTGGAGCATAAGGTGAAAATTACAAAAATTAGAAAAAATTTATGGTGCGGTATTCATGCAAAAATAAATAGTGATAAAAATGACTTTTTGGGACAAATGTTAGTGCATCTCCTCCCAGTTCCTGTAAACTACAAAAACCAACATACCCATCCAGCTAGTTGGGATTTGCAGTTCACAATAGTTGGAGAGCTTATTCTACAGCAACAGACAACCATTACACCAGTAATGACTGTACTAGATATCTAGCAGTCTACAGCTAGTTCTTGGCCAGGTCTGCTTATGAGTTCCCATTATAGTAGTGCAGGTGTAACTTGAAAATTCCAAAAAATATTTCACAGCGTTTCTGACTCCTTATCCCATAATCTCACTTCTTTTTGCCGTTGACATTAAGAGTGTTCTTACCTTCACTGGAAATTGAAGCTTTTTCCATAAGTTCCCCATCTTGAGCTACAGTACAGGTATTGCAATAGAAAAAGGAAAACCACATGATTGTTAGTTAGCCAATACTGTTTATTGCTGAAAAACTAAAATAAAATAGTTACTTTTGAAGTCTTTCAAATAGACTCCCCTTAATGAGGGTATTTCCGATATGGACGGAGTAGCGAACGATGCTGCTTAGAAGGAAGCAATATAGGGGTTGGTGCTAGTTCACTCAGTAGGCTGCAAAGCTCACAGCTTAGGAGTCATTGTAACGCTGCCCCGGCGAATGCACGCCCCCTCCCCCCCCCCCACGCAATTTCCCCTCACAAAGACACACCCCCTTGCATGTGGCTGCAGCAGGAGAAATCATACGATGATCGCGGACCATCGAATGACTTCTCCGGGTCTTACAAATATAAGTCAGTGGAGACTGATGTATATTTGCTGGCTTCCGGCACCCCATGGCAAGCTGACAATAACATGGGAACACCCATGAAATGCTGGGCGTTCCCATTACAGCCCCCGTTCGCCACCCTGTAAAGGCCTGTGTGCACCCCACACCCCCCTGTGTGAGCACCATGCTGACAGTGCAGGTCGGCGAGGGCGCTCACACAGAAGCCCTGCACATACTGTATGCAAAACTGATTATGCGCATGCGCAGGGCACAAACATCAACCATATGAATCGCATGAATCAGATTTAAGAACATAGCGCTGCATGGTAATGAAGCGTCTATTACACTATGGATGCATGAATGATCTGACCTGAGTCCTAGGGACACAGGCATCAGATCACTCACACACCATAGGGTGGCTTATGGTAACCATGAGGAAGTGCAAACTTCCCTTTGCAGAGGTCAGAAAATCTACATAAAGCAATTGGGGTCCTTTGCCTCCCCCCCTCTAAACAACAGTGTTACGCCTTCTTTTGCATGAACAGCACCAGACTATCTATCACATACAGGGGCAGAACGGGTCCTGCGCATTCGCAAAGTAACGGAAATTGGAAATATTGTGTGACTCCTCCTACCCTTCTTTGCCTTTTACTTACCATCTCCCCCTACCAAACTAACCCTAACTCTCCATACCAGATACCTAATCCTAACCCCTCCTTCCCTGCAGCATAACCCACACCTGCACCCCAACCCTATCCTACCCAGTACCTAAACCTAACCCACCCCCAGGACTGCAAATAGGTGGTGGGGGTTGGCGTGAATCCTCCAGGTGCTGGATGTGATACCCATTATGTACATGCAGAGGGAGGGCGAGGGTAGCCAAGTTACTGTCATGCCCTGGGTGACATCACAACTGCCAGCATGCTGATGGTATCTCCTACAAATCTTCAAGTCCTTGACTAGGTCTGGTTGTGGTAAGTTGTTAACAGTTATCCAAAACATCTCAGATTGCCTTAAGTTTCAAACCTTCTTCTGCCTCCTCCATCTCCCTCCTTCTTGTCCTAGTTTTCTAATAGTTTTACCCTGAAAAGGGGTTGAGAAGCTTTCATTTCTAATTGAATCATACACTGCTTATTTTTTTTATGTTATATCACATTTCATGGATGCATTACTGTAAGTAACACACACCCCATCACATATGTGAATCAACAAACACCTTGACCTTGGTCAAAGGGGTCCTATCTTTAAGTATTCCTAAAAATGGTGGCAAATGAAAACACAGTCAATAAACAAGCTCTAAAGAAATAAATGTAAAAATACATACAAGTTGCTAGAAAGCTCTGTACACACTGGGTCATTTATCGCAGTATCGCTGGCTAAATGGTGGCTGAGTAACCATATTGCCCATGTATTTTGTGTGCGGTGGGCAATAAATCGTTAGGAGCACGCTCCTGCAGCCAGCCCTTAATGGTCACTGATCAATTATGGCTAAAAATGACTGGTCACTGGGGCACAATGCACTGTGAACCAGCGATTTTTAGTCAAAACAGAGTAGAGGTTAAAAAATTTTTTTAAAGACTGAAGAGCTTGCAAATTTTCAGCCGAAATCGCTGGTCGCTGATGAAAATGGTACACTGAGCAATATGGTCGCTGAGCAATATATTGCTGACAGATATTAAGCCAAAATTGCTGAGCAACCAAATTGCAACGTGTGTACACACTTTAAGCTCACTCCTCAGATCAAGAGATCATTAAAGCTTGCAATTTACATTGCTGATGTCAGTTATAAAGGAGACACATAGGAGGGTATTCAATGCTGTCTTCCTCGACAGCATTGCCCCTGTTCAATGCTGTCGAGGAAGACAGCATTGAATACCCTCATTCTATCTGCTGAGAATGGTTGGGAATTGACAAGCTCCCGGCTGCAGCTCTCGGATTCCTGGCCACGTCTGACGGCCATGTACCCATCTCGTCCCGCGGCAGGCGGGACATTGAATCCCGCCTGCGATTTCTTGGTCTAGCAGACCGAGAACGGGACAGAGTCATGGCTGTCGGGCCAGCTTGACAGCTGTGACCCAAGATTGAATACCCCACTAAGGCAGAACTTATTAAGGGGGAGGTTTGAAGTTATTCAATATTTCGATGGAGTTGTGTGGTGCCAGACATCGCAACATGGTGCCTATACTGCAATATCATTATGGAAACAGAACGTTTGGAGCATACGGTGAAAATTACAAAAATTAGAAAAAATTAATGGTGCGGTATTCATGCAAAGAAAAGGGGATTTTGTACTTACCGTTAAATCCTTTTCTCAGACTCCATAGGTGACACTGGAGAGTTACAGTGGGGAATAGAAGGCGACCACAGGGAGCTTGGGCACTTTAGAATAAATTAACAGTGACTAACTCCTCCCCTTCTACTTCCTCTCCTAGGCAGTCTAGGTATGTGCCCGGAGGGAGCTGGAAGAAAGGAAAACAACACACTTCCGAGAGGAGGTCAAACATAACATAACAAGTCACACACACACTCACATAGAGTGAAAATATAGTTCAAAGAACAGCATTCATAACAGAATGAACTCATCCATGAAAACTTGGTAAAACTTAGAACTTAGACTAAGTATAACAGTCTCTTAACAGCAGGTAATTAACCCAACCTGAAAGCAAACAGTAACCAGGAGAGACAGCGTCGGGTGGGCGTCCAGTGTCACCTATGGAGTCTGAGAAAAGGATTTAACTTTAAGTACAAAATCCCCTTTTCTCTTTCCTCCACTAGGTGACACTGGAGAGTTACAGTGGGGACGTCCCAGAGCTCCCAACACGGGTGGGATGACGCTGAGAGCCCCTTAACACAGAACGGCCAAACCGCGAAGCAGCTGCCGCAAAAGTGTCAAACTTGTAAAAGCGGACAAAGGTCTTCTGACCAGACCACGTAGCCGCTCTACATAGATCCTGTATAGAAACTCCACGGGCAGCCGCCCAGGAGGTACCCACCGACCTTGTGGAATGGGCGGAAATAGAAGAAGGTGGCACCCTAGAGGAGGCCACATAAGCTTGACGAATTGTCAATCTGATCCACCTGGCCAGGGCCTGCTTGGAGGCGGGCCAACCAGGACGCAAGGAGTCATAGAGGACAAACAAGGCATCCGACTTACGTACAGACTCTGTTCTGGTCACGTAAATACGCAAGGCCCGGACCACGTCCAACGCCCTAGACTCCTGTGAGTCCTCCCGAAAGGCCGGCACCACAATAGGTTGGTTAATGTGGAATGCCGAGACCACCTTTGGGAGAAAAACACTAGAGGTGCGCAGCTCCGCTCTATCCTCGTGAAAGCGCAAGAAGGGTGCCTTACACTGAGAGCACTGAGCTCCGACACCCTTCTAGCCGAAGCCAAGGCCAACAGTAGGACAGTCTTCCAAGTGACATATTTCAGTTCCACCTCCTCCATAGGCTCAAATACAGAGGACTGGAGAAAGGCCAGTACCACATCCAGGTCCCATGGAGCAGTAGGGGGTCTGAAGGGAGGTTGCAGCCGCAACACCCCCTGGAAGAAAGTCTGTACCTGAGGAAGAAGAGCTAGCTTCCTCTGGAAAAAAATGGAGAGGGCGGATACTTGAACCTTCAAGGACCCCAGCCGGAGTCCTGAGGACAGGCCCTTCTGCAAGAACAGCAGCAATCTGGCCAATTTGAAGTTCACAGGAGAGACCCTCCTGGATTCGCACCAGGCCACACAGGCCCTCCAGATGCGGTGGTAATGCACCGAGGTAACCTGCTTTCTGGCTCCTATCATGGTTGGAATCACCGCCTGCGGGATCCCTGCCTTCCTCAGGATGGACCTCTCAACAGCCATGCCGTCAAATGAAGATGCTGTAAGTTGGGACAGGTGAACGGACCCTGTGTTAGCAGGTCGTCGCAGAGAGGCAGAGGCCATGGCTCGTCTACTAACAGGCCTGTTAGGACCGTGTACCACGACCGGCGAGGCCAGTCTGGGGCGATGAACAGCACTGTCACCGACTCCCGTCGGATTCTCTGCAGAACCCGAGGGATGAGAGGCACTGGAGGAAAGATGTAAAGAAACTGATCCGTCCAGGGTGCCGTGAGAGCGTCCACTGCCACCGCCTGTGGATCTCTTGTCCGAGCGCAGTACCGGGGCAACTGGTGGTTGTGTCTGGAGGCCATCATGTCTATCTGCGGACAACCCCACCGACGGGTCAAGGTCTGGAAGACCAGAGGGTTCAGACACCACTCTCCGTGGTGGACGTCCCGGCGGCTGAGGTAGTCTGCCTCCCAGTTTTCCACGCCTGGAATGAAAATGGCCGACACGGCCCCTGCGTGCTCCTGCACCAAGCACAGAATCCTCTTCACCTCTCTCATCGCTGCACGGCTGCGGGTGCCTCCCTGCTTGTTTATGTAAGCCACAGCCGTGGCATTGTCCGACTGCACCCTGATGTCCTTGTTCCGGAGAAGCACTTCCGCCTGGAGCAGGACATAATACACTGCTCGCAGTTCCAGCACATTGATGGACATCTGTGCTTCCTCCGGGGACCACAGTCCCTGGAAGTGGAGGCCCAGCGTGACCGCTCCCCAGCCCCTGAGGCTGGCGTCCGTGGTGAGAAGCGTCCAATTGTGTATGGTGAACCTCCGCCCCTCCTGCAGGTTGCTGGAGTTGAGCCACCACGCCAGTGAAGCCCGAGCCTGATGGGAGAGAGAGATCCGCTGCTGTAGAAACAGGTGTGAACCTGTCCACTGGCGGAGCAGACACAGGATGGAAGGGGCGAGATCGAAACCGCCCGTACTGCACCGCCTCGAACGTGGCCACCATTCTTCCCAGCAGCCTTGTGCAAAGGAGAACTGTGACCGTTCGATGCTGCAGCACCAGTCGAACCGCCTCCTGGAGGGACAAGATCTTGTCCATGGGAAGGAACACCCTTCTCTGGACCGTGTCCAGAATCATCCCTAGGAACAGGATCCTCTGCGATGGGGTCAGCTGTGACTTCTGGATGTTGAGCATCCAGCCATGGGACTCCAGAATCCGACGCGTCAGGTGGATGTTGTGCAAAAGGACCTCCCTGGACGGAGCCTTCAACAGAAGGTCGTCCAAGTAAGGGACAATTGTAACTCCTTGAGCCCTGAGTATCTCCATCAAGACAGCCATCACTTTGGTAAACACCCGGGGCGCAGAGGAGAGGCCGAACGGGAGGGCTCGGAACTGCAGGTGACAGTTCTGGACAGCAAACCGCAGGTATGCCTGGTGAGGAGGCCAGATGGGGATATGCAGGTATGCATCTTTGATATCGATGGATACAAGAAACTCCCCTGGTTCCAGGCTTGCAATGACAGACTGCAGTGACTCCATCTTGAAGCGAGTGAACCGCAAGAAGGGGTTGAGCTGCTTTAAGTTCAAGATGGGTCTTACTGAGCCGTCCGGCTTGGGAACCAGAAAAATGCTGGAATAGAATCCCTTTGCCTTTTCCGGTTCCGGGACCGGTATTACCACCCCTAGGTCCCTGAGTTTTTGAATGGCGGCCTGCAAGGCCCTGCCTTTTTCCCGTGAAGCTGGCAAACCTGTGGGAAAAAACCGTTGAGGAGGAGGCAACAAGAAATCTATCTTGTAGCCTACTGCTACCAGGTCCTTTACCCATGCGTCCTGGCATGACCCGGCCCATACCTGATGGTAAAATAGCAGCCGGCCTCCCACCCTGTGTTCTGGACAGGGGCTGGGGGAGTCATGCCGAGGGCTTTGAGGTAACCTTTGCATCCAGGATTGGAGCGCTGGCTGAACCTCTGCCTCTTCCTCGGAAGCCTCTGGAGCTAGTAGCCGCTCCCCTAGACCTACCCCTGAATCTGGGGGTGGGTCTAAATGACCGAAAGGACTGCCCTCCAGTAGTAGGAAATGACCTACGTGGGGGAGGGGCTGCAGTGGGCAGGAACTGAGACTTACCCCCTGTGGCCTGAGAAATCATTTTGTCCAGCTCTGGACCAAAGAGGGCCTCGCCAGCAAAGGGTAATGCTTCCACCGCCTTTTTGGAGTCGGCGTCTGCATTCCACTGTCTCAACCAAAGAGTACGGCGAGCAGAAACTGAGAGGGCAGAGATACGGGCCGCAAGCATAAAAACATCTGAAGATGCTTCTACCAAATAACCTGCAGCCTCACGTATGTGTTCCACTAAGAGCAACATATCACTTGCCCCTGGGTCTAGCGAGGAGGCCACCTGGGATGCCCATACCTCCATGGCCCTATTGACCCAACATCCCACTTGTGCTGGACGTTGTAAAAGACCAGCGGCTGAATAAATATTCTTCAGCGTACTCTCTAACCGCCTATCAGACACATCCTTAAGGGTAGAGGCTCCTGGGATGGGCAACACTGTCTTTTTGGACAAGCGTGATACCGAGGAGTCAACAGCAGGTGGCGTCTCACAGGACTTCCTAGCATCCTTAGGAAAAGGATAGGCAGTGAAATATCTCTGAGACACCTGAAACTTTTTGTCTGGATGTAACCAGGCCTTTTGCAAGTGATCATCCAGCTCCTCTGAGGCTGGGAAATATGCAGACTGTTTTTGCTTTTTAGCAAACACTGAGGGACGCGCAGCAGGTCTCACCTCCTCTGTGACATTGAGGGTTAACCTGACTGCCTGTATTAAGTCCTCTAAACCCTGAGAGGGGACATCAGTGTCCTGTATAAGCGGAGCATCAGGCTCATCCTCAGGCTGAGCATCAGGGTCATGAAATTCACCCTCCTCTAGAGCTGGCATGTCATCATCTGTATCATCTAACAGAGGGACCTGAGGAAACATCCTATTAGCAGAAGCCAGTCTAGGGGGAGGGGGTGTAGAGGTGTCTGCATGCAATGCTCTAGACAGACTCTCCACAGCAGAGGTTAACTCTGCCTGCTGATCCCTGGCTGCATCCCTATCTTGTCTGGCCGAAGATAACTCAGAAGCTAGCTGAGAAATCACTGTAGACAACTGGGAAGCCCATACAGGCACATCCTGCCCCGACGTTGATGGAGTGGGGGCTGGGGATGCAGCACATGAGGGACATAAAATGGCGCCCTCCGTCTGTGGCGCGAATTTATTGCTGCACTTTTTGCACGCAATCTTTTTACCAGCCATCATACACTCAGCAATCTTACACAGAAGGTAGAGAGAGATGGAAATACCGGACAGGAGAGGAGGTATAGAAAAAAGGCAGAGTCTGCCACAAGCCCGATACGCGCACTGTATATAAATATAACTTGCGCCGGCTAAGGGACCTTTTTGGACACAGTCCAAGCCGCCCTGACCTCCTATGTCCCGCTGTGACTCACTGAACCAGGGTCACCGGCACTTCACAGACGCCTCGAGGGAGCCGCGGATCACGCTGCTGCTTCAATGGCTGCCGCTCCTACAAAGAAGGAGGAAGCGGAAGTGCCCAGCATGCCGCGCTCTCTCTCCTCAGAATGGCGCTGTATTTAAAAAGTGCGCTGCCGCGGCTTTTTACACTGAATCCCCCGCTAGCGGGGGATCAGTGCTATACTTACCCCTGCCTTGGCTGTCGGGTGCGGCGTGCTGACTGGTCCTCGAGGCGCGCTGCAAGCAGCGGCGACGGGACCTCAGGATCTGTGGATCCTGCAGCCGGGTACCTGAGGCAAGCTGCATGCAGCTGCGACCGGACCCGCCGACAGCGCCCTCGTCGCAGGCAGGTAGGGACAGGGAGCTACCTGCCTGTCCTCTTGCTGATTGTAGCATCAATTTACATTAAAAATCTATAAAGCTCAGGAGTGAGCCTTGAACGCTGTTATACTTAGTCTAAGTTCTAAGTTTTACCAAGTTTTCATGGATGAGTTCATTCTGTTATGAATGCTGTTCTTTGAACTATATTTTCACTCTATGTGAGTGTGTGTGTGACTTGTTATGTTATGTTTGACCTCCTCTCGGAAGTGTGTTGTTTTCCTTTCTTCCAGCTCCCGCAGGGCACATGCTAAGACTGCCTAGGAGAGGAAGTAGAAGGGGAGGAGTTAGTCACTGTTAATTTATTCTAAAGTGCCCAAGCTCCCTGTGGTCGCCTTCTATTCCCCACTGTAACTCTCCAGTGTCACCTAGTGGAGGAAAGAGAAAATAGTGATAAAAATGACTTTTTGGGACAAATGTTAGTGCATCTCCTCCCAGTTCCTTTGAACTACAAAAACCAACATACCCATCCAGCTAGTTGGGATTTGCAGTTCACAATAGTTGGAGAGCTTATTCTACAGCAACAGACAACCATTACACCAGTAATGACTGTACTAGATATCTAGCAGTCTACAGCTAGTTCTTGGCCAGGTCTGCTTATGAGTTCCCATTATAGTAGTGCAGGTGTAACTTGAAAATTCCAAAAAAATATTTCACAGCGTTTCTGACTCCTTATCCCATAATCTCACTTCTTTTTGCCCTTGACATTAAGAGTGTTCTTACCTTCACTGAAAATTGAAGCTTTTTCTATAAGTTCCGTATCTTGAGCTACAGTACAGGTATTGCAATAGAAAAAGGAAAACCACATTAGTGTTAGTTAGCCGATACTGTTTATTGCTGAAAAACTAAAATAAAATAGTTACTTTTGAAGTCTTTCAAATAGACTCCCCTTAATGAGGGTATTTCCGATATGGACGGAGTAGCGAACGATGCTGCTTAGAAGGAAGCAATATAGGGGTTGGTGCTAGTTCACTCAGTAGGCTGCAAAGCTCACAGCTTAGGAGTTATTGTAACGCTGCCCCGGCGAATGCACCCCCCCCCCCCCGCAATTTCCCCTCACAAAGACACACCCCCTTGCATGTGCCTGCAGCAGGAGAAATCATTCGATGATTGCGGACCATCGAATGATTTCTCCGGGCCTTACAAATATAAGTCAGTGGAGACTGATGTATATTTGCTGGCTTCCGGCACCCCATGGCAAGCTGGCAATAACATGGGAACACGAATGAAATGCTGGGCATTCCCATCACAGCCCCCGTTCGCCCCTGTAAAGGCCTGTGTGCACCCCACACCCCCCTGTGTGAGCACCATGCTGACAGTGCAGGTCGGCGAGGGCGCTCACACAGAAGCCCTGCACATACTGTATGCAAAACTGATTATGCGCATGTGCAGGGCACAAACATCAACCATATGAAATGTATGAATCAGATGTAAGAACATAGCGCTGCATGGTAATGAAGCGTCTATTACGCTATGGATGCATGGGTTGGGATCGTTTGGTTGAATGCATTATGGTCGAATGTCATTACATCGAATCCATTAGGTCGAATTGCTAAAAGGTCGACATGGGAAAAGGTCAAAATGATTCTAGGTCGAAAGGTCATTAGTTCGACAGGTCATTAGGTCGACAAGGTCATTAGTTCGACATTGTCTAGGTCGACATTCACAAAGTCGACATGGGGTTTTTCACTGTTTTTTTACCTGAATGTCAACACAGTCGACATGGACACAGTTTAAAGTGCACTGCATCCCCTCGCATCGCTCGCTGCGCTCGCGATGCGTCGGGCACGGTGCCTCGCTACGCTCGGCACACTATTTTATTCTCCCACCACGCCCTAGTGGATGGTAGGGCATGAAATACCGCCTGTCAGCACATGTCGGCTCAAAAAACAGTGAAAAACCCCATGTCGACTTTGTGAATGTCGACCTAGACAATGTCGAACTAATGACCTTGTCGACCTAATGACCTGTCAAACTAATGACCTTTCGACCTAGAATCATTTCGACCTTTTCCCATGTCGACCTAGAGTCATGTCGACCTTTTAGCAATTCGACCTAATGGATTCGATGTAATGACATTCGACCATAATGCATTCGACCAAATGACCGCATCCCGGATGCATGAATGATCTGACCTGAGTCCTAGGGACACAGGCATCAGATCACTCACACACCATAGGGTGGCTTATGGTAACCATGAGGAAGTGCAAACTTCCCTTTGCCGAGGTCAGAAAATCTACATAAAGCAATTGGGGTCCTTTGCCCCCCCCCCTCTAAACAACAGTGTTACGCCTTCTTTTGCATGAACAGCACCAGACTATCTATCACATACAGGGGCAGAACGGGTCCTGCGCATTCGCAAAGTAACGGAAATTGGAAATATTGTGTGACTCCTCCTACCCTTCTTTGCCTTTTACTTACCATCTCCCCCTACCAAACAAACCCTAACTCTCCATACCAGATACCTAATCCTAACCCCACTATATAGTACCGAACCCTCCTTCCCTGCAGCACAACCCACACCTGCACCCCAACCCTATCCTACCCAGTACCTAAACCTAACCCACCCCCAGGACTGCAAATAGGTGGTGGGGGTTGGCGTGAATCCTCCAGGTGCTGGATGTGATACCCATTATGTACATGCAGAGGGAGGGCGAGGGTAGCCAAGTTACTGTCATGCCCTGGGTGACATCACAACTGCCAGCATGCTGATGGTATCTCCTACAAATCTTCTAGTCCTTGACTAGGTCTGGTTGTGGTAAGTTTAACAGTTATCCAAAACATCTCAGAATGCCTTAAGTTTCAAACCTTCTTCTGCCTCCTCCATCTCCCTCCTTCTTGTCCTAATTTTCTAATAGTTTTACCCTGAAAAGCTTTCATTTCTAATATAATCATACACTGCTTATTTTTTTTATGTTATATCACATTTCATGGATGCATTACTGTAAGTAACACACACCCCATCACATATGTGAACCAACAAACACCTTGACGTTGGTCAAAGGGGTCCTAGCTTTCAGTATTCCTAAAAATGGTGGCAAATGAAAACACAGTCAATAAACAAGCTCTAAAGAAATAAATGTAAAAATACATACAAGTTGCTAGAAAGCTCTGTACACACTGGGTCATTTATCGCAGTATCGCTGGCTAAATGGTGGCTGAGTAACCATATTGCCCGTGTATTTTGTGTGCAGTGGGCAATAAATCGTTAGGAGCACCCTCCTGCAGCCAGCCCTTAATGGTCACTGATCAATTATGGCTAAAAATGACTAGTCACTGGGGCACAATGCACTGTGAACCAGCGATTTTTAGTCAAAACAGAGTAGAGGTTAAATTTTTTTTTTAAAGATTGAAGAACTTGCACATTTTCAGCCGAAATCGCTGGTCGCTGATGAAAATGGTACACTGAGCAATATGGTCGCTGAGCAATATATTGCTGACAGATATTAAGCCAAAATTGCTGAGCAACCAAATTGCACCGTGTGTACACACTTTAAGCTCGCTCCTCAGATCAAGAGATCATTAAAGGTTGCAATTTAAATTGCTGATGTCAGTTATAAAGGAGACACATAGGAGGGTATTCAATGCTGTCTTCCTCGACAGCATTGAACAGGGGATCTGCTGAGAATGGTTGGGAATTGACAAGCTCCCGGCCGCAGCTCTCGGATTCCTGGCCACGTCTGACGGCCATGCACCCTTCTCGTCCCGCGGCAGGCGGGACATTGAATCCCGCCTGCGATTTCTTGGTCTAGCAGACCGAGAACGGGACAGAGTCATGGCTGTCGGGCCAGCTCGACAGATGTGACCCAAGATTGAATACCCCACTAAGGCAGAACTTATTAAGGGGGAGGTTTGAAGTTATTCAATATTTGGTCGGAGTTGTGTGGTGCCAGACATCGCAACATGGTGCCTATACTGCAATATCATTATGGAAACAGAAAGTTTGGAGCATAAGGTGAAAATTACAGAAATTAGAAAAAATTAATGGTGCGGTATTCATGCAAAAAAAATAGTGATAAAAATGACTTTTTGGGACAAATGTTAGTGCATCCAGCTAGTTGGGATTTGCAGTTCACAATAGTTGGAGAGCTTATTCTACAGCAACAGACAACCATTACACCAGTAATGACTGTACTAGATATCTAGCAGTCTACAGCTAGTTCTTGGCCAGGTCTGCTTATGAATTCCCATTATAGTAGTGCAGGTGTAACTTGAAAATTCCAAAAAATATTTCACAGCGTTTCTGACTCCTTATCCCATAATCTCACTTTTTGCCGTTGACATTAAGAGTGTTCTTACCTTCACTGAAAATTGAAGCTTTTTCTATAAGTTCCCTATCTTGAGCTACAGTACAGGTATTGCAATAGAAAAAGGAAAACCACATTAGTGTTAGTTAGCCAATACTGTTTATTGCTGAAAAACTAAAATAAAATAGTTACTTTTGAAGTCTTTCAAATAGACTCCCCTTAATGAGGGTATTTCCAATATGGACGGAGTAGCGAACAATGCTGCTTAGAAGGAAGCAATATAGGGGTTGATTCTGGTTGACTCAGCAGGCTGCAAAGCTCACAGCTTAGGAGTCATTGTAACGCTGCCCCGGCAAATGTCCCCCCCCCCCCCCCCTCAACTCACCGCGAGTACATAGCAAAGGAGGCACAGTGGGGTAACACATGGCACAGGGTAGTACAGAAGGCCAGTTCTATTATTACGCAGCCTCCTATTGGCTCCAGAATGTGACTATCACAAAACTAAGGATAAATCAGAGAGGTATCCTTGTTGAATGATGTAATGCATTTGCAGGTATTGAACTTTGAAGATTCCAACTTTTAAGATGCCAACTCTACACTTTCTGAGGTTCTGTGGGTGGTAGGAGCAGTGAAATATTCCCTAGTGTGCTGAAAACATTGCACTGGCCCTACATAGAGTGGGGAGGGGGGCACAAGGTATAACATGGCACAGGGGTGGGAGAGGGTAGACAAATAGTAGAGGTCACCCTGTCAGCATAGAAACGGAACGATTGGAAGCACAATGTGGACATATCCGAGCTTGTAGTGTCGAGTCCAGGGGGTGTCTTGTCCGAGGGATGCCTGTGATAGCTTTGACTAGGAACACGGGGAAGCGGAGATTACAGCCTCCCGATGTGGTCTGGACGTTCAGGTATTTGCTACTTGACCCGGACCATACAGGGAGGCTTTATTCTCGCCCTGCTCCTCTCCCTGGTGACAGGTGTAACAGGCAGGCCCCCCAGACAGGACAACCCCGGACCGGGGTCCTGTCCTGTTCCAGTTTTTACCCACACCCACTGGTAACTCAGGGGTAGATTTATTATCAGTGGCGTGCGGTTCGTTATGGGCACAGTTTCGCTTCACCACTATATCGTGGTGAAGTGAACCTGTTTTGCGCCCGAATGTATGAACACTTGCCTGCACGTTATGGGAGTGCGTTATCCCCTCCTGCCGGGGATACGCTTCCTCCCATAACGAATGGTGCGTTGCTGTCCGGCGGCGTCTTCTGCGCATGCGCCGGATACCTTTGTCTCGCGATGTGTACCCGGCGCATGCGCAGTTTTCCACTGGCTAGTCTCCGGCGTCTTCAAATTCAAACTGCGCATGTGCCGGGTAATGTTCGCCGGGGATGTTGTGTATCCCGGCGCATGCGCAGTTTGAATTTGAAGACGCCGGAGACCAGCCAGCGGCGCTGACTATGAAGCAGGAGACCCGCAGCGCCAGAAGAAGATGGCGATCCGGGACGGGGCTCCATAAAGAACGAAGCCCCACATCGCCGGATCATACATCAGGTAAGTATGCTGCGCCCTGTACTAAACATAGTACATGCGCAATGTTACCGACCCTGCAACGCCGCCGATATTGTACCTGCACAGCGGGTATGATAACTGAAGGGAAGCGCTATCCCCTGCTTTAGCGCACGGGGATAGCGCAGAAACCCCATAGCGCATCTTCATAGATCTACCCCTCACTTCGGTACTTCCTCATCTTTGCAGCCACAGCTTATGCCAGTTATGTAAGCCGCTTTCAGAATAGCACCAAAGCTTCGCTCGCCACAACTTTACTAAATGTAATAGATGGTGGCGTGGACTCAGAGTAGTGCGGGTTACGCTACGAAAGTTCCGTAGCGTTAGCCGTGGCCTTAAAGATGAGGAAGTACCCTCACTTCTCCTCCTTCATGGGCTAGACTTGTACATGTATTCAATGCCGGTGCGAGCGGCCGGCGAGGGGGTTAAACTGCGAGGATCACAGAAAACCAGTGATCCTCGCAGTTTAACCCCCGCGCCGGCCGCTCGCACTATGCAACGTTCCGGGGAATCCTCACCGTCACAGAACTGCAAGGATTCCCCTAAACTGCGAGAGCCGCGGCTAGTGCAGCAAACTCGCTGTAATTAGCCTCGATTCTCGCAGCTTTTGGAGGCACATTCGCAAATTCCCCCTCGCTCAAAAAACGGAGCGAGGGGGAATTTGCGTATGAGGGGGGGTCAGTTGAATACTGACAGGGTGAGCGGTGACTGCGAGCAAAAAGTCCTGCTCGCAGTCACAGCTCGCCCACGGCATTGAATATATGCCATTGTATCCGCGCACATAATGGCACCGATACTGCTTCTCCCCCATAATGACGCTTCTTCATCTACCCCAAAGTACCAACCAACCACTGCCATGCTACAGGTTGGGTCTGAAAAATGGCAGTTGGAAGCTAGTTGGCCGACATGTTATGTCTACCATTTTAACTCTCTCCTGAGCTGTAGAGGATCACTCACCTCTGAAGGGGAAGCTATACACTCCGAGACCTTGGATAGCTGAGCGTAGCGCCAGGTTTTCCAGCAACAGAGAGATCATCTTATGCAGCTCAAAGCACTCAGCAAATAGTTGGTCAGTTCGAGTAGATAAGCCGGCTTTCATTGCTGTACCACAGCTTTCCATGTCTAAATCCATGGCTTCTGTTTCTTGTTGGAAGATACAGAAAACGCTTCTGCTGCGGCACCCTACTGACAGGTACCGTTACTACAGGCGGACACGTGCTCCTCCGCTGACACCTGACGCAGCGCCTCACCCGCCGCCCACCTGCTCCTCGCCGCCTGCCGCCCTGTGCCGCTGAGCAGAACAGGCGCGCGCTAGCCTCTTAGCACGCAGTGTAAGTAGTGCAGGGACTGAGGCGCTGGGCTGAAGAGGCGATCTACCTGCTCTGTTAGCCTCCTGCTGCTGCGTGCTGGTCTTCTATAATGCCTGCCGCACAGAGGCAATGGCGTCGTGGGCACCTGACCAAGCAGCAGCCCCAGCGGTGTCCCAGGCAGTGGCGGATTTGGGCGGGACAGTTTATCGGCGGCCCGCCCCTCCTGCAACCTTCATTGGCTGCGCTACCCCCACGATGGGCTGAACTGATCATTTATATGTGGCTCAAGGCTCGAGTATGCACCTGCAGTATTGTCCATCTGAGAACTGATCAGCGCCGCGGCAGCTTAGCAGAAAGGGGCCTGGGTATAGATGCTATTTTCTAGTAGGGATGGCCATCGACCATCGATGATTCGAAATCATCGATGGTTTTTGGCCGATGCCGAATACTTTTGCCATCGATGGGGGAGAACCAGATGGTTTCCCTACATCGAAGGCAAAGCAAACCCGATGTTTTTTTTTTTTTTTTTAAAGTGCCGTGATACTGAGCATAGCTCCGCCCCCCGACACCCACGAAGCCCCGCCCACATGTTTTGATTGGCCTACAGGTAATTACTCAAACATAATAGATGACCATCGATATGTAAAACTATTGATGGTCACCCATTGCATAGTTTTACACTATCAATGGGTACCGATGGCCATCCATATTTTCTAGTGGGCTAAAAAAGGACCTCAGATGACGTCACTCCCATGTGACCGGCTGATTCAGAGTCTGCAGATTTGTGTCAGAATTCGAAGCACGTTGTGGACACTGCACAGCAACAGCGTGGAATTTGTACCAGGTATAGGGATGGCCATCGTTGCCTTTGCCATCAATGTTTTTACATATCGATGGTCGTCCATTTTGTTTGATTGATTGGCCTGTGGGCCAATTAAAATATGGGGGTAGGGCTTCACAGGTGTCAGGCTGTGGAGCTACTCTCCTTGTCCCGGCCCCTGGGAAACCATCTGGTTCTCCCTCGTCGATGTCACAACTATTTAACACTGGCCATAAACCATTAATGATTTCTAATCATCGCTGGTTTAGGGCCATCCCTCGTACACATTCACAGGGCCCCTGGTTCTCACCCGCGGCACCCCTCCCCTTCACTATCACTCGTGACACCCCTACTTCGTTCTCACCTTCCCCCCTCTCACTCGTGGCACCCCTTTCTCACCTGCAGCACCCGTACTCCGTTCTTACCCGCCGCCCCCCCTCTCACCTGCTGCCCCCCTCTCACCCGCAGCACCACCACCACCCCCCCCCCCCCCCGCCTCTCACCCGCGGCACCCCTCCCTCGCTCTGACCCCTACCCCCCCCCCCCCCCCCGATTCTCACCTGCACCCCCCCTCCGCTTCTCACCTGCAGCAAATCCCCCGCCCTCACCCACTGGCAGCCCTCCCCCTGCACTCGCCCGGCAGCATCCCTACCCCTCTGCTTCTCACTGGGAGTGTCCTGGTTCTCACCCGCATCACACACTCGCCCCCCCATTTCACCATCCCCCCACTGCTCACCCACAGCACTCTCCCACCCTCACCCGGAGGCACCCGCGGCATACACCGCCCTTCCAACTTTTCTCACCTGGTGGCACCCTTCTTACCCAGCGGGGCGCCGTTCGCACCCTTTCAACTGGCGGCACCCCCCCCCTCCCACTTCTCACCAGGCCGCATTCCCACCTTACCGGACGGCCACCCCCCTGCTTCTCACACATGGCACACACCCGCCCCTCTTCTCATCACCCTGTGACCCCTTCCCCACACTTTTCACCAGGCAGCACCCCCACCCCACCTCGTCCAGTGGCCACCCTCCTTGTTTCTCACCTGCTGCACACACCCCGCCCCCCTCTTATTCCCCTGGTGACCGCCCCCCCACCCCACTTTTCATCACCCAGGGCACACCCCTTGTTCTTACCCTGCAACACCCCCTGTAACCATTCCTTTTCTCTCGCAACTATAACTCTCCCCCCCCCACGCTTCTCAGCTTATCATCACACGGCGCACACCCACCCCAACCCCCCTGGTTCTTACCCAGCAACACCCTTCAGTACTCAGGCCCACTTCAAATCCACGACCATCCCTCCCACTCGCGCTTCTCTTAACTCGGCGGCACTCCCCATTTTCTCGTGCAACCATACCCTCCAGCGCTTGTCATCTCCCGGCAAGGCTCTCCCTCAGGTTCTTATCCGGCCACACCCCTTCCATACTAACCTGTGGCAACCCCCTCCCCTGCTTCTCACAAGGGGTACCCCCCTCCTCACACCCGGCCGCAGTACCCCTTCCTCACATCGGGCGCAGCAAACCCCCCCCCCCATTCTTGATGGCATCATTTTTTATCTGAACTTCAGAAACGGCGTTACGGCGGAAAAAGCTGTGAATTTTGCAGGTTTGCCTGTCGACCAGAATCACCCCCAATGTGCCTTGTCACACTGCAATAATTGTTGAGCAATGATTTGAGTAACATGAAATAGAGTTGAGGGTGTTGACTTGGCCTGCAAATTCTCCAAATCTCAAACCAATTAAACATCTCTGGGATTTGCTGAGCCATGGAGCCCCCCACATCACAACTTACAGGCCTTAAAGGATCTGCTGCTAATGTCTTGGTGCCAGAGACCCCCGGACAGCCTGCGTGGAGTCCGTGTTTCAAGTAGTCAGAGCTGGTTTGGTGGCACAGGGGGTGACCTACACAATAGATGGCAGGTGGCACCAATCAATAATTACTGATGAGTGTATATGTCCTAGTAATTAAATCTATACAGCTTCATTTGTTATTGTGAATATTGTAATTTATTGATAGTAATTACTAATTTTGTACACATTTGTACAGAAACAATACATATTACATGTGTAATAATATTATAATACTGTTAATATTAAATATTAACAGTATTAATATGTTGTTTGGATATTCATTTCTGAATTTAGGAATAGCACCTCAGTGAATAAGCTGTTTACAAAACTTAGAACATATTATAGCAGTTTACATTATTGAACACATTTCAATTTGTTAAGACTCTTCAAACCGAGGGGTTTATTTACTAAGATGGGAGTTCTATTGAAGATGCAATGTCGCTATGGGCAAGCAATCAGATTCTATCTATCATCTTTTAGAACATGGGTCCTCAAACTGCGGCCCTCCAGATTGTGAAACTACAATTCCCGGCATGCCTTGCCACAGTTTTAACACTCCCTTATAGGAAAACTGTGGCAAGGCATGCTGGGATTTTTAGTTTCACCACATATGGAGGGCCACAGTTCGAGGACCCATGTTCTAGAAGGTGCACGGGTTGGGATCATTTGGCCTACAGCATGATGGTCGACAGCCATTATGTCGACACCATTGGGTCGACATGGAAAACAGTTGACATGGGGAAAGGTCGACATGGGGAACAGTCGACATGGTTTTAGGTCGAAAGGTCATTAGTTTGACAGGTCGTTAGTTCGACAGTGAAAAGGTCGACATGGAGTTTTTCACTGTTTTTTACCTGATTGTCAACACAGTCGACATGGACACATGTGCTCGCAATGCGTCAGACACGGCCTAACCACCTGTCGAACTAATGACCTGTCGACCTAGACCCATGTCAACCTTTTCCTATGTCAACCTAGACCCATGTTGACCTTTTCCCATGTCGACCTAATGGTGTTCACCTAATGACTGTCTACCATAATGCTGTAGACCAAATGACCGCATCCTGGTGCTACATATATAAGAAGTAAATGCTAATTGGTTGCCCATAGGAACATCTTCAATAGAACCCTTATCTTATACCCCTTTAACACTAGAAAATACAGGGACTTACCCGGGAATTCAGTCCAGGAGTCAAGCAGGGACATTCCCGGGTTGGCCCCTTTAATACCAGCCTAGTCCCTGCATTTTCTGGTGTGAGGGGGAAAACAGTGCTGGGAGTGTGCCTATGTGCAGCAGCGGGTGGCGGGGTCCAGACTGTGGAGATCGGGGCAGTGGCAGCTGGGAGCTTGTAGCGCTATTTGCTGGGTAGCGGGGCAGAAAGTGCTGCTAAATTTGAAAAAAGAAAAATTTCGGGCCAGTCTTTTCAATATTTTTTTCAAATTCAGCAGCGCTTCACACTGCTCGGCAAAAATAGTACCCAGCCGCCACTGCCCGGATCCCCGCAGTCTGGATCCCGCTGCTTGGGTCTGTAGCTTTCACACCAACCAGTGCTGGTCACGGGACGTTGAAATCCTGGCAAATCCTGTCAGGTTTTGGCCGGGGAACCTTAACTGGTGTGAAAGGGGTATCATACATCCCAACTGTCCCGCTTACTGCGGGAACGTCCCGATATTCGGGGACGTTCCCGCGTCCCGCCCGGGGGCGCCATTGTCCCGCGGTGGGGAGACGACAGTTGGGAGCCCCCCCAGCCTGCCAAGAACATACCTCCCGAAAAGGGGGCGCGGACTCGAGAAAAGGGGGCGTGGCCTCGCGGGGTGACGCGAACTCCGGCCATGCCCCGTTTTCGCCGCTCGTCGGCGCTGAATAGACGCTGTGCGCATGCGCACAGTGTCTATTCTTGGCAGGCTGGGGGGGCTCCCAACTGTGTTCCCCCCCCCCACCGCGGGACAATGGCGGCCCCGGGCGGGACGCGGGAACGTCCCCGAATATCGGGACGTTCCCGCGGTAAGCGGGACAGTTGGGAGGTATGCAAGAATAGACGCTGTGCCAGCGTCTATTCAGCGCCAATGAGCGGCGAAAATGGGGGCATGGTCGGAGGTCGCGTCACCCCGCGGGGCCATGCCCCTTTTCTTGAGGTCGCGCCCCCTTTTCGGGAGCACACGCGGCTTCGCCGCGCGAACGTCCCGACCTCCCAACTTCAAAAGTTGGGAGGTATGGGGTATTAGTAAATAAACCCCAGAGGACCTAGTTTACAAAGCTCACTGTGTATGGACTGTGAAAAGATTCAGGCCACACAGTACTTTATAAGATTTCATTTGAGTTCACTGACACTAAAAGTATGATTAGTTTTGCTAGCAAATGAAAAAAGCAGAAGCTATGCAGTGTAAAGTACATAATAATAAAAAATTTTCAGCAGAGAGAGATTTTATTTTATTTCAATGCATGAGGCTTTTTGATGATGTAATAAAGTCAGATCCAATTTCCATTTATAGCGTTAAAGACGCACGCCATTACATTGGCCGAGCTCAGAAGTTGAACATTATAATGTCTGACCTCTTCAACTTTTTCCCGGCTGAGATAACCATCTCCCGTTACATCCCAGCCAACTATTTACTGTATATGTGAGTGAGCAGGATTACTACATTGTGTATGATGATTACAATAATACATGTATCCCATTCACAATTCTGTTTGTTATTTTAGCCATGTTTGTACAGTTCTGTATTCAGGCCCTCATACTGGTTTGCTCGGAGCAACGGCGACGCCGCCTACTACCCGTCCGAGCGCCCTCTCCCGCCGTTGTTGATTCCCCTAGTTAACATGTGAGGGGATGTGTAAGGAAGACACATTCCTTGCATGTCTCCGCAGCAGGAGAAATCATTCGATGGTTGTCGACCATCAAATGATGTCTCCTGGCTTCTCAAATAAATCAGTCTGAATTTACTTTTATTTGCGTGTGTACGTCCTGTGATGCCCACATAGCCATGTGAACACCTAGTGTTTTCATGGGGACGCCCATAAAATTCTGGGCGTTCCTATGGGCGTTGCCCATCCTCAACCGCCGTCTGCCTCTGGACCGCCCCAATCCTTGTGAAGGGCTCGGTGACTATGCAAGTTGCTGAAGCCATTCGCAAAGGGGAGCTGCACATGCGCATAATAGACCATGTGCATGCGCAGTCCCCAGAACATAAGGTCGGGGCCAAACTCGCAGTAATCAGAATGACCCTCTTAGGCCAGTATTCAATGCTCCAAATTCACCATTTTTTTCCAGCAAATCGGGCTGTTTTCACTACCTGCGGTGAATCTTTTTCACTAAAAATCTGATCCACCCTATTCAATGTTCACTGTTCCCCGAAAGCGGGTAGTGAATGCCGGCCAGTTCTCCGTTTCATGCTCGCTGCAATTCGCTGCTGTATTTCAATGGGGATTCGAGTGTATTCAATGCTAGGATGGAGAGCTGCTTTCTCCCTGATTTTTGCCATGATTCACCATTTTGCATTTGACATCTTTTTAAGGTGAATTGGAAAGTGTTCTTTTAAAATAAAGTTTTTTTTTTCCCTTGGTGTCAAAGAATCAGTAATTTTATTATGTGAAGGGGCATGCTAATTGGATTCATGTGCTAATTGGATTCACGCTTCGGGCACGGTGGCTCGCTGCGCTCGCCACACTATATAAAATCAACTCCATGCGTAGTTGGATAGTAGGGGTATGAAAAAATGGGGTGCATTTAACATGGGAGTCCAGATAATACATAAGTACCAAAATTGTTTTTACACAATACGCCAGCAGAGGGCGGGGAGCTGCTCATTACATATTCACTGCACACTGGTCCCGCTCATTACATATGCACGAGCGGGACCAATGCAGTGGCTCCCTCCACTGCATCCCCTACCAGCTCTCCCAGGAGAGAAGGTTCTGCTGCCTGTGTCCCTCCTTCTCCCCCACAGTGTCCTGGCGCAGGCAGTGAGGCTTCCATCTCCCTACCTTGCGCCGCCCCCCCCCCCCCGGCTCCCTGCGGCATTTCCCGGGGGGGGGGGGGTTAAAAATCGCAGTCAGAGGCAGCAAGCCCCTGCAGTGTTAAATAGGGTGAGAGAGAGGAACCCGGCGATTGTGCAGCGAATCCTAAACAGGATTCGCTGCACATCGCTAACAAAAAACATTGAATGCTGGCCTTAGTGTATTTGATGCTCCTTATAATAATATTTTCTGTTACAGAACTGTAGGGAACAAAACAATGAAATAGTGTGATGGTTACATGATTTTATATGTTTAACAGAAGAAAGATCTTTAGAAAAAGGTAAAGACTTGTTGAATAATTTAAAGATAACATATTACTAGCAATGTTTTTGGAGGAAAGTTTGTAACTACAGACAGCCACACATTCAGTGGCGGAGATACCGTAAGGCAGCCCCCGCTGCTGCTTGGGGGAGCTGGGGCTGCGTGGGCGCCGGGTAAGTGTGTGACAGACAATCAGTGAGTCTGTCACACGGACAGGATTCTTAAGTAATGCATACCCTCCAACTTCTGAAAGGTAGAATTCGGTACACTACCCAAAAAGGGGGCGTGGCCAATGGCAACGTGGGCGTGGTTACCGTAAATGGGGCGTGGTCATTCCCTTTCCGAATGTGTGGGCATTTTTGAATAAACACGTAGCCAATCAACACATATATATATATATATATATATATATATATATATAGCAATCCCAAAATAACACGTCACTCCAGGTCTGGTAAACTCAAAACGTAGTTTTACTGGTGCCTACGGCGTTTCGGGCCAAGCCCGTCTTCAGGACATACTCAGTTAAACATACATAAGTGACTGACATTTATACATTTGTGTGTGACTTCCAGACTTCCTGAGTATGTCCTGAAGACGGGCTTGGCCCGAAACGCCGTAGGCACCAGTAAAACTACGTTTTGAGTTTACCAGACCTGGGGCGAAATGTAATAGGGTGCGTTTTTTTTTTTTTTGCGATTTTTCCCGCAAAATATGCCGTTTTCGGTCATTTTCCGAAAATCGCATATTTTATAGGGTGCGATTTGTGGGAAAAATCGCATTTTTTAAAGGTGCGATTTTTAGTTAGACTAAAAATCGCATCCAGATGTTTTCCCATTAAAAAGGATAGAAGTCGCATATTTAATGGGTTGCGATTTTTAGTAAAGGTTACTAAAAATCGCAAAAAAAATAGACCAGGTTCTGCCTGGCGCTTTTATCAGAAACATGCACAGATCATTGAGATCTGTGCATGGTTCTGTTGTAAAAAAATAGTTAAAACCAAAAAAAAGAAAAAAAACGGCGTGCGGTCCCCCCCCTAAACATAACCAGCCCCGGGCTCAAAAAGCCGGTGCTGGTATCATAAAATCAAAGGAACAATCAAGTTGGGGTTCCCTGGATTTTATAAAACCAGCACCAGGCTCAAGGTCCGGCGCTGGTTCCCAAAATACGGGGGACAAAATGACTAGGGGTCCCACGTATTTTAAGAACAAGCACCGGACACAACCAGCCAGCAGGGTAATGCCACAGCCGGGGGGAGACTTTTTATACAAGTCCCCCCGGCCAAAGCATTAACCCCCTGGCTGGTCAGCATGGGCAGGGGTCCTGGGGAAGTGGGGACCCCCCCAATGAAGGGGTCCCCCCCCTCCAGGACTTACCAGCCCATGCTGATAGTCCGGGGCTGTCCCCGATGCCCCTGGGCGGTGGGCATCGGGCTGATGACTTGTGTAAAAAAAAGGATAAAAACTATTGTTCTTTACTGGCGAACTATGAGTCCCAGCAAGCCTACCCTGCATGCTGGGACTTGGGGAACCACAAGTCCCAGCATGCGGGGCATTAAAGGGCCCGCTGGCACTTGTAGTTCTGCAGTGAAAAAAATAGTGCACAAAATCACACTGACACCCTGTAAAATAAAACTTTAATACACACAAAACACACACACACTGATACTTACCTACCTTGAGCCCGTAGGTCGGTCCCTGGATCCTGGGTCCGGGCTCCGGGGCTCCAGGGCAGAAGAGTCCGGTTCCGGGGCCTTGGTCCTGGTTCCGGGGCTGGTCCTGGGGTTCCGGGGCTCCTGGCGTGAAGAATCCGGGGTCCGGGATCCGTGGTAGTCCAGAGGGGTACCTAAGGAGGCAAATCCTACTCACCTGCTCCCCGGCGGCGACCTCCGGTGACAGCGCTGCTCCCGACTGGTACCCGGCTTCAAGGACTTTGCCCGGCGCTGAGATGTTTCCTCTTCGCCGTCTGTGAACAGAATGATTTCTCGGCCAATCAGGAGCCGAGAAACTCGGCTCCTGATTGGCCAGAAATCATTCTGAATACAGACGCCGACGGAGTAACATCTCAGCGCATCCAGAGCAGAGATGTTACTCCGTCGGCGTCTATATTCAGAATGATTTCTGGCCAATCAGGAGCCGAGTTTCTCGGCTCCTGATTGGCCGAGAAATCATTCTGTTCACAGACGGCGAAGAGGAAACATCTCAGCGCCGGGCAAAGTCCTTGAAGCCGGGTACCAGTCGGGAGCAGCGCTGTCACCGGAGGTCACCGCCGGGGAGCAGGTGAGTAGGATTTGCCTCCTTAGGTACCCCTCTGGACTACCACGGATCCCGGACCCCGGATTCTTCACGCCAGGAGCCCCGGAACCCCAGGACCAGCCCCGGAACCAGGACCAAGGCCCCGGAACCGGACTCTTCTGCCCTGGAGCCCCGGAGCCCGGACCCAGGATCCAGGGACCGACCTACGGGCTCAAGGTAGGTAAGTATCAGTGTGTGTGTGTTTTGTGTGTATTAAAGTTTTATTTTACAGGGTGTCAGTGTGATTTTGTGCACTATTTTTTTCACTGCAGAACTACAAGTGCCAGCGGACCCTTTAATGCCCCGCATGCTGGGACTTGTGGTTCCCCAAGTCCCAGCATGCAGGGTAGGCTTGCTGGGACTCATAGTTCGCCAGTAAAGAACAATAGTTTTTATCCTTTTTTTTACACAAGTCATCAGCCCGATGCCCACCGCCCAGGGGCATCGGGGACAGCCCCGGACTATCAGCATGGGCTGGTAAGTCCTGGAGGGGGGGGACCCCTTCATTGGGGGGGTCCCCACTTCCCCAGGACCCCTGCCCATGCTGACCAGCCAGAGGGTTAATGCTTTGGCCGGGGGGACTTGTATAAAAAGTCTCCCCCCGGCTGTGGCATTATCCTGCTGGCTGGTTGTGTCCGGTGCTGGTTCTTAAAATACGGGGGACCCCTAGTCATTTTGTCCCCCGTATTTTGGGAACCAGCGCCGGACCTTGAGCCTGGTGCTGGTTTTATAAAATCCAGGGAACCCCAACTTGATTGTTCCTTTGATTTTATTATACCAGCACCGGCTTTTTGAGCCCGGGGCTGGTTATGCTTAGGGGGGGGGACCGCACGCCGTTTTTTTTCTTCTTTTTTTTTACAACCAAAATCGCATATATGAAAATGCGCACATTTTCAGGACTGAAAATGCGCACATTTTCATGACTAAAAATCGACCTAAATCGCGGCAAATCGCATTTTTTGCCGCTAATTCGCATCTCATTACATATGCGAATTAGCGTCTAAAAATGCGATTTTTAAAGGTGCGATTTCTGGCGAGTTTGGAACTCGTCCAAAAATCGCACCCTATTACATTTCGCCCCTGGAGTGACGTGTTATTTTGGGATTGCTGTATGTGGTCAGGGATCCCCTGACTACCGGACGAGCACCCGGGCAAGTTATATATGGTACACTGGTGGGCAGTGCCGGATCATGTGGAGATATATATATATATGTGTGTGGTGTGCCCACTCACTGTGTGCCACTGAACCGCGCTCCCCGCCAGCTGCAGATAAAGTACCAGCCAAGTCCTGCCATGTTACAGGCATGGGGCAGTGTATGGGAGCCACTTGCTTAACAGCCAGCACAGTCACACAGCAACAACATCGCCGTCTACCCGCTCCCCAGTCCCCACAGACACAGGAAGGAGCGTTTTACAGTGTGACTGCATTGGTGCCTGGGAGATGTAGTCCCGTCACTCACTCAAGCACAGCCGCTTGCTCAGTGACATCAGTGACCAAAGACTACATTTCCCACAGTGCCGCACGGGGTGGCATGAAGTTTGATCCGGGCAGACAAGGAGGAGGGCGGACTGGGACTGGTCCATGCCGAAGCCGCCTGACGTCAGCGCGACGCACGCGCTGCACCGATGGTAATACCTGCCGGGGCCGATTGCTGGAAATTGGTACATCGGTACACTTTGATTTTTGCCGGTACAGACCGTTAAAAAATGGTACTGTACCGGCAAAATCGGTACAGTTGGAGGGTATGGTAATGTCCACAGCAGTGTATCCTTTCATTGCTGCCTTGAGTGCCCCGATGGTGAGGCTGGGGATCAGAAGCAGCGGTCATCAAGTGCCGGGCTCAGGGGATCAGCAGCATGCCAGAGGAGCCGGATGACAAGCAGAGCAGGCAGGGTCAGGATGGATGTGTTCCTCACTTGATTTGTATGCCTGGGGGCTCCACTCTACACTCTCTCCCTGCCCAGGCTGCTGCATGCTGCTGAACTTCCTGTGAGTCAGAAGGCAGCTCCAGTACTGTATAACGGTGGTGGCTGAGGGCATGATAGTACATATGGGTACTGAGCTGACAGGTAATACACTTGTCTTGCACTATTTGTCACCTTGTGTATGTTACTTTGCCCTCTCCTGCCCATTTCAATGACAGCAGCTGTAATGGGGAGCTTCATCCAGAACCCTGACTGCACAATAGCACCTAGCTGCTTAGAGACTACCATCCCTGGTCCCACTGCCCCAATGTACCCCATAAATGATGTGTGTCATGTTTGTCTTTGTATCATTATTTCTATCATAGGGGGTTATTCTAATCCATTCTTTCTGACAAAATCCTTCTTAGATGGACAAAACCATGTGCACTGCAGGTGGGGCAGATGTAACTTGTGCAGAGAGGATTAGATTTGGGTGGGGTTTTTCTTCAAAGTGAGATCTATATTGAAGTGTAAAATCATGCAGTCAGTATTTTCCCTGCACAGAAACAAAATAACTCACCCAAATCTAATTCTCTCTGCACATGTTACATCTGCCCCCCTGCAGTGCACATGGTTTTGTCCATCTAAGAAGGATTTTGGCAGAAAGAGTGAACTAGAATATACCCCATAGTGAGGCTGCATTCATTTTATTGGTGGGGGCCCTACTTAGTTGCCCTGTGGCCCCCACAAGGTATAATCTCTGGTCGTCTCTGCTGACTTAGACTTGTGGCGTCCGGTCAGTCTCTGCGCAGATTCTGTTACAGGTTCTTATACAGCGCAGCAGATTCTGTTACAGGGTCTTATATAGCGCAGCAGATTCCGTTACAGCGTCTTATATAGCGCAGCAGATTCCGTTACAGCATCTTATATAGCGCAGCAGATTCCGTTACAGTGTCTTATATAGCGCAGCAGATTCCGTTACAGTGTATTATATAGCGCAGCAGATTCCGTTACAGTGTATTATATAGCGCAGCAGATTCTGTTATAGCATCTTATATAGTGCAGCAGATTCCGTTAGTGTCTTACATAGTGCAGCAGATTCCGTTACAGCGTCTTATATAGCGCAGCAGATTCCGTTATAGCATCTTATATAGTGCAGCAGATTCCGTTAGTGTCTTACATAGTGCAGCAGATTCCGTTACAGCGTCTTATATAGCAGCAAATTCAGTTATAGTGTCTTTTATAGTGCAGCAGATTCCGTTGCAGTGTCTTATATAGCGCAGCAGAATCCGTTACAGTGTCATATAGTGCAGCAGATTCCATTACAGTGTCTTATATAGCGCTGCAGATTCCGTTACAGTGTCTTATATAGCGCAGCAGATTCCATTACAGTGTCTTATATAGCGCTGCAGATTCCGTTACAGTGTCTTATATAGCGCTGCAGATTCCGTTAGTGTCTTATATAGCGCAGCAGATTCCATTACAGTGTCTTATATAGCGCTGCAGATTCCGTCACAGTGTCTTATATAGCGCAGCAGATTCCGTTACAGTGTCTTTATATAGCAGCAGATTCCGTTACAGTGTCTTATATAGCGCAGCAGATTCCGTTACAGTGTGTTATATAGCGCAGCAGATTCCGTTACAGCGTCTTATATAGCGCAGCAGATTCCATTACAGTGTCTTATATAGCGCTGCAGATTCCGTCACAGTGTCTTATATAGCGCAGCAGATTCCGTTACAGTGTCTTTATATAGCAGCAGATTCCGTTACAGTGTCTTATATAGCGCAGCAGATTCCGTTACAGTGTGTTATATAGCACAGCAGATTCCGTTACAGCGTCTTATATAGCGCAGCAGATTCCGTTACAGTGTCTTATATAGCGCTGCAGATTCCGTCACAGTGTCTTATATAGCGCAGCAGATTCCGTTACAGTGTCTTTATATAGCAGCAGATTCCGTTACAGTGTCTTATATAGCGCAGCAGATTCCGTTACAGTGTGTTATATAGCACAGCAGATTCCGTTACAGCGTCTTATATAGCGCTGCAGATTCCGTCACAGTGTCTTATATAGCGCAGCAGATTCCGTTACAGTGTCTTTATATAGCAGCAGATTCCGTTACAGTGTCTTATATAGCGCAGCAGATTCCGTTACAGTGTGTTATATAGCACAGCAGATTCCGTTACAGCGTCTTATATAGCGCAGCAGATTCCATTACAGTGTCTTATATAGCAGCAGATTCCGTCACAGTGCCTTATATAGCGCAGCAGATTCCGTTACAGTGTCTTTATATAGCAGCAGATTCCGTTACAGTGTCTTATATAGCGCAGCAGATTCCGTTACAGTGTGTTATATAGCGCAGCAGATTCCGTTACAGCGTCTTATATAGCGCAGCAGATTCCGTTACAGTGTCTTATATAGCGCAGCAGATTCTGTTACAGGTACACAAACTGGGTAACAAACAGACTTGGATGTAATTTATTGTTTTATATTGACAAAATTACTTGGGGGGGGGGCGCAATCAATTTTTTGGCAGGGGGGAGCAAAATTTAAAGTTACGCCACTGCACACATTATAGAAAACTACTAGGAAATCCCCATATTTATAGAAGTCTTTGTAACACATTTGCTTCAAATTTGTAGAAAATTTTGCTTAATCCTATTTTACACATTCCTTTCCCATTAAATACAATCACCCTATTGATCAGGTGCCACAAAATGCCCATGTACAGATACAACCTTACAGTTTTATTATATGTAAATATTATTTTAGCAGTTGACTTTTTTGTTTATCCCTACACCTGTTCTCTTTGGTAACCCCCTGTAATGAATGTGACCTCCTTTAAAACAAAAAGGGGAGCGAGAGTAAGGGCCAGATGCACTAAGCTTCAAAAGTGATAAAATGAACAGTGATAAACAGCCAGCCAATCAGCTCCTGTTTGACATATTTCAAACACAGTCTGTGACATGGCAGGTAGGAGCTGGTTGGCTGACTATTTATCACTCTCCATTTTATCACTTTTGAAGCTCCATGCATCTGGCCCTAAGTGAGTATTTAACCTGATTAATAAAGTAAGAGGGACAAATTAAAGCAAGAAACATGAAAGTATGAGAATATACAGTTTATTAGGAACATCCACAGCTTTCCACTATCATATCAGGTATGTCTGTCTTCACAATGGAATTGTGTCTATCGAAGTAGAGAAAAGAGAGAGGCCTTCTCTTGGTTGGCACACAACAAAGGCTTAGATTAGAATATGCATTGTTTGCCTTTATGAGGCTAAAGATTGCAGTATAACTCGATGCTGATATACCTGGAGCTCTGGCCAGGTGTACAGGACACCTTCCTTCACAGAGATTCATGTAATAGCCCTTTGGACTAATTATCCAGTCACTCCAGCCAATATCTTTAAAATCAATGTAAAACTTCTTCAGACAACAAATATCCATGTCACCGGTGCATTCTGTGATGTGCCTCCGAATTCGAGAGTCCTCCTGCTTGTTGCGCACTTTCAATGCCAGGAATGGACGATGAACCTGACTAATATTATCCATTTTAGGTGGATTCTGGCAATCCAAACAGCTGAATGTTATGTATATATATTCTTCACCCTGGCCAAGAACTTTTCCACTGAGCATTGGTAGAGGGAAAATATACCAGCTACCACTCAAAGTTTTTGCCTGCACTGTGCCTTTTATGGACTGGTCCTTGGGCAGGAATTTACAGGTCACCGACATGGTTATTTTGCTCTGAGTTGTTGTCTTTAGGTAGATCCACACGTGTGCTTGGTGTATCTCCTCACGCTTCTCTTTCTCAGTAGACAGATGGAAGTGAAGAGCACCCTGGGAGTTATCTGCACATAAAGGATAAACATATTTACTAACATTTATATATATCAAGTTGCAAAATCTGGCACTCAAACAAATAAGGTAATGGCTTACTTGATAAAAAAAAAAAAAAAAATGGGCCGGGGTGCCTTCCTGGATGGTTCAATGAGCTTACATTGAAGAGAGAGAGGAGACGGCACTTGACAGACTTAAGACCAACCCCCCCCTCCCCCGGCCAGTGACTGGTTGCGGACTGGAGTCTATGCTCCCTGGCTGCCGGACTTGGGGGGGGATATGTGGCAGGTGAGTATTATTGGCTTTTAATTGGGGGGAGGGGCATATTGTATATGTGGGTATATATGGGAGTCCTTGTGTATTTGTCAATTGTGTGTGCTGTTTGTCCCTGACAACAGGGGGTGACCCCAAAACTGTTGAAATAAAGGGCTGTTTACTTAAGTCTTACGAGTGCCGCCTCTCTCTCTATATAACCACATGACTTGCTTCATTACGCCTTCCCACAGCACCAGGGTGATACACTAAATTGTGTCCTCATGCCGTGGTAGAGAAAAATGATATGCCACGAATATTGTGATCCTACTGGGTTGTGCTAACCGCTTCACTGAGATTCCCAGTCTCTCACAGGAGTTTGGGATATCAAATAGGATGAACATGTGTAATAATTTCAAGGGGCTGTTTCACTTTGAATGCTATTATCCTTATACTGAAGAGCACTGCTGGTGTACTTTTCAATATATCTATACATACAATGGCAAAGATAGCTGCACTCAACTGAAGAAACAAATGGAGACAGTGGCTAGATGCACCTATGTGTCAGTATACCCTGTATGCATACAAATATGTATTTGCACCCCTAGCAGTATGGATTGTCCAGGGTGCACTGTTACTGTAGGAGCATAAAGACTGCTATGCGCCTGCAACCCATGCATAAACTGGGGTCCACTGAATATATAACATAAAAGAATACAAATATGCAAACAAACTCAAGCTACAGGTGCTCAGTAGGGTTCCAGAGTAATTGGATGACAAAATTGGTTAGAAAATAATGCCCCAAATCCTATGGTATAGTGATGAAATATAATCAGTTTTTTCTCCACGTTAGATGATGATGGCAAAATACTAAAACTCACATAAATAGAAAAAGAATAATAAATGCAGTACAAAATTACATATTTAACAATAATCCTAGAGTGCACTGAAAAATAGGTCAGAGCCGGCCTTAGGCATAGGCAAACTAGGCAATTGCCTAGGGCATTTGGAATGCCTAGGGGCATCAGCAGCTTCTGCTGATTAAAATGATATGCAGCATGCCTATATTCTGTGTGTGAGTGAGGCTGTATCTGCATATGAAATAGTGTATTCTTGGAAATCACTGTAACATAGCATTCCATATGCGGGTACAGCCACAGTCGCACACAGAATATATTCATGCCACATATCATTTTAATTATTGGAAGCTCCTTGTGTGTCCTGGTCACATAATAATGCAAATAAGACGAATCTTCAGCAAAAAAAGGCACCCAACTTTAGCAAAACTGGCCAGGAGCTGCATGGCCTATTGAGGCAAGATGTATGAGGAAACATCTGTATCCAAGCAGAGGCAGAGGTCACAGTGTTAGCGGCTGTGCGAGTGCTGTCTGCGGGTGGGTTGGTTGTGCAATAGTGTTCGGCATATGTGTAAGGGGCATTATGTGTGTCATGTATAAATGCATTATTAATGTGCGACATATGTGTAACAGGCATTATGTGTGTCATGTGTATAAGGGCATTAATAATGTGCAACATATGTGTAAGGGGCATTATGTGTGTCATATGTATAAGGGCATTAATAATGTGCAACATATGTGTAAGGGGCATTATGTGTGTCATTATGTGTATGAAGGGCATTAATAAAGGTTGGCATAATGTGTAAGGGGCATTATGGTTATAAGGACATTTATAATGTGTGTCTTGTGTAAGGGGCATTACTGTGTGGTATTATCAGGGGTGCCCCCTCCCCTTAAATGACAGCAGCAGCTGCAGCTCTTCTCCTCTGCCCGGCACACACTGCTTTGTGCTGGGTTGCAGTATGGCAATGGAGGTGCCTAAAATACAATATTTTCTCAGGATTTTTTTCTAAGGGTATAATGTGAATAATGTGAGGAGTAATGTACATAAGGTAAAGTGGTACTACTGTGTGATGTAACGTGAATAAGGGACACCATCGCATGATATAATGTGAATAAAGTTGCACTACTGTGTGGCATAATTTGAATTGGGGGTACTATTGTGTGGCCATGCCCCTTCCCAGCAAGAACACACCCCTGTTTGGGCCTGCGCACCGAATGTGTGCACTGTTTCTATTTAAAATATTGCGGGTAGGAGCACCAAAATGATGACTGCTATGATGAGGGTTGATGGTGATGGGAAAGGGGAGCAGGGTCAGAGGCGGAACTAGTGGCGGTGCTAGGGGGCACCAGCCAAAATCTTGCCTAGGGCGTCATTTAAGCTAGGGCCGGCTCTGAATAGGGTGAAAGGGTACCATGTACGATGAGTGATGTTTGTGACTGTGGGGTAGATTTATTAAGCTCGGTGAATTGATAAAGGGGGACATTTACCAAAATGGATTCGTAGAAAAAAGGTGTATTCGTAGGGAGAAATACACCTTTTTTTTACGAATTTGTATTTTCGGGATTTACAATCCCAAAAATACAACAATTCGTAGTCCTAAAGATGGAACATTCGTATTTGTATTTACAAATACGAATGTCTACACCATCGATAGAATACGACAGAAATCACCATTCAAAAGAATGGTGGTTTCTGATTTACTAAGCAGCCGTATGGATAATACGGCTGCTTAGTGGTGTAAAACACCCACGCAAATACGACAGGAAAATAGAACACCATTTTCATGTCGTATTTGCGTTTTTGCCTGCACGGATCAGTCAGATCCGTGCAGGCTTCGGTGTAAAAAAATAGAAAAATTAAATAAATAAAAAAAAAAACGGCGTGGGGTCCCCCCCACAGCCGAAACCAGCACCAGGCTGACAGAGGCTGGAGCCGGTAATTAAAAATCAGGGAACCCGACAAATAGGGTTTCCCCGATTTTTAACAACCAGCCCCAGGCTCCTGCTCTGGGGCTGGTTCCCAAAATACGGGGGACAAAATGACTAGGGGTCCCCCGTATTTTAAGAACCAGCCCCAGGCAAAACCAGCCAGCAGGGTAATGCCACAGCCGGGAGGAGACTTTTTATGCAAGTCCCCCCGGCCAAAGCATTAACCCTACCGACCAGTCAGCCTGGCCAGGGGCCCTGGGGGAGTGGGGACCCCCCCAATAAAGGGGTCCCCCCCCTCCAGGACTTACCTGACCAGGCTGAAGCCTGGTGCTGTCCTCGATGCCCCTGGGCGGTGGGCATCGAGCTGATGGTTTGGTGTAAAAAATAGAATAAAAACCATTGTCTTTTACTGGTGAACTATGAGTCCCAGCAAGCCTCCCCCGCAAGCTGGGACTTGGAGAACCACAAGTCCCAGCCTGCGGGGCATTAAAGGGCCCGCTGGGTCTTGTAGTTCCACAGTAAAAGAAAGAGTTAAATAAACACACTGACACACGTGAAAAATAAAAGTTTAATACATAAATAACACATACATACTGATACTTACCTTTCTTGATCCCGTAGGTAGCCCTGGTCCTGATGTCCTGTGTCGTCCATGTCGGCTGTCTGCGTCGTCCTCCAGGTCCATGTCGACGGTCCGTGTCGTCCTCCAGGTCCATGGCGGTGTCCAGGTCCGAAGAAATCCATGTTGGAGCTGTGGAAGGAAATCCTACTCACCTGTTCCTGCGCTGAAGAAGTCTTCTCTTGATCCGACGTAGTCCAGGTAATCTTCACAGCTGTCGCCGGTCCCCGCTGTCTGCGCTGTCTCTGCATCGCGCTGAGGAGAGATGCTGAAGTTTCATATTCGGCGCCTCTCCTCAGACTAAATTCTATTGGCCGCCTAGCAGGCCAATCAGAAGCCGAGAAAGTCGGCTCCTGATTGGCCTGCTAGGCGGCCAATAGAATTTAGTCTGAGGAGAGGCGCCGAATATGAAACTTCAGCATCTCTCCTCAGCGCGATGCAGAGACAGCGCAGACAGCGGGGACCGGCGACAGCTGTGAAGATTACCTGGACTACGTCGGATCAAGAGAAGACTTCTTCAGCGCAGGAACAGGTGAGTAGGATTTCCTTCCACAGCTCCAACATGGATTTCTTCGGACCCGGACACCGCCATGGACCTGGAGGACGACACGGACCGTCGACATGGACCTGGAGGACGACGCAGACAGCCGACATGGACGACACAGGACATCAGGACCAGGGCTACCTACGGGATCAAGAAAGGTAAGTATCAGTATGTATGTGTTATTTATGTATTAAACTTTTATTTTTCACGTGTGTCAGTGTGTTTATTTAACTCTTTCTTTTACTGTGGAACTACAAGACCCAGCGGGCCCTTTAATGCCCCGCAGGCTGGGACTTGTGGTTCTCCAAGTCCCAGCTTGCGGGGGAGGCTTGCTGGGACTCATAGTTCACCAGTAAAAGACAATGGTTTTTATTCTATTTTTTACACCAAACCATCAGCTCGATGCCCACCGCCCAGGGGCATCGAGGACAGCACCAGGCTTCAGCCTGGTCAGGTAAGTCCTGGAGGGGGGGGACCCCTTTATTGGGGGGGTCCCCACTCCCCCAGGGCCCCTGGCCAGGCTGACTGGTCGGTAGGGTTAATGCTTTGGCCGGGGGGACTTGCATAAAAAGTCTCCCCCCGGCTGTGGCATTACCCTGCTGGCTGGTTTTGCCTGGGGCTGGTTCTTAAAATACGGGGGACCCCTAGTCATTTTGTCCCCCGTATTTTGGGAACCAGCCCCAGAGCAGGAGCCTGGGGCTGGTTGTTAAAAATCGGGGAAACCCTATTTGTCGGGTTCCCTGATTTTTAATTACCGGCTCCAGGCTCTGTCAGCCTGGTGCTGGTTTCGGCTGTGGGGGGGACCCCACGCCGTTTTTTTTTTTTATTTATTTATTTTTCTATTTTTTTTTACACATTGCAGCCTGCACGGATCTGACTGATCCGTGCAGACTGCTAGAAATAATTCGTATTAGCGGCCGTATATACGGCCGCTAATACGAATTTCTACGACATCGGAGGGTTACAAAGCAGTCGTATATGACTGCTTTGTAACTGATCCTCCGGAACACGACTTTGCATACGACTTAAACAGTCGTATGCAGTCGTAGGGAAAATACCAATACGAAAAACTAGGTTTTTCATATTGGTAAATTTCCCCCAAAGTGTCTGGTTTTTATCACCGGTCAATCAGCTCCTACCTGTCATTTTTCAAACCAAGCCTGTCACAGTTAAGAGCTGATTGGCCGGTGATAAAAACCAGACACTAACATTTCACTGAGCTTAATAAATCTGCACACTGTCCCTTTAAGAACTAGGCTTACTTCATGCTACCTTGCTCAATACATATAGGCCCTGATTCTGGTTGGCTAGCAAAGCAGCGTTAGTTCATCATGTAACGTTGCTCACCGGGCGTCCAAATGCTCCCTGTCCGCCTCATTGTGAGCGCCTTGGAGACTATGCAAGTCTCCGAAGGCACCTGCATTGAAGCCATGCACATAACATTTTCAACATTGAACTCCCCGTACAAACGTACGAGAGAATTCGCAAACCAGAATCCCCCCCATACTGTAGTAGGCTCTTTCTAGACACCAAAAAAGTGAAGAAACAGATGAACAAATGGGACTCTGTACCATAGGTATTCTGCTTACTAATAATGAACTTGAATCAAAGCAGGTTCTTTGGTACTCTTTACCTAGAAGGGCGGCCACGATTTTGATCGTGGGCATCGTAAGGGGAAAAAAAATCGCGTCGGTCGCATCGCATGCGACCAAAAAATCGCATGCGATGCGACCGACGCGATGACCGCGATTTCTAATAGGGAACAATGTTAAATGTCCCAATTGACCCGATTTTCCATAGGGAACAATGTTAAATGGCCCAATTGACCCGATTTTCCATTGGGAACAATGTTAAATGGCCCACAGAGGCCAAATAGGCACCCTGAAGTGTGAAATGGCCCCCCCCCAATTGTTATCGCCACCCCACGATCAACGTCAACCCGAAGCGTGGCGAGCGCAGCGGTACGCGTCCTACGACCTTTTCATACCCCCACTATCCACGTCGGCGTGGAGTTGAGAATAGAAAGTGTGGCGAGCGCAGCGAGCCCCGCGAGGGGACGCGGACAGCTGTGAAGCCCGCGAGGGGACGCGTATACCTGTGAAGGTGTCCGCGTCCCCACGCGGGGCTCACTGCGCTTGCCACGCTTCGGGCTCGGTGGCTCGCTGCGCTCGCCACACTTTCTATTCTCAACTCCACGCCGACGTGGATAGTGGGGGTATGAAAAGGTCGTAGGATGCGTACCGCTGCGCTCGCCACGGGGGGGGGGGGGAGAAGTGGTGTGGTCACATAGTAGTATCAATTCACATTATAGCACACACCGTAATGCCCAGTACACATTACAGCACACACCGTTATGCCCAGTACACATTCCAGCACACACTGTAATGCTCAGAGCACATTACACCACAAACCGTAATGCCCAGTACACATTATACCACACACCGTTATGCCCCCCCAGCACACATTATAAGCAATAGTAATTGCTGCTGCCACTGTATAGAACACTGTCCCTGAATGATACACAATATGCCATACTGCAATGTCCAATATGTCACAAACATACCTCCCAACACTGGAGGCAGAGGAGATGAGACAAAATTAGAGGGATAATTTATAAATATATATTTCATTTCAGAATATAACCTGGACCCCCAATTTATCCCCCTGGTCCCCAATACTATGCAGCTGTCTGTGTATATTACCTTAGTTTTTAGAGAAATAACTTTTGGCACCCGCTGTCACTTGCTGGCTCAGCCAGGGCTGCCCCTTCAGACAGTCTCTGCGCAGTCAATCAATGCGCCCTGCTCGAATGTGGCTGGGGAGTGGTGACAGGGAGAGGCCTGATGGCGTGCTGGCTAGTCCTGCGGCGCGCGCTGTATTCCCGGCTGCTGTTACTGCTGTCTCTCTGCCCAGGGGCTGCCGCTGCTCCTCCACACAGTCTGCGCTTGGCCTCCTATTATGATGTACGTGTGGGCGGCGCATGCGTGATGACGTCACTCGCACGGCATCACAAGGAGGAGGAACCCGGCGGAGATGAGAAAAAATCTGTGACCGTTTTTGTACCCTGCACGGTCAGTGACAGTATTGCACCCCCCCCCCCAGCGCCAGGTGCACATGACCCCCCAGCCCCCCCCCCCCCCCCCTAGTTATGGCCCTGATGATGTGACCATTTTTATAGGCATGTCGGATACAATGTCTGCATCCTTGTAGGTATTTTAGACTCTGTGATCTTAGTTCCATCATCTGTAGGTACAGCTCTGAATAAAGTCTATAATCATATGATAATGCTGTATTATAAATAATAATAATAATAATAATAATAATAATAATTTTATTGATACAGCACTCTTTCTCCAACAGGACCCAAGAGTGGAAATATACGAAGCTCGGCCACAACAGGCGAGCCACCATACGAATAGCTACGAAAAGAATCAGCCACGATTGGTCATATTTCCAGTGTGAGAACCTGGCAAATTTACATAGCTGCCGAGTTCTGGAGGGGGGGGCACAGGGACCCCTAGTTATTTTGTCCCCCGTATTTTGGGAACCAGCCCTGGCCCAGGAGCCTGGGGCTGGTTTTAAAAAATCGGGGAAACCCTATTTACCAGGTTTCCTGATTTTTTTATTACCAGCCCCGGCTCTTTCAGCCTGGTGTATTGGTTACGGCTGTGGGGGGACCCCACGCCGTGTTTTAAATTTATTTATTTTACTATTTTTTTTACACTTAAGCCTGCACGGATCTGACTGTTCCATGCAGGCTTCTGCCAAATACGACAGGAAAATAAAGTGTATTTTCCTGGTGTATTTGCCCAGCAATTCGCGCTCGTTTTACGCCAATTAGCAGCCGTATTTTTAATACGGCCGCTTAGTCAGGGTCGGCGCCACCACTAGGCAGGTCTAGGCATTTGCCTAGGGCGCCGGCCACTGGAGGGCGGTAGTGAGCTGGAAAGCTCTACCACCGCATCAGCAGAGGAGCAGGACAAAGAGCCGGAGGAAGGAGCAGGAGCAGGTGTTCGGTAAGTAAACACTCCCTCTCCCCCCCCAGCAGCTCAGCGGCCACATCGTGCACCCCTTCTCCCCCCCCCAGCGGCCGGGTAGCCATACCGCAGACACCACCACCCCCCCCCCCCCACGGCCCGCCAGACACACTGCGCGCACCCCACCTGCCCCCCCCCCCCCCCGGCACAGCCGGGTAGCCACACTGCGGACACCACCACAGCCCCCCCCCACAGCCGGGCAGAGACACCACGCGAAACACCCCCCGGCGGCCGGACACGCCAGCAGTTGAGCGCCAGGGCACCCCTCCCGTCTGGGGCGCTCCGGTGCCTAGCACCGGCCCTGCGCTTAGTAAATTAGGAATCACCATTCTTTTGAATGGTGATTCCTGTCGTATTCTATTGATGGTGTATTCATTCGTATTTGTAAATACAAATACGAATGTCCCATCAATACGAATACGACAGGAATCACCATTCAAAAGAATGGTGATTCCTAATTTACTAAGCGCAGCGAATTCATCTTAGTAAATTTCCCCCATACAGTAAACTCACCTATGTTTACACATAGTTCAGTCCCCCTGTCTAGTAGAACTCCATTACGTACATGTGTACTCCAGTGTAGATCAGTCCATTGGGTCCATGTAGGCAATCTAATAAAACCCTGGACCCAGCGGACCGAGGAGCAGCATGTTGACACATGCTGCTCCTCCCTGAAAGTAAAGCTCCTCCCTCAGCCTAGCGGGGTTGAGCTTCATAGGAGCTCCACACCTGATAGGCTGTTTGCGTCTCCAAAGACGCCCATGTTAAGAGTTTAACATGGGCTCATTTGGCAGTTCCCACCATAGACGACCATGTTAAGAGTTTAACATGGGCGTCTATGGTGGGAATCATCAAATCGGACTGACCGCAAAGTTAATTGACCCCCAGCTGTGGCATTACCCTGATGGCTGATGAAGCCCAGTGCTGGTTATGCTCAGCAGATCACCATCAGTGATCCTATGGTTGATGTTCCTCACTATCGGTACTCCCATATCGTGACCCAGCTTCCGTGGTATTTATCTGGTCTGCAGTGGTCAGTATTCCATCACTGATATTGTCATCTTGCTTGCATTATTGGCTTATTGTTCTGGACTGCACCAGTGTTCTTACACTGCACCAGTTACTCATATATATATATATATATAACAGCAGTCCAAATTTGCCGGCACTCGGTTTCAAATAGCAGCTTGCCCTGGTGCCAGGATAAATATAGACAGATTCCAATCCCCCCAGGTTTGGGAGAAATAAACGGCACTCAGAGACGGTCACAAATATCAACAGGTGTATTGAGGAATTATAGTAAACGTTTTCGGGGTATCAGCCCCGTCCTCAGACAATTCCTACAGCAAAGGTGCACCCCACAACCCCACACATTTATACATACCTGACCTCGCCGGCTCCCCGGGTCCAGTCACGCCGTCACTCCGTTCCCGGAAGTCACCGCCGCGTACATCCTGTTCGGGACGCAGCCAGCGTTGCAAAGCAACGTCTAGATTGCGTTCCACCGGACAGGAAGCCTACAGTCGGTGACACCCATAGGGCGGAGGAGACTGATCCTAGTCCCACAGAGAGCTCCGGCGGCCACAGTATAATAATCCTCCCAGTCCCAGCAAAGTGTATCCCCAATAAAACCAGCCCTCAGCGATGTTACAGGCGATGAACCTGTCTACATTCTAAGACATTTACGTCCCATATACAGACCATCATCGCTGCATCTCACCACCGCGGCCGTCATCGGGGGTCACCTAATGCAGACAGATAGAGGAAAGATACATATTAATTATATACATACAATAAATACAAGAGACATATTAAAAAGCACACTTACATGAAAATACACAAAGATGAGACACATGAAGACAGGATTACTCATGGACAAAAAATGCTAGAATTTATACCAAAGTTACATCAAACTGTTCCAGTTTAATTTTTCATTTAGGCCTCCAGGCCATATTGTGCCAAGACGGAAAATCCATCTTGACTCCAATGTAAGGAGCCTCTTGGCCCTATTACCCCCACGCATGGATTCAGGTATGTGATCGATCATAAAATATTTCAAAGAGCTCAAAGAGTGGCCTTTCATTTTAAAGTGGCGAGCCACCGGTTGATCCACCTCTCTGCCACCCAGAGACAAATTGATGGCAGATCGGTGTAGGCCCATTCTCTCACGAAATGACCTGGTGGTCTGTCCCACGTAATATAGGCCACATGGGCACACTATAATATAGATTACGTGGGTAGACCTACAATTTAAAACGTGTCTAATGTCAAATTGTTTATCCGAATGCGGATGTTTGAAGGTGCGACAGGTAAGGATGTGGCTACATGTAGTGCAATTAAAACAGCTATAACACCCAGGTGGCTTAAAGGTGACATTACTAGGTCTAATAGCACCCCTCCCAGTGATATCGGGTTGCATAAGTCTATCCTTCAAATTAGAGCCTCTTTTGAAGGCAGCCAGAGGTCTAAGTGGTCGTAGGCCGGGCAAATCACGGTCTGTCACAGGCCGCAATTATTGGCCTCCCAGGTGGTCTCTCTTGGTTTTTATGGACCTTCGGGAGTGAATACAGAAGCGGGACTTTAGGCCATTCAGTATAAAGAGCTTGGGATAATTTCAGAGTCATCTTCCCATCTTTAACTGCTCCAGATAACAGATTTTTGAGTTCAAGTTGGTACTGTTTAGTAGGATCTTTTCTCAACTTGCTGTAAGGATTGGAGTCTCGTTTAGATCAATTAATTGACAAATTTAGTGTACGTGGGTATGATCTTCAGACCCTGAATACCCAAAAACAGCATGTACTTAGTTTGCCCAGGGCTCAGTTACTTAAAGCAAAAAGTAGGGAAGTCGATACCATCTTACCATGGACTAGCACTTTCTCTACTGCTAGTCCAGTTACACGACATGCCACAAATGCATTATGGCCTATCATAAAGACAGACCGTGATTTGCCCGGCCTACGACCACTTAGACCTCTGGCTGCCTTCAAAAGAGGCTCTAATTTAAAGGATAGACTTATGCAACCCGATATCACCGGGAGGGGTGCTATTAGACCTAGTAATGTCACCTTTAAGCCACCTGGGTGTTATAGCTGTTTTAATTGCACTACATGTAGCCACATCCTTACCTGTCGCACCTTCAAACATCCGCATTCGGATAAACAATTTGACATTAGACACGTTTTAAATTGTAGGTCTACCCACGTCATCTATATTATAGTGTGCCCATGTGGCCTATATTACGTGGGACAGACCACCAGGTCATTTCGTGAGAGAATGGGCCTACACCGATCTGCCATCAATTTGTCTTTGGGTGGCAGAGAGGTGGATCAACCGGTGGCTCGCCACTTTAAAATGAAAGGCCACTCTTTGAGCTCTTTGAAATATTTTATGATCGATCACATACCTGAATCCATGCGTGGGGGTAATAGGGCCAAGAGGCTCCTTACATTGGAGTCAAGATGGATTTTCCGTCTTGGCACAATATGGCCTGGAGGCCTAAATGAAAAATTAAACTGGAACAGTTTGGTATAAATTCTAGCATTTTTTGTCCATGAGTAATCCTGTCTTCATGTGTCTCATCTTTGTGTATTTTCATGTAAGTGTGCTTTTTAATATGTCTCTTGTATTTATTGTATGTATATAATTAATATGTATCTTTCCTCTATCTGTCTGCATTAGGTGACCCCCGATGACAGCCGCGGTGGTGAGATGCAGCGATGATGGTCTGTATATGGGACGTAAATGTCTTAGAATGTAGACAGGTTCATCGCCTGTAACATCGCTGAGGGCTGGTTTTATTGGGGATACACTTTGCTGGGACTGGGAGGATTATTATACTGTGGCCGCCGGAGCTCTCTGGGACTAGGATCAGTCTCCTCCGCCCTATGGGTGTCACCGACTGTAGGCTTCCTGTCCGGTGGAACGCAATCTAGACGTTGCTTTGCAACGCTGGCTGCGTCCCGAACAGGATGTACGCGGCGGTGACTTCCGGGAACGGAGTGACGGCGTGACTGGACCCGGGGAGCCGGCGAGGTCAGGTATGTATAAATGTGTGGGGTTGTGGGGTGCACCTTTGCTGTAGAAATTGTCTGAGGACGGGGCTGATACCCCGAAAACGTTTACTATAATTCCTCAATACACCTGTTGATATTTGTGACCGTCTCTGAGTGCCGTTTATTTCTCCCAAACCTGGGGGGATTGGAATCTCTCTCTCTCTCTCTCTCTCTCTCTCTCTCTCTCTCTCTCTCTCTCTCTCTCTCTCTCTCTCTCTCTCTCTCTCTCTCTCTCTCTCTCTCTCTCTCTCTCTCTCTCTCTCTCTCTCTCTCTCTATATATATATCTATATATATATATATATATATATATATATATATATATATATATTGCTCTGTACTTCTTCAGTGTTATCAAACTGCACCAGCCTTTCTCCCAACACCTATGCTATATATTGACGAACTCCATCAGTGTCTCAACACTGCAGCTAATATATCATCTTGTTGGCAGTAATGCTTTTAATTCATTGCCTGTGATACCTGCTATTTACCAATACCATTTTTCAAGTCTTAATTTACCATTTAGGGGGACATTTACCAAAATGGATTAGTAGAAAAAAGGTGTATTCGTAGGGAGAAATACACCTTTTTTTTACGAATTTGTATTTTCGGGATTTACAATCCCAAAAATACAACAATTCGTAGTCCTAAAGATGGAACATTCGTATTTGTAGTTACAAATACGAATGCCCTACACCATCGATAGGATACGACAGAAATCACCATTCAAAAGAATGGTGGTTTCTGATTTACTAAGCAGCCGTACTGATAATACGGCTGCTTAGTGGTGTAAAACACCCACGCAAATACGACAGGAAAATAGAACACCATTTTCCTGTTCTATTTGCGTTTTAGCCTGCACGGATCAGTCAGATCCGTGCAGGCTGCAGTGTAAAAAAATAGAAAAATAAATAAATTAAAAAAAAAACGGCGTGGGGTCCCCCCCACAGCCGAAACCAGCACCAGGCTGAAGGAGCCGGGGCCGGTAATTAAAAATCAGGGAACCCGACAAATAGGGGCTCCCCGATTTTTAACAACCAGCCCCAGGCTCCAGGTCCGGGGCTGGTTCCCAAAATACGGGGGACAAAATGACTAGGGGTCCCCCGTATTTCAAGAACCAGTCCCAGGCACAATCAGCCGGCAGGGTAATGCCACAGCCGGGGGGAGACTTTTTATGCAAGTCCCCCCGGCCAAAGCATTAACCCTACCGACCAGTCAGCCTGGCCAGGGGCCCTGGGGGAGTGGGGACCCCCCCAATGAAGGGGTCCCCCCCCTCCAGGACTTACCTGACCAGGCTGAAGCCTGGTACTGTCCCCGATGCCCCTGGGCGGTGGGCATCGGGCTGATTATGGTGTAAAAATAAGGTTAAACTATTGTTTTTTACTGTGGCACTACAAGTGCCAGCAAGCTTCCCCAGCAAGCTGGGACTTGGAGAACCACAAGTCCCAGCCTGCTGGGCATTAAAGGGCCCGCTGGCACTTGTAGTTCTACAGTTAAAAAAATAGTGCACAAAACACACTGATACACTTTTAAAATAAAACTTTATTACATACAAAGCCCACACATACTAATACTTACCTATCTTCTTTCCGTAGGTAGCCCTGATGTCCTGTGTCGGCGTCTTCTGGTCCTGTGTCGTCTTCTTCCTCCATGTCGACCGTCGCTGTCGCCGTCCGGATCCGACGAAATCCATTTGGGAAGCTGTGGAAGGAAACCATACTCACCTGTCCCAGCGCGACGTAGTCCAGGTAAGGGTCTTGGCAAAAAAACAAACCGACACCCGAATCCAGACCGGACACGGAGACGCACGGTACTGTGTGTACATCGTGCGGCTCCGCCTCCCGAATGCCGCTATTGGCCGCCTTGCGGCCTAGCGGCTCCTGATTGGCCGCTAGGCCGCAAGGCGGCCAATAGCGGCATTCGGGAGGCGGAGCCGCACGATGTAAACAAACACCGTGCGTCTCCGTGTCCGCTTGGTTTCGGGGTGTCGGTTTGTTTTTTTGCCAAGACCCTTACCTGGACTACGTCGCGCTGGGACAGGTGAGTATGGTTTCCTTCCACAGCTTCCCAAATGGATTTCGTCGGATCCGGACGGCGACAGCGACGGTCGACATGGAGGAAGAAGACGACACAGGACCAGAAGACGCCGACACAGGACATCAGGGCTACCTACGGAAAGAAGATAGGTAAGTATTAGTATGTGTGGGCTTTGTATGTAATAAAGTTTTATTTTAAAAGTGTATCAGTGTGTTTTGTGCACTATTTTTTTAACTGTAGAACTACAAGTGCCAGCGGGCCCTTTAATGCCCAGCAGGCTGGGACTTGTGGTTCTCCAAGTCCCAGCTTGCTGGGGAGGCTTGCTGGCACTTGTAGTGCCACAGTAAAAAACAATAGTTTAACCTTATTTTTACACCATAATCAGCCCGATGCCCACCGCCCAGGGGCATCGGGGACAGTACCAGGCTTCAGCCTGGTCAGGTAAGTCCTGGAGGGGGAGGACCCCTTAGTTTGGGGGGTCCCCACTCCCCCAGGGCCCCTGGCCAGGCTGACTGGTCGGTAGGGTTAATGCTTTGGCCGGGGGGACTTGCATAAAAAGTCTCCCCCCGGCTGTGGCATTACCCTGCCGGCTGGTTGTGCCTGGGACTGGTTCTTGAAATACGGGGGACCCCTAGTCATTTTGTCCCCCGTATTTTGGGAACCAGCCCCGGACCTGGAGCCTGGGGCTGGTTGTTAAAAATCGGGGAGCCCCTATTTGTCGGGTTCCCTGATTTTTAATTACCGGCCCCGGCTCCTTCAGCCTGGTGCTGGTTTCGGCTGTGGGGGGGACCCCACGCCGTTTTTTTTTTTATTTATTTATTTTTCTATTTTTTTTTACACACTGCAGCCTGCACGGATCTGACTGATCCGTGCAGACTGCCTACAAATAATTCGTATTAGCAGCCGTATATACGGCTGCTAATACGGATGGCTACACCATCGGAGGGTTACAAAGCAGTCGTATCTGACTGCTTTGTAAATCCCCCTCCGGAACACGAGTTTGCATACGACTTAAACAGTCGTATGCAACCGTAGGGAAAAAACCAATACGAAAAACTAGGTTTTTCATATTGGTAAATTTCCCCCTTATTGTCATCCTATGGTCTCAATAAAGACTTATTTGTTTTACTCCTGTGGTCACGTCATAAGCTACTGTCCGGGATGTCTCTGGCTCCTCGGTTCCAGTACCAGCCAGCCCCTAAGCTGTGGTTATTTCCAGCTAGGATCTGACCGCAGGCGTAACAGTCCATATGCGACTGAGTTCTATGGATGGTCTAGTCATTTGTAATGCCGAACAAAGTGCGTAACAAAGTGCCAAAGGTCCCGGCCGCAAATAGGATAGAATGCGTACATATTTGATCCTAGTAAATTTTCCCCCAAGGTGCTTAACCCTTTACCAACTAGGTAAAGACTATAGGGTATTGCATAGTGCTGTGAAATGCTGTGGCAGCCCTGTCTGTACTAGACAGCATATTGAACCCTGTGTGATTAATGATTAAAAATGTTGATTAATTGATCCATAAGACCTTAGAGAGGCGTCAATGGGTGTTTGACACCTGGCCACACTCCAAATAGGCCCCCTTCCAAACCTTCAAAAAGTGGGTGGGGCCTAATTGGAGGGTGTGCGGCCTTGCAGGACCTCATCTCGTCACTCCGGGGACAAGTCCAGCATCCCCAGAGATGTCTTCCGTGGCAGTACTTTGCTAGTGACGCCACTGCCTTCTTCCAATCTTTAGTAGACCCTGGTGGTGAGTCATGTCTCAGGAAAGCCTCTACTTTCATTGCTGCAGAGCAGAAACCCTGTTGTGCTAGCCAAAACTTTCTTTGAACCTCTAGCAGTTTACTTCTTACATTTGCACCTTTTCAGGTTATTCACTGGACTAAAATTGGATAATTGTCAATAAGAAGTGGGAAAATGGGGGTGTTTTTAAACTTTAGACTGGCAAGGTATGATCAATATATCAGTGATTGGTACAATCAGGTAGATGACCAGCCATTGGGATGCCAACATGCAGATGACCAGCGAATGGGATGCCAACATCCCGATGGAGAGAATCTCAACAGGTGTCAGGTAAGTATACTTCTCTTCCACCTGCCCCCTCATCTCTCCACACTGCTTAACCCTAAACTTCCCCCGAGTAGCCTGACCTTAAGCCCCCCTTCTAAGTGCCTTGCCCTAACCCTCCCCGAAGCCTAAAGCTGGCCATACATCAGAAAGATCGATCTTAAGATCGATTGCACTCATGATTGTGTACAATTTCCCTTGAAATCCCCGGCAGTCCTTGGTGGTTTTTGGACACACAATCCATCATACAATCAGTCATACAATCCATCTGCTGCATGATTGTGTATACAAGATGTGCACACAATCTGCATACAATCCATCATACAATCAGTCATACAATCCATCTGATGATGGATTGTATGATTGTGTACACAAGATGTGCACACAATCTGCATACAATCCATCTTACAATCAATTGAGATTGTATGATTGGGTACAATATCTTTCTGATGTATGGCCACCTAAACCCTTGCTTTGACATTGTAAACGCCGGCATCCCAACTGGCAGGATCCTGGCAGGATGCTGATTGCGTCCCCAATCATTGCTTACTGTAAAAAAGTTACACCACAGGCTTGCTTCCTATATATCCCTACTATCTTTGTGTACATTTCACCTGCATCATACAGAGAGAGACGCAAGCACACACAACAGGTCAGTATGTGTATTTGTAATGTTTGCTTTGTCTGGGGCCCTATGTGACCTTAAGTCACCAGGGGAAATGTATTGATACTTGGGATAGAGTATTTCAGAAGAAAATTTGGAAATTACATTTATATGTTACCTATATACCTTACCTGCAGGAAATAGTTTTTAACAATAAATACAAAATATTATACTTTGTAACATTGTCTGGAGAAAAATCGAACGCATCTCACTACCATACTAAACACAATGCTGCCATACTCTATTACTCACTATGTCAGCTACAGGGTAGATGAGAGACAAGACTGATGCTGTGTACACATGGTTCCATTCAGTGTCATTTTCATCGAATCGAAAATGACACTGAATCGAACAGTGTTAGCTGCATTCGATGCTGATTCGATCCTGATGCGCATCCCTGCGGGACCTGGTTTGAAAGCAGAAATAGACTTGGCAGGAAAGTCTATTTCCTCTTCAATTTGTTAGATTGATGACAGTGCAACGCTGCTCAATGCAGCATCCCCCCTCCATCGGCACCATCTCTCCTGACCGATGCCGGGTATCGGCAGCCATCAATATTAAATTGGTATCGGCGGCTGCTAGGTCAGCCCGTGTGTACACGGCATGAGATAGACTGAGATCAGAGCTCATCAATATGATCTATCAACAACTATTAACTAGCTAAATAAATAAATATATACAGTACTGTATAGGGGCTTGAACAATCCCATTACTATTAGTCATCTGGATTGTCTTTGCAAGACGAGGGGTTTATTCAATGATTTTACAGCCATTGGCAAATCACTGCTATGATATGAATGTTGTATTTAAATTCCTCATAACCTCTTGTAGCCATTGAATGCCATGATTTCCATTGTTATCAATCTAAAAAACACTACCTACAAGCACAAGCAATGCAGTTTCCATGTTGGCCTCCTCTTCACAACAAATCTGTATTTCAAATCTTCTGTATTTTAAATATTGCTCATAAGGGCCCTTCTGAACGATATCTTTTACTTTCTCTTCTAGTGTGTATGGGGCTTAAGACGGTGAGTCAGCTGTGCACCGTATGGCAATTAGTGAGCACACTAATTGGATGCCTCCTCAGTGCAACATAGATGCATGCGCAGGATAAGAAAATTCAGTCCATTGCACCTGACATCGGCAGCGTGCACAACTCAGTATCATCTTCTGAGGGATACCTTCTAAAAATGATGTTGCCATAGCAACCAATCAGAATCTGTCTATCGTTTTCTAGGATGCAAGGGCATTGTGAATTGTGAAAAATGATCTGATTGGTTACTTTGGGCAGTCATCTCTTTTTATTTTTAGACATTTGTGTAAATTTAGCCCTGAGTGTACTATATTATAAAGAATTTAACATTTTACTGTAATGACACCATTTGTACATTTCATTGGGGGCGTTCCCAAAAGTCAACTCACATACCTATTTCAGCAAAGCTAATGATTTCATGGTTTTGATCATTATCCAAGTTTTCATCATTGTGTGCTGGCAGCTGTGCTGAGTGGTCCTCGTCTAACGTGATATTCAAACGCAGCAAAGCCAGTGCCAGGCTCTCTCTGGGCACCGTGTGGGAGATATTTGGACGCTGCTGTAAGTGAAGTTTGCTGAGAATATTCTGCTTGGCCACTTCCAGAGCTATTTCTTTCTCAACCTGAGCTTGCACGGGTTGGCTGAAAGCTCTGCAGGATGAACAGGATAATTCTGCCAAGGAGATCTGCATGACAACTAGCAGAAGAGGCAAAGCGATTTGGACTGTCATGATGTTATCTGTAGAGAGAGAAATCAAGTCAGCACATGTCCCTAAACATAAAACCCAAATTCAGATAAATAGCTCAATACTGTGATTCCCTCACAAGATACAAGACACCTATTGTGCCCGAAGATGAAGTCCCAATGTAATGCTAAATCCCCATAGTTCTATTTCTACATCATTTTACGCTAAAGTTCCGTTATTAACAATTTAACGTTACAAGTATTCCGCTCTGGGATCTGTAGCCCCGGAGATGATGGCTGCTGTACTCTGCTCTGTGCTCTGATAGTGCTGTTATTTGACATTGGGAGAAACCCAAATCCAAAAGTGCAAAGTTTTCTATTATTTTAGCTTAGTTTTCTTTCCTACCACATAAAAATAAACAGAAGCCACAGGAACAGCAAATACACACAGACTACTGTGACCTTGGCTGACTGGAAGGAAATAACCTTTTGCATACTTTCCACTGTTCTGTCATTTACATTCAGTGTAATGCTTTAGTTATTCCAATCACTGTACTAAGGGCCCGATTCAGAGCTGCCAATATAACTACCGGACACCGCCATTTCCAATGGTTTGATCTGGTACTATAGTGCATTATTTCATTTATCCAAATCCTTAAATTTACACTGCTGGAACGCACATGACATGCACTGTAGGTTCCGGCTATAGAAATACAAGGTCCCATTGCACATGATAGTGCGACGATCATGTGACCAGCTATGATTCCTGCGGGTATCCGTAGATAGTGGAACGCAGTTGAGCCGCATTTGTCTGGTTCCGGGTATCGCTGTGAAACTATGGCGATCTTGGGACACATGGACACGCTGGCTCCTACATTAGGCTCTGTGCTATACACGGCAAGGTAATCTATGCTTCTGTCCCATCCCTAACATTATCTATGTGCTTATTACGTTCCTGCATGTGTGTGGTCACTGCATGATAGTGTTTGCATAGTGGTTTACATTGTGATGGGTCTTGCTGGGGGTAGTCCGCCCCTACACAGCTGTTCTTTATTAGATTAATTGTATGTGATTATTACTGATTGGCTAAGGTATATATGGACTGCAGTATAGGCCTGGCTTGTTTTGGTGTCACACTGAACTACCTTTGTCTGTCTTGATAACGGCCCTATGGGGTTGAAACGTCGACATGGAATAATGCCTCTCTGTGATTAAAAAGCAACTTTTACCTGCAGTGGGTTGTGAGTGCCCTTTCTGGTTTTTGGACTGGAACTGTTTTATATATATATATATATATATATATATATATAATAGAATCAACTTTATTGGCCATGTATGCTTGCGCACACTAGGAATTTTTTGTGGATTTACAGTGCAGCATCAAGCAGGGATGAAGGGGGGGGATAAGGCATTACATACATTACATTAAGACATTACATGTGGGGAACACATGCCCACCGAGTTGCACAGCGCCTAGGCAGCCATCAGCAGCGCCACTGGTGACTGCTACAGCCAGGTAGGTAACATTAAGCAGAGACAGTACAGTTATCACACAGGGAACACATACCCACTGAGCTGAACAGTGCCTAGGCAGCCATCAGCGGCGCCACTGGTCGCCGAAACAGCCAGGTAGGTAACAATACAAGCAGAGACAGTACAGTTATCACACAGGGAACATATTTGGCTGAGCTGCACAGCTCCTAGGCAGCCATCAGCGGCGCCATCTTGATCATGCTGCTCAGAGGCAGCAGTAATAATATTTGTATTTATGTAGCACTTTTCTTCCAAAGCTGGCACACCCTGCCAGCTTGTTGCTGGCGGGGTGTGCAACCAGCGAATGTACAGCATACAGGCTTTGCATACAGTGGGGGCAGAGGTATATGATGAAGATCATGGTAAAGAAACAGTAAAACAAAGAGTAATACATAGCTTTCCTCAGAGGCTGAGATAGATGGTATCTTGGGAAAAGCAAAAATAAAACATGGCAGTGTTTCAGAATCAACTTTATCAACTTTATTGGCCATGTGTGCTTGCGCACAGTAGGAATTTTTTGCGGATTACAGTGCAGCATCAGCAGGGATGAAGGGGGGGGGGGGCATTACATACATTACATTGGACATTACATGCGGGGGGCACATACCCGCTGAGCTGCGCAGCACCTAGGCAGCCATCAGCGGCGCCACTGGTCGTTGCAGAAGCCAGGTGAGTAACATATAAGCAGGGACAGTACAGTTATCACACGGGAACACATATCCGCCGATTTGCTCAGCGCCCAGGCAGCCATCAGCGGCGCCACTGGTCGCCGTAGCATCCAGGCAGGTGACAAAATAAGCAGGGACAGTACAGTTATCACACTTGGAACACATGCCGGGGACACATACCCACCGAGTCGCACAGCGCCTAGGCAGCCATCCGCGGCGCCACTGGTCGTTGCAGCAGCCGGTGGGTAACAATATAAGCAGGGACAGTACAGTTATCACACAGGGGACACATGCCCGCCGAGCTGCACAGCGCCTAGGCAGCCATCAGCGGCGCCAGTGGTCGTTGCAGCAGCCAGGTGGGTAACATTATGAGCACAGTATGAGGTAACAGTGTGGGCAAGACAGTACAGTTATCACATAGGGACAAGGGATACATATGGCTGAGTGCACAGTTCCTAGGCAGCCATTTGTGGCGCCCTCTTGAATCTTCCTGTAGGGAGAGCCGCGGGCAGCGTGGGTGGTGGCGGTGAGGGGGGTTGGAGAGAGAGTCACTGAGGCCTGGGCAGAGTCAGTGAGGCCTGGGGCTGGAGTTGGTGGGGGAGAGAGAGTCACTGGGGGCCAGGGCAGAGTCAAGTCGAGTGGGGCCTGGGGCTGGAGACTGGGCCTGCAGGAAAGGGAGCCACCGCTGGTCTCCTGGGGGCAGAGGCTTCCTCTCCTGTGGTCTGGGGATGAAACTGCAAGCTGGGGGGGGGCTACCGCTGGTGTCCTCACGCAGCTTCCCCTCACCTCACCCTCCGATGGTCGCCGGGAGCCTGGTGGACGGGGGTCCTCATCAGCCATTGCGCTTGTGGCCTCCTCCATACATCCAGGTGGGGCCTCCGCTAGGCCGGACCGCCGCTGCCTGGGGGATCCCTCTCTCCGAGTCCTGGTGACCTTCTCGCTTCACACGGCGCGATTAATTTCCAGCAGTGGGGGGGCCGGGAGCTCCGTGGATGGAGCGGGAGCTCCACAGTGTGCGTCCCCAACTGGGGGAAGTCGTCCGCCCGCAGGCCGATGGTGCTGCGCCTGCCGTCCCGCTGGGGGTGCCGTTTGCAGCGCTTGCCGCCGGGTGTGCACAGCGCTTGCCGCCGGGTGTGCACAGCGCTTGCCGCCGGGGGTGCACAGCGCTGCCTCCCCTCTCCGCCGTCACGCTGCCCGCCACTCCGGAGGCCGGGGATGGTGGAGCTCCGTGGATGGGGGACCGGAGCTCCACGTGCATGCGACCATCCCCGGCCCCCACCGGAAGTCATATCTGTTTATGTCCAAATCCAGTCCAAACTCCAGTTCTAACTCATTGCTTGCTTTAGATGATGCCAGGCAAGCCTTGGCCAGGCTTCTCCAAATGTCCCATTTTAAAGGAAAGTTTGGGTCAGCTGGTACAGGGGGAGGGGTTGGTGTTTGCACACATTGCTCAGCTTATCTGATTAAAGGTGGGGGATGTTGTAGGCTCCCAGTAACAAAACACATTCCCATTGCAGACTGTTCTTTTAAATGAAAAGCATCAGGTTTTGGAAAATGGCATTCATGTACCTGTACAGAGGAGATGAGAGATGGTTTTAAAACTTCATTCCAGTTCTAACTCATTGCTTGCTTTAGATGACTTGATTCAGATGATGCCAGGCAAGCCTTGGCCAGGCTTCTCCAAATGTCCCATTTTAAAGTAAAGTTTGGGTCAGCTGGTACAGGGGGAGGGGTTGGTGTTTGCACACATTGCTCAGCTTATCTGATTAAAGGTGGGGGATGTTGTAGGCTCCCAGTAACAAAACACATTCCCATTGCAGACTGTTCTTTTAAATGAAAAGCATCAGGTTTTGGAAAATGGCATTCATGTACCTGTACAGAGGAGATGGTTTTAAAACTTCATTCCAGTTCTAAATCATTGCTTGCTTTAGATGACTTGCTTCAGATGATGCCAGGCAAGCCTTGGCCAGGCTTCTCCAAATGTCCCATTTTAAAGGAAAGTTTGGGTCAGCTGGTACAGGGGGAGGGGTTGGTGTTTGCACACATTGCTCACCTTATCTGATTAAAGGTGGGGGATGTTGTAGGCTCCCAGTAACAAAACACATTCCCATTGCAGACTGTTCTTTTAAATGAAAAGCATCAGGTTTTGGAAAATGGCATTCATGTACCTGTACAGAGGAGATGAGAGATGGTTTTAAAACTTCATTCCAGTTCTAACTCATTGCTTGCTTTAGATGACTTGCTTCAGATGATGCCAGGCAAGCCTTGGCCAGGCTTCTCCAAATGTCCCATTTTAAAGGAAAGTTTGGGTCAGCTGGTACAGGGGGAGGGGTTGGTGTTTGCACACATTGCTCAGCTTATCTGATTAAAGGTGGGGGATGTTGTAGGCTCCCAGTAACAAAACACATTCCCATTGCAGACTGTTCTTTTAAATGAAAAGCATCAGGTTTTGGAAAATGGCATTCATGTACCTGTACAGAGGAGATGAGAGATGGTTTTAAAACTTCATTCCAGTTCTAACTCATTGCTTGCTTTAGATGACTTGATTCAGATGATGCCAGGCAAGCCTTGGCCAGGCTTCTCCAAATGTCCCATTTTAAAGTAAAGTTTGGGTCAGCTGGTACAGGGGGAGGGGTTGGTGTTTGCACACATTGCTCAGCTTATCTGATTAAAGGTGGGGGATGTTGTAGGCTCCCAGTAACAAAACACATTCCCATTGCAGACTGTTCTTTTAAATGAAAAGCATCAGGTTTTGGAAAATGGCATTCATGTACCTGTACAGAGGAGATGGTTTTAAAACTTCATTCCAGTTCTAAATCATTGCTTGCTTTAGATGACTTGCTTCAGATGATGCCAGGCAAGCCTTGGCCAGGCTTCTCCAAATGTCCCATTTTAAAGGAAAGTTTGGGTCAGCTGGTACAGGGGGAGGGGTTGGTGTTTGCACACATTGCTCACCTTATCTGATTAAAGGTGGGGGATGTTGTAGGCTCCCAGTAACAAAACACATTCCCATTGCAGACTGTTCTTTTAAATGAAAAGCATCATGTTTTGGAAAATGGCATTCATGTACCTGTACAGAGGAGATGAGAGATGGTTTTAAAACTTCATTCCAGTTCTAACTCATTGCTTGCTTTAGATGACTTGCTTCAGATGATGCCAGGCAAGCCTTGGCCAGGCTTCTCCAAATGTCCCATTTTAAAGGAAAGTTTGGGTCAGCTGGTACAGGGGGAGGGGTTGGTGTTTGCACACATTGCTCAGCTTATCTGATTAAAGGTGGGGGATGTTGTAGGCTCCTAGTAACAAAACACATTCCCATTGCAGACTGTTCTTTTAAATAAAAAGCATCAGGTTTTGGAAAATGGCATTCATGTACCTGTACAGAGGAGATGAGAGATGGTTTTAAAACTTCATTCAAGTTCTAACTCATTGCTTGCTTTAGATGACTTGCTTCAAATGATGCCAGGCAAGCCTTGGCCACGCTTCTCCAAATGTCCCATTTTAAAGGAAAGTTTGGGTCAGCTGGTACAGGGGGAGGGGTTGGTGTTTGCACACATTGCTCACCTTATCTGATTAAAGGTGGGGGGATGTTGTAGGCTCCCAGTAACAAAACACATTCCCATTGCAGACTGTTCTTTTAAATGAAAAGCATCAGGTTTTGGAAAATGGCATTCATGTACCTGTACAGAGGAGATGAGAGATGGTTTTAAAACTTCATTCCAGTTCTAACTCATTGCTTGCTTTAGATGACTTGCTTCAGATGATGCCAGGCAAGCCTATATATAGTATATATATATATATTTATATAGTATAGTAGTATATATATATATATATATATATATATAGTATTAGCGCTCACTTTTTATTTTACTGTAAATGCCGAGTACAAATTCGGAAAGGGGTTAGCCATGCCCCATTTACAAGTGACTTTACCCATGGCCACGCCCCCTTTCTGGGTGTGTATCAGTTTTTGCCCTTGAGATGTTGGAGGGTATGGAGTCCAGGGGAATGGCACTACAGTTTGGGCCTGTCTTCATCACTCCAAGGTTATGCCCAGCATTCCCAGAGATGGTGGGCTGTCCCCAGAGGATTGCCTGGCTGCACTGATGGCTCCTCCCCAGTGAGAGAAACAAGGTGCTAACTATAATGTCCGTGGATACCTACTTTGGACCTAAGAGGACTGATTTACACCAGGATTAGGTGGGTATCACCCCCACACACACACACACACACAAATCCATATTGAATTCTACTAGACAAGATGAATGTATGATAAAAAAAAACTATACTGTAAACTGTGTTTGTATTTATTTTAGTATTGTCTTAGCAGTGGGACTACAAGTCCCAACAGGAGTATTGCTGGGATATTAGTTCCACAGCCAAACCCAATGCTATTTATTTACACCAAAAACCCAGGGGTGTCTGGGGTCTTGTATATATTGTGTAAAAAGTGCCTCCCGGCTGTGTCATTACTTTGCTGGCTTTTGGGGAATTATGTACTGTAATAGCATACTAGATGCATACTTACTAGAATTCCCACACAAACTGCATCTCGCAGACTATTACATAAGAATTATAGGTATTTTCATAGTTTGTAAGGCTGTTAGGTTCCTGGGACCCCTCCTGCCACCCCTACCTCCGTTGTTTCTGAATAGCTTTGGCGGACGCGTGCGGTACTAGGCTTCGCCAATAATAGCCGCATTCGAAGGAGCCCGTTAGTGAGGCTCCAACCCCGATGCCACCTGGTCTTGAGAGGAGACAACGCGACTACCAAAGCTAAAAGAGAACAAGGGGATAATACCCTAACTTGCCCTAAGGCAGAGGCCCCCAGGAACCTGAGATGATGCACTAATCTGAGAACTAAGGCCGGGTCCCTCGGGGTATCCTAAAACAATATAAAGCAAAGATACCAATCACAAATAACCAGGCAACGTAATATTGCGACACCATCGCAAAACGCAAGTGATCCAAGTCCCAAAATACCTGTGAGACTAATATACCACTAATGAGAGTTGTGACCCCACAACTAACATACAGGGATACATAAACAACCAATAAGGAGGAACAAGGCCCACCTCCAACAGGGCACACAAAAGAGTAATAATGCTACTCGGCGGTAGCCCAGGATAACTCACGGCACCCAGGAGGGTGTAAGGGATGTGGGTGTCCGGACCGAGTGGGTACTGCCGAGTGTTCACCAGAGATGGCTGCCTGTAACAGAGACAGCTGACCCGCAAGCAACAGGAATCTATCACCGGCGTCTGAGAACATTCTCAGATCGCTGATAAAGGGAGCGGGACCAATGAAAGAGAGGCACCTGAGCCAAGCCTCTCATGAAGTGATAGGCGCACGGAGAAAGACCGCCAAGCGTCCGGTGTCCTGACTGCTTAGAAACAGTCAGGACTCAGGTTTGAATCGCCCGGCGTCTGCCGTTGCCTGGCAACGCGCCGGGAGCTCTGTCACTACCGCCGGAAGCAGCGCGTCGGGCTGGTTGCCTAGCAACCCCCGACGCCCGGCGTCCGGAAGCTGCGGAGGATGTCTCTGCCGTGCGGCTGTTCCCCCGACCCATCCCACGGCTCCTGTATGTAGCGGAGGTCTGGGGCGTCCATGTGGCCACCGCACCACTGCCGGTAGGTGCGTCCACGGAGCCCCGGGTCCTGACAGTACCCCCCCCCTCGACCAGGGGTCCCAGTACCCCTAAATCCGGGCTTATGGGGAAATTGTTGAAAAAACAATTTTTTAAGCCTAGGGGCATGCAAGTCCTCGTCAGTGACCCAAGACCTATCCTCCGGACCAAAGCCCTTCCAATGAACTAAGAATTGGAGTCGACCGCGGGACACCTTGGAATCCAAAACTTTCTCCACCCGGAACTCCTGTTGTCCCTCAATTATGACTGGAGAAGAACCTTGACTAATTTTGCGGGAAAACTTTTTGGAAGTAACAAACGGTTTCAGGAGAGAGCAGTGGAACGTATTATTGATTTTCAATGACCGTGGTAACAACAGGCGAAAGGCAACAGGATTAATTCTCTTTAAAATCCTAAAGGGTCCTATAAACCTGGGACCTAATTTGGCCGACGGTTGTTTCAATCTAATATTGCGTGTTGACAACCACACTTTATCCCCGACTTTAAAGGGGCAATGTCGTCTATTGAGATCTACTCTACTTTTCTCTTTGAGCATGGTCTTCTCCAGGACAATACGAACCTCTCGCCAGACCTTTTTGAGATGCGTGGCCGTAGAAAAAGGAGAAAAAGAAGAATTGGGATCCAAGGCATTTGACCTGGGATGACAACCTAACACCGCGAAAAAAGGAGAGACTTTAGATGCAGAATGACAGGCGTTATTGTAGGCAAATTCTGCTAGCGGAAGATGTTCCACCCAATTGTCTTGCAGTTTAGAGGCATAGCAACGCAAATATTGCTTGAGGGATTGGTTGAGTCTTTCCGTCTGTCCATTGGACTGAGGGTGATAACCTGACGTGAGACTGAGATTAATACCCATAGCCTTACAGAACAGCCGCCAAAATTTAGCAACAAATTGTGGCCCCCGATCAGATACAACATCCGTGGGAAGACCTGACGGATAAATAAATTGACTAACTCTTGGGCAGACGGTAACCTATGGAGTGCCACAAAATGTGCCATCTTACTGAAGCGGTCCATAACCACCCATACTACCTGATGGCCTGCAGACAAAGGTAATTCTACCAAAAAATCCATGGAAACATGGGATCATGGCCTCCAGGGAGTTCCCAACGGTAGTAATTTGCCCACTGGCAGAGACCTGGGCAACTTATGTTGAGCACACACCGGACATGACAAAACAAAATCTTTAACATCTTTCAACATCTGCGGCCACCACACCGAGCGAGAGAGAAGTTTGTGTGTTTTCCAAATCCCGGGGTGTCCCGCCAGTTTACTATTATGGAACTCAAGAAGTATATTTTTTCTTAAAGAAGAAGGCACAAAAAGACGACCGACCGGAACTCCTTCCGGAGCTTGCCCCTGAACCTGTGTTAACTGGGTCTGCCAGTCTTGCAAAACGCCCGCATGAATGCATCTGGCAGGAATGATAGAGACTACTGGGGGCCGAGTCTCTTGTGCGGCCATGAAAGATCGGGACAGGGCATCGGCCTTGACATTTTTTGCGCCTGGCCTGTATGTGATAAGGAAGTTAAAGCGGGCAAAAAACAACGCCCATCGGGCTTGCCGGGAATTTAACCGTTTGGCAGACTCGATGTACTGAAGATTTTTGTGATCAGTAAGGATGGAGATCATATGCTTAGCTCCCTCGAGCCAATGTCTCCACTCCTCCAGTGCACATTTGACTGCCAGTAATTCTCGGTTACCGATGTCATAATTAGCCTCCGCCTGTGAGAACTTTCTGGACATAAAAGCACATGGGTGTACGTCTCCTGAATCAGGATCCTGTTGAGATAAGACGGCCCCAACCCCTACCTCTGAGGCATCCACTTCCACCAAAAAAGGCAATTCAGGATTGGGGTGACGCAACACCGGGGCAGCCACAATATAAAGCAAAGATACCAATCACAAATAACCAGGCAACGTAATATTGCGACACCGTCGCAAAACGCAAGTGATCCAAGTCCCAAAATACCTGTGAGACTAATATACCACTAATGAGAGTTGTGACCCCACAACTAACATACAGGGATACATAAACAACCAATAAGGAGGAACAAGGCCCACCTCCAACAGGGCACACAAAAGAGTAATAATGCTACTCGGCGGTAGCCCAGGATAACTCACGGCACCCAGGAGGGTGTAAGGGATGTGGGTGTCCGGACCGAGTGGGTACTGCCGAGTGTTCACCAGAGATGGCTGCCTGAAACAGAGACAGCTGACCCGCAAGCAACAGGAATCTATCACCGGCGTCTGAGAACATTCTCAGATCGCTGATAAAGGGAGCGGGACCAAGGAAAGAGAGGCACCTGAGCCAAGCCTCTCAAGAAGTGATAGGCGCACGGAGAAAGGGCGCCAAGCGTCCGGTGTCCTGACTGCTTAGAAACAGTCAGGACTCAGGTTTGAATCGCCCGGCGTCTGCCGTTGCCTGGCAACGCGCCGGGAGCTCTGTCACTACCGCCGGAAGCAGCGCGTCGGGCTGGTTGCCTAGCAACCCCCGACGCCCGGCGTCCGGAAGCTGCGGAGGATGTCTCTGCCGTGCGGCTGTTCCCCCGACCCATCCCACGGCTCCTGTATGTAGCGGAGGTCTGGGGCGTCCATGTGGCCACCGCACCACTGCCGGTAGGTGCGTCCACGGAGCCCCGGGTCCTGACAAAGGCACAATCATAGGAGGCAATTCATTCTATAACCAGGATGTAATGGGAGCTGATTTTAGTGGACGGGAAAAAGCTGGACAAAGTCGGCCAATGTATTGGCGTGAGCTTTAATTCTCCGGATCTGACTTCTTGCTGTATTTTTAGAGCAGGAAATGTCTGACTTCAGACCAACATGAATGCATGGTATAGTATAACAGTTTCAAGCAAGGAGGATGTAATGGTAACCGAGGTAGAAAGTCTCAAACAAACAGTCGGCCATAAATAGAGCTGTTTTTTTGGATAATTGTATTTGGCAATTATGTAAATTGATAACAGGTACACAGGGGTAGATTTATTAAGCTCGGTGAAGTGATAAAGTGTCTTTTTTTTATCACCGGCCAATCAGCTCCTACCTCTCATTTTTCAAGCCTGTAACTTCACAAGTAGCAGCTGATTGGACGGTGATAAAACCACACAGCTTATCACTTCACCAAGCTTAATAAATCTACCCCACAATTACAGCACATTTACAACAAATAACAATTTTTATATTTATTAGTAACCTTCAAAATAAAAAAATATACTTTGATCTCCCAAAATAGCTCATGTACTGTAAATTTTTGCCCTTGCACATACACAAATTGTTTGCACTTCCCCTCGGAGAAGTCACAAACAATTCCCCTCCAGCCACCCAGGTAGCAGAATCACATGCATGCGGCCTGATCCCTACTACCTGCTGCCGGGAGGGGGTCCGACTCAGAGAACATACATGCAGCTCATATGATCTTCAGGTCGAATCCAAAGCGCACAGGACTGCGGATCGGACATTAGTCACATGCTATCTGGGCCGATTTCTTGGCCTGAGCCGCTGGAATTAGGTGAAACCGGGGCCAAATCACATAGTGGTATGGGGGCCTTAATAGTTACATACAATGATATGCGGAATGCCTATATTCTGTGTTTAATTGTAAATTTCTGCATACCAAATTATGTCAGTGTTTGACTGGAAAACACTGAAGCATAACATTTACTATGCAGATAAAATCGCAACTACATACAGAATATATTTATGCCTCAAATAATTTTAATCAGCAGAAGCTGCTTTTACATAAGTTGCATTTTACAGGAATAAAGTGCAAAAATTATATGAACATTACATGAGCAATATTGAGAGATCAAAATATATTTGTGGTTTTTAAAGTAAGAAATAATTGTTTAAATGCTTGTTTGTTACAAAATTGCTGTAATTGTGTACAAGTGAATTTGAACATTTTCTTTACAGAGCTGTTTTGTTTCCAACTTTATAACTCCAGTTACTGTCAGAGGTCACCGCCGTGCACAGCCTTCCCCGTCCTCCGGGGCGCACGGCGGTCAGCTCTCTGACTCTCGTTGCCAGGCAACGTCTACGCTGGCTACTTCCTGCCCGGTGTCCGGGCGTCAGGGGGTTGCCTAGCAGCGCACGCTGCAGCCGTCCGGGTCTCTCTGCAGGCGCCGTCATCACGGCGCGACCCGGAACGCGCCTTGCGCGCGCTTTCCCTCTTCAAATACCGGCGTCTTTCTCCATTCAGACGCTGGCTATAATCCTTTGTGGGCGCCTTGCAGCTTTCTCACTCTGGCAACTCTCCGGCTCCTGACCTGCGTTTCCTGCGGCAGTTTCCTCCCTGCATCATCCGACTCCTGGTTACTTAGGAGCTGTTCCTGTCAGAATCCTGTGGTATCGTTCCATACCTCGCTTGTGCCTATTTTTGCTGTATCTCAGTTTATTTTGTTGTGTACATTTAGCTCAGTATATCTTAGGGTTATTCTGGTCACCTTCCCCTTTAGGGTTCCCCCTTCCCGGGGCCCCCTGTCTCAGCTACCGGGGTATTAGTTAGTTCTCCTCTTGTCCACCTGTTACCTCCACCGGAGAGTTTGGAATTCACCTGCGCTAATGGGAAAAAAGCTGCTCAATAGAAATACTGGTAAAATAAGAAAAAAATGAGCGCTAATTGGAGAGGGTAGATTGTAAATAAGAAAAGAATATTTTGAGATAGGCAATGAAATTGTAAGAGTATGGTTATGAAATAAATGAAAAGCAGGAGATTTTGAGACAAGCGGTAATAAGTATTGTAACAAGCGGTAGTTAGGTAGAAAGAATAGGAGAAAGTAAAAATAAATGGAAAGGCACCTGTAAAGAAAAAGCGGTTAATAGATAATGTTTACACTCCTTTATGGAAGTGTTTTTAAGTCCGTGGTGAGACCTGTATCTTTCCCTACCTCTGACCAGACGCTCGCGTTCAAGCTGCAGCGTGTGTGGAGCGGGCGGCGGTGATGTGAAAAGCCGCGTCTGTCTGTGCTCCGTTACAGCGTGTCAGCCTGTCAGCGTGTCCGACTTTGCTGGATGTTGTACTTCGCCGGACTTAGGCTGGGAGACGGGGTGAAGGCAGTCAGGTCTTCTCTTTTTCTTCACGGTGTTTTGCAGGGATCAACGCGTTTCATGCGGCAAGCGCACTTTTTCTTGAAAAAGTGCGCTTGGCGCATGAAACGCGTTGATCCCTGCAAAACACCGTGAAGAAAAAGAGAAGACCTGACTGCCTTCACCCCGTCTCCCAGCCTAAGTCCGGCGAAGAACAACATCCAGCAAAGTCGGACACGCTGACAGGCTGACACGCTGTAACGGAGCACAGACAGACGCGGCTTTTCACATCACCGCCGCCCGCTCCACACACGCTGCAGCTTGAACGCGAGCGTCTGGTCAGAGGTAGGGAAAGATACAGGTCTCACCACGGACTTAAAAACACTTCCATAAAGGAGTGTAAACATTATCTATTAACCGCTTTTTCTTTACAGGTGCCTTTCCATTTATTTTTACTTTCTCCTATTCTTTCTACCTAACTACCGCTTGTTACAATACTTATTACCGCTTGTCTCAAAATCTCCTGCTTTTCATTTATTTCATAACCATACTCTTACAATTTCATTGCCTATCTCAAAATATTCTTTTCTTATTTACAATCTACCCTCTCCAATTAGCGCTCATTTTTTTCTTATGTTACCTCCACCGGTTGGTTGTCGCCACCACCTAAAACGCTTTGGAGGGCACCGGAGTTGCACAGGCTTAACCCGTGCTTCAAACGTGGCTGCCGTGCGAGAAGATCTAGGGCTCCTGCACCCTCCGGTGGACCTATAGGGCGGCAACAGAGTCAGCGGCTGAGACAGACTCTCCCTTTCCCCACTGACCTATCCACTCTGGTCAGTTCCCTGTCCACTCCTGTTGGCCTCATCGGGTCCTGACCTCTCATGCCCTTTAGTCTCGGTGTAACGATCAGATCAGGTGATCGATCAAATTAACGTATGCCTCCTGTTATGATTATCTGTCCGGTGAATGTATGTCTGATATTGGTGTAATAGTTATGTCTCCTGTGAGTATTGGAATCAGGACATGTCTTGTATGTAAACTGTAGGTGACCCTGGTTTGAGTTTGAGGCCTGTATTCCCTCAGTGTGACATCCTGTGGACTCCTCCGGAGTTAGGATGTAAGATAAGATCTGAGCCCCTCATAAACCATGGTCCAGAAGAAGAGGTTAGAGAGTGTCCCCTTCCTTCACATCTCTTATCAGTGGGTCTGCTATGCAAGGAAGGAGGATCAATCACTTTGAAAACAGCAGACTGTGAAGATATATTGCCAGGGACCTTCCACACTCCTTCAGCATGGAAAGAGTGGAATCCCAAGGGTGGGAGGGATGAGGGAGTCTGCAAGGTATAACTAAGACCTTTCTCCCTATAGTCAGTGTCACTACCTGGGGGTCTAGCAATCAGGCTGTAGGCGACGAGAGATTTCTTGTGGAGAACCCCCCCACTTCAGGATTGTAAGATACGGTTCTGTCTTTTTTACCTTTTTATTTTATTTCTGAAATTGCATTTTTAAAACTTGTGTGTACTTTTAAAATCACTGTAAAATCTTGTAACTATTTTCTAAAGCTCTGTAGTATTTCTAGGAATAAATAATACATATTCCCAGTTCTGGTTCTGTGTTCTTAAGACTCATTAGCCTCAGGAGAGAAAGGCTGGAAAACGTTACCATTGTTATCTTGTATTGTGTGGTCAGGGGCGAGCCAAGCCGCCCCTTGCGCAGTTTCAGGCGCTAAAATCAGGTTTTGGCTGGTGGCAGTGTACCTCAAGGAAAGGACCCGAGTGTCCTGAGTGAACCCCAGTCACGGCCGGCGCTGCTCAGATTGACGTATCGGAGCAGGCGACCGGTGGGTCCGTGACATTTGGTGGCAAGCGGTGGGGTGGAGAATTCATTTTTCTCTTTAAGAACTTAAGTGAGTGTGGGTAGAATTTTGTGAGAAATACCCACATCACCAGAATCAGAACTCAGAGCTTTACTATAGTTTTAAAAGTCACACAGTGGATGCAATTTCTGTTCCCTCCCTTCTCTTGTTTTTCTTTCCTATCATTTTATTTGACAAGTGTGAGACTCAGGATGGCTGATTACCAGCAGATGAGGAGAGATGACCTGGCGGTCGTGTGTGTGCAGAGGAATATCCCTTGGTCTGGCCAGAGTAGAAAACGTATGATTCAGGCACTAGTGGATGCCGATCGGACTCTAGCTGCTGGAGGAAACCAGTCCATGGACAATCCTACCCCAGGGGCTCAGTCAGCACTGGACAGTACAAACGATTCCGCGCCAGGGTCAAACACTTCTGCTGGACCCAGCAAGTCTACACTGCAGAGCGACCTTCTAGCTGCTAGCAGGCAATTGAAGGATGTGAACCCCGTATTCGCTTTGCAGCTGGTGCAGTTCTGCCAAGGCATTGTCGACAGAGAGGCTGCGGAGCGCAAAGCCATTGTCGACAGAGAGGCTGCGGCGCGCAAAGCCGTACGAGAGGCTGAGGAGCGCAAAGCCGTACGAGAGGCTGCAGAGCGTCAAGCCGAGCGTAAGTACCAGTTGGAACTGGTGAGGCTCAGAGGGCTGATCGCTGTTGGTGAACCAGTGGAGGATGATACAGGGCATCATGATGGCGAACCTTTACGTGAGACTTTATCTGCCGTGGCTACTGATTAGCAGGAGATGGGCTTCGTACTGAACTTTTACTGTCTGCGGAAGTAAATAATGTGTTGGATCATGGTGTGGACTCTGTTATCAATCATGGGGAGCCTAACAAGGGACAGAGGTCCCAAATGACCGCTGACGCGAATTTCACCGGACCGCGTCATGCACAGTTCCCTGTCTTGGAAGCAGACAGAGGAAGCCAAGTGAGTGTCAGCTTGGTTGTGAGTAATGAGCTGGCCCTGGACACTACAACCGATGCTCAGAGAGGTGACATCTCTGCTAGCACCAGGGAGACTGTAGGATGTGTGGCAGTCAGGGAGACTGCAGAGTACCAATCCCCTACAGCACCAGAAGAGCCCAGTGGGTATATTGACCCAGTGGAGGATGATGATATGTTTACCCTAATGAGCACAGAGGAACTAACGGAAGAATGCCAGCTGCAAGGTATCTCCTGCCACAACCATACTCGTGGGGAGATGATCACGCAGCTCACCCAGGCCAGGGACGATGAGTGCAATGCCTTCAGCCAGTATCGTGCAGCATTTCGTTTCTGGGGTCCATCCGCGTCTCCTTGGGTGCTGCTGAGAGAACTGGGACAATGTTACAAATTTGCGCAGCAGGAGGTCGATGCTTGGAGAAAGCTGGATACCCCATTTTGGGGAGATCAGTGCCGCCGGATAGGTGTGGAGTGGCGTCGCCTAGAACAGCTGCTGTTACCAGCTCTGAAAGCAAAGTTCCAGTTTAAACGGTTGAGAGAAGCAGAAGCTGAGGATGTCAGCAGCTTGCTCTCACCAGGGGTGCCCCACCAGGGCAAGGTGCCTCTGCCTACTACAGCAGTCATGGAACCTGCTCAGGAGACCTCACATCACAAGGCCCAGTTTAAACTGCTGGAAGATGTGAGCAGCATGTTCCCACCCGTTGCTCCAGATTTGTTGCCGGAAGAGGCTGGCTGCATAGTGAAAGTATGCAGGGGAGAGACTATGTCGAAAATAGGAATGGGACTTTCTGACTGTATGCACACAAGTATGTGTGGGACTACTGATGTGGGACTTTTATTAACTCCACACATATCTGTCACTAACCCTTCTGAACCATATGATGCATCTCAGGTAGTATGTAACCATGCTGAACATTGCAATGTTGTTATTTTGTGTGAAACTCCTGGGATGATCTGTGATAGTGCCGTACCTTCTGTAGAGGTAGGGGAGGGCGAGTTAGAGACAGGTATAGTGGGTAATCCTTGCCAGTTTGTGGGGTTAAACGAATGCCCTAATCTAGTTGGGAATGAGACACCCTCACTCACCAATGGTAGGAGTGCTGCCGGTGATGTCATTCAGGTTGCTGTGCTAGAAGTTAACCTTGTTCTTCCAGTGATGTCTGGTTGTGATATGGGGCCAGGGGACGCTAACTGCACAAATGGGACCGATCTGAGTTGGTTGCAGGCAGCGCATGTACCTGCCAATCAGTTAATGGTGACAACATGCTCAGATAACCCCATTCCTGCTCAGAGACAATGGGATCCAGATATAGTGTTTTTTCCATGGTTCAATTGTAAGCCAGCAGGATGGGTCCCATGTGTTGTGGAAGATGCACAGGCTAATTTTCAGGTAGTGCAAGATGCCTCCCCAGGTTATGACATTGATGTTACTGTTGATAATGTGATGTCTTGCTCTAATGTGGGAAATGTGGTACCAGGTATCATAAGTGTCCTGGTGGGTCCTGTGTGCACTGCAGACCTGTCAGATAGGGAGAGAGTGTCCCTTACTGCAGCTTTCCCCCCAAACCCCCCTCCTTACTGTAGCCACACAAGAATAGATACAGGAACACAGCAGGGGTTCCCTCCAGACACTGAGAATCCTCCAGAGAGTGCATTTTTCCAGCATCACTGGATAACGGATGCCTCTCCTGAGAACCTCAGTGGCACCACCCCAGGCACAGAACCTGCGGGTCTGGGAGGGAAGGTCAGGCTCAGGAAGGTGTCCTGGACTGACATGGAAAGCTTGACTTTCCACGCAGAACTGAGAATCAACCCTGCACAGGCTGCCCCATACCTGGGAAGTGGGAAAGATACCCCTAGGTACAGTGAGAGGGTTGTGTCAGGAATAGAGCCAGTGGCTAGTAGGGAAGCTGCTGTGTGTAACCCGAAGGGTGGGAGGGCCCGCGAAGCACAGGTAAACTCAGCTCCATTAACCTCAGGAAAGCTGAGCTGGGATGTTCCCAAGACAGGGGACAAGGACCTGCTGGTATTCCCCCTTGCAGAAACGTGCCCCCCTTCACAATTCACACACACAGACACAGAGAGCGAATCTCCTCACAAAAGGATGAGGTGTGAGGTGTTGAGTGAGTGGACCTTCCCCCCAGTGAAGGGGAGGGGGGGTCAGTCAGCTCAGGAGAGGTGCTGGGAAGACATGTTTAAGTCTGTATATAGTGCTGGGAGAATGCCCCACACCTGTGGTATAGTTAAACGTGCCGAGTTGCGAGTCCCAGGGGGATGGCCGTTTGGGGTGTGGAGGAATGGTCTGGTACTGATCTCAGTGAGTAAGGCCAAACTGCCAGCTGCAGGGGAGAATCCGTGTCCAGGAGTACGACGCACAGCTGTGGTGGGCTGTGTCAATATCAGCCGGGATGGACACAGCTCCCACTATATCAGTGTGCTCACAGACTATGGGTTCGAGGACACCTGTGTGCTTTTAGTTTGCCATCTCCTGCGAGAGGGACAGGGACTATGCCCATTGCCCACCCTAGCCACGGCTATGGCGTCAGGTGGTGCCATGACAGACGTCAAGTATAGTGAAGTGTTAGTACAGATCCCGCAGAATCAGTGGCAGTCTGTCTCAGCACAGAGACCACTGCTACCTGTCCAGGTGATGTAGTTAATAGCGCACTGATGAGACGGTGACGTGGGTCACCGCCTCTGTGCGCCATTTTAAAAGGGGGAGGTGTAACGATCAGATCAGGTGATCGATCAAATTAACGTATGCCTCCTGTTATGATTATCTGTCCGGTGAATGTATGTCTGATATTGGTGTAATAGTTATGTCTCCTGTGAGTATTGGAATCAGGACATGTCTTGTATGTAAACTGTAGGTGACCCTGGTTTGAGTTTGAGGCCTGTATTCCCTCAGTGTGACATCCTGTGGACTCCTCCGGAGTTAGGATGTAAGATAAGATCTGAGCCCCTCATAAACCATGGTCCAGAAGAAGAGGTTAGAGAGTGTCCCCTTCCTTCACATCTCTTATCAGTGGGTCTGCTATGCAAGGAAGGAGGATCAATCACTTTGAAAACAGCAGACTGTGAAGATATATTGCCAGGGACCTTCCACACTCCTTCAGCATGGAAAGAGTGGAATCCCAAGGGTGGGAGGGATGAGGGAGTCTGCAAGGTATAACTAAGACCTTTCTCCCTATAGTCAGTGTCACTACCTGGGGGTCTAGCAATCAGGCTGTAGGCGACGAGAGATTTCTTGTGGAGAACCCCCCCACTTCAGGATTGTAAGATACGGTTCTGTCTTTTTTACCTTTTTATTTTATTTCTGAAATTGCATTTTTAAAACTTGTGTGTACTTTTAAAATCACTGTAAAATCTTGTAACTATTTTCTAAAGCTCTGTAGTATTTCTAGGAATAAATAATACATATTCCCAGTTCTGGTTCTGTGTTCTTAAGACTCATTAGCCTCAGGAGAGAAAGGCTGGAAAACGTTACCATTGTTATCTTGTATTGTGTGGTCAGGGGCGAGCCAAGCCACCCCTTGCGCAGTTTCAGGCGCTAAAATCAGGTTTTGGCTGGTGGCAGTGTACCTCAAGGAAAGGACCCGAGTGTCCTGAGTGAACCCCAGTCACGGCCGGCGCTGCTCAGATTGACGTATCGGAGCAGGCGACCGGTGGGTCCGTGACACTCGGTGTTGCGCCAATCGACCGGTAATGATTACCAGCTAGGACCTATTCCAGTCTCATGGTGGGTCAGGTATCCTAGCACGTCTGAGCCGTGTCGACACAGTACCATTGTATTGGGTGGGTGCTCAGCGCCTAACAGTTACATTAGCTGACTTGTATGTTTAACATGAGTAAACATCTGGATCTGAAAGCATCCAACTTTTAATTAATTTAGGCTCTATTACATTGCCTGACTTTGCAAAATTTCCGACTTTTGCTAAAAAAAATATGTCATTTAACAAAATCATGCCAAAATTGGCTCCATATGTAACTACAGTTGAGTCTCCCTTATCTGTATATTCCAAAAACTGTGCTTTTTCAAAATATTTAGGGTTTTTCTGTTTTGTCAAACCCCCCCCCCCCCGCCTCTTTTTTCATACTTAGCTCATCACCCGGTGTCCATGGCAGCCATCGGAATCCTCTTCAGCGGCACCACTGGTCCCAAGGATGCATTGTGCAGGTGCACCGGTGACGTCACCGGCGCTCCCGTGCACTTGCGCAATGGACCCCTGGAACAGGAGATGCAGCTGAAGAGGATTCCAAATGTGCCCGTGGACGCCAGGGGACATTGTGGCTGTTGGGGGACCATCGGGGCACTGCTGGGGGATCAGGTAAGTATGAAAAAAAATCTGCAAAAATCCCTTAACCAAAATGCTCGTGGTTCCAAGCATTTCGGATAAGGGATACTCAACCTGTATTACATTTAGGAAAATGGTACATACTGTAAAGTGCTAAAAATATACATGCATCATTCATTCCTAATTAAAAAAAATAAAATAAATTAGTGGCATTGTTTATGATTTACCGTATTCAGTACCATGGACAGAGCCTGTATAGAGCATATAAGATGGAGCACTAAATCAAAATGCTTTCTACTAAACATTACTCTGAATGCTAAACAAAATCTGCAACTAGATTTAATTATAAAACAGAGCGCATGGAGCATAAATAATAACATCTGTAATTATAGCTAATGCATGCAATTAGTCTGTGCTCTGCACAATCAAATATGTATGAAACCAGGATTTAGATTCAGTTGGTTGGATCCTAATGATTTGGCTGTGAAGTGTAAACCAATCTTGCTATTAAAATATCCCCCCGCCCCCCCCCCCCCCCCCCCAAAAAAAAAAAAAATAGAAAAACAAACATTACAGAATCCAATCAAGTCCTTTTGTGAATTGTGGATTTGATACATCTCTGGATTCAGGTTCACTCACTAAACAGTGATTGTTAGCTGCTTAGCGAGCAGGTTAACGCCACTTGCTAAGACTTTTATTTCCGTTGGATTCCTTCCTAGCGTTTTTTTGGGGATGCTCATAAAACTCTGGGCATTTCCCTGCTGCCGCTGTGTAACTCACCAAAGCCATTCACTCCCGGGGACTGCACATACCTATCTTACCTATCTGATCGCTCTTTCAGTGTTCGTTTCTCTGACTCTGCCTCCTCTTCACTACCTCTGTCAGTCGGAGTTCCGTAAGGCTCAGTTTTAGGTCCTCTGCTTTTCTTAATCTATACTGCATCTCTTGGCAAACCGATCAGCTCTTTCGGATTTCAGTATCACTTGTATGTGGACGGTACTCAAATCTATCTATCAACCCCAGAGTTGTCACCAGTGGTCTTGGACCGTGTCTCTGAATGCCTCTCTGCCTTCTCATCCTGGATGTCTTCTCGCCACCTCAAACTCAATATTTCCAAAACGGAATTACTTATATTCCCACTGGCCAAGAACAGTTACCATCCTCAGATCTCCATAACTGTTGACAACTCAACAATCTACCCTACCCCACAAGCTCATTGCCTAGGGGTCACCCATGAACTGTCCTTTTTCCCCCACATTCAATCGGTCTCCAAATCAAGTTACATGCATCTAAAAAACATATCCAAAATACGACCCTATCTTACACAAGACACTACTAAATCTCTTATCCATGCACTCCCACATTGATTACTGCAATCGTCTCCTAACTGGTCTTCCCAAGAACCGACTCTCGCCACTGCAATCCATTTTAAATGCTGCTGCTATGCTGATCTTCCTTGCAAGACGCTCATCGTCTGCTGATCCGCTCTGTCAGTCCCTCCATTGGTTGACTGTATTATACTGCATTCAATATAAAATACTTCTACTCATATTTAAAGCTATTAACCATACTGCACCAGCATATATCTCTTTACTTATCACAAAATATCTCCCATCTCGACCACTCCGCTCTGCACAAGATCTGCGTCTCTCTTCTGCACGGATCACTAGCTCCCATTTACTATTACAGGACTTTTCATCGGGCTGCTCCGATCCTTTTGAATGCCCTTCCACGCACAATAAGAACAATAAGAACCTCCAAACTTTCAAGCGTTCCCTGAAAACTCACCTCTTCAGGCAAGCCTATCATATTTAAGTACCACACGCATAACCCTCTGAGGCACTTATGTATTATATAGCGTCCCTTCTGGACTTGCAACTTGGTGAGACTGTTATGCTATTACTGGTGGCTGTCCTTGTGTTTCCCTCCTATGTCTCTATAAATTGTAAGCCTGCAGCAGGGGCCTCTTACCTCCAAGTCTGTCTGTTGTTACCCAGTTTGTTTTATCACTGTCTACAATTGTAAAGCGCAACGGAATCTGCTGCGCTATATAAGAAACTGTACATAAATGAAAATACGCAAATGCGCGCATGTGTATATCCCCCACTATTGGAAAGGTCCTAAATGAAAAGTGAAAAGAGTAATTACTGTTTCCTTAACATAGCTTCCTGTTTCTTGCAATGTGTCACAATGACTTATTTGGTCCACTACAATCCTGAGCTTCTTTTCAAAGTTTAGCTTAATTCATCTTGAGGAAAAAGTGACTAATTACATGTCGGCTGTGCATTCTTACATCAATGGGCAGTATTCAATGAGGCTGATTCGCCAGGTTTTTATGGCGATTTTGTGCTGTAAGGCGAATTTCTGACTAAAATGGTGAATCACCCTATTCAATGACCAGATGGCGAATACATTTCAAGGTTTTTTTCGCCATGATTCACCGAGTAGCAATCGCTATCTTTTTATGGTGAAGTGGAAGGTGAACTTTTAAAATAGTGTTTTGTTTTTTACAATTGGTGTCAAAAAATCTGGAATTTTATTCTGAGGAGGGGCATGCTATTTTTATTCATGTGCTGTAAGCACATGAATATATATTTAATTAATTTTTTTTTTTTTTTACACAGACCAGCCAGCAGGGGGCCGGAGCCGAGCAGCTCATTAGATATTCATATATTCACTTCACCCGATCATTACATATGCATGATCGGGTGTAGTGAATATACCCGGTCCCCTGCTGGCACCCCCGGGGGGCACCCTGTGCTGCCTGGCACCCGGGGAGCCCACCTCCCCCCCACAAACGTTCTGGGGCAGACAGGGAGACTTCCATCTCCCTACCTGCCGCCGTCCTCAGGCTCCCTGCGGCGTCCGCCGCAGGAGCTCAAATTCGCCGTTCAGGGGAAGCGAGCCCCTGATTTGTTGAATACCGAAACCGGCGAGGCTCAGGAACGCAGCGAGCAGTGGCGAATGTGCAGCGAATCCTAAACAGGATTCGCTGCACGTCGCCAGTATTCACATTGAATACTGCCCAATGTGTACAGTGTGTCTGGATTCATTTCATTAGGTTGCACTGATAGTTGATCTGCTTTAGCACACAATTACATTTAGTTGATGTGGTGTTAAAATTACTGTAAAACAAGAACACAATAAAACCAGCAAATCTATTTTGTGTTTTTCAAAACACTGATTAATACAGCTGCTTCTCAAGCAGGAATCATTGGGGACTCTTTTAGAGTACAAATACAGTGTACAATATGTGTTTTGCATTTCAATCCATGATGTTACTGTAGAACAAATGTTTGGGAAAAACCAGGCTGTAATAAATATTTACCGAAAGTGAAGACTCATTTTTCAATCATTTAACGTTCTGCTGAAATACAAAATAAGGCACACGCTGCCAGATGTTGATTATCACAAGCCAAAAAACCCCCACACTTTTCGGAGTACCACTACTTCTAAAACATATACAGTACTGTGCAAAAGTGTAAGGCAGGTGTGGAATGAATGCAAAGTCAGACGTGCATGCAGGGGGGGGGGGGGGTTCCAAGTACCTGGAAACCCCCTGCCTGCCGAATCATCGGAACAGCAGAACAAAATACAGTATATCGATTTTTTAAATTTTATTCAGTGATATTGAGTGGCCGACCACTAGGCTGCCTAAGAAAGCTGCAGTGCGTTTCTCCTCTCAGTCATTTCCCTTCCCAGCGGGCTTAGCAGCAGGGCAGGGCTGGCCGGAGGCAGAGACTATCCTCCTGACTGACAGGTTATTTATTATTGTTTATTTACAGTTTCTTATATAGCGCAGCATATTCCATTGCTCTTTACAATTGGAAACAACAGTAGGTTGGTGCAGCAGCGCAGAGGCACAGAGTCTCTCACAGTGGGCCTTATTCTGGTTGCGGCGGCCAAACGTACGTACGTTCCGTATCAGCGTAAGTTTACCGTACGCGGATGTTGAGCGAAAGTCCACCCACAAAACATCCGCATACGGACGGCCACAAACACCGACAAAGGGGAGTGGCGTACACTTGAGTGTATGCCACCGTACACGGACGGATCACCGCTTATACACAGACAACTGGCGTACAACAGAGCGTACGCCACCGTATATGGACGTGACTCTTCCGTTTTCACACCGACATCTTATGGCTATCTGAGCGTTCGCCACCTTGTATGGACGGGTCTCGCCTGTTTTCAATGGAAAACTCAGCGTATGTCACCGATCGTGAGAGTTAGCGTACGTCCGTGCACGCTGGCATACCCTTCACATATATGGCCCTCATAATCTAGCCTTTCAACTATGATTAAGACAATTAAATGATTTATTCTAATTGTTATTCAATTATTGTTTTATGTTACTTCAATTATCTACCTTAATGAACACCCTAATAAAAATACATTTTACCCCTCCTTACAGGTATATTTTTTATGTTCTAATGTTGCATTTTATTCACTATCTATGTGTCCCCACATTGCTTTTACTTTTAAATAAAGTCATGGTGTTGTTTGTGTGTATGTACTGAATTATGTCCATAATTAGTTAGATCCGAATTTTTAATATGTATACCTACCCTAATGTTATGTGTGATGTTTTAATCTAACAACATTAAACATTCATGCATTTTCACTATGTGTTATTTAACTCAAAAACACACACATTCACACATCAATCGTTACCCCTCACCTCAAATTACAAATATAACTGACATTACACATCTGTATGTACCTGCCCTTACAAACCCTCAAACATATTTATGATTAACAACACAGGCAACTTCTAACTGTACAGAAATTTTTATTTTTTTTAAACAAACATTAAAACTTGAAAAGAAAAATTAAATGAGGACCTTCAGTTGCCCAAAAAGAATATTTAAATAGAGGAGGGTCAGGAAGATTTCCCTCATTATCCGTGCCACCTCCTCCTGGTGCTGTTCAGTGTCTGTAGTGAAGGGAAAAAAAACAAAAAAAATTATATATAATACACACAAATGTTTGTTGTATTTTAACATAATACCAAGTTGTGAGTTAAGTGTGAAGGCCACATACATTTGTCAACTACATTGAAGATGGGTCTGCTGTAAACACGGTACTAAATTCTAATCTTTTTACACACACATACTGTACATATTACATAACATTAAATAAATTCCTCCTTCTTGGATGAATGTATGCTGTATCCCAATTGGGAGGTTTGTGCTGGGGGACTCACCTCTAACCTCACAATTAGGCTGTGCTATTTAAGGGTAATGACATTGTTGCGGCTTAAGCACTCCTTACTATTTAAAATGTAGGACATTGCTGTACAAATTATAGGCCTACAGCTATTTTTGAAAAGCATGCATCCGCATGGCCTCACACACTATTAATAAAACAATCTATAAATTAATGTTACACATCATGCTGGGAAGTGTAGTTACACAACAGCTGGGCCCACATAACTTCAACACCACTACTGTAGGATATGTCATTGGATGTACTGTTATGTCAAATACTCAAGGGGTGAGGCGTCGCCACACTCTGAAAATACACCAAGGGGACCCTTGTTCCTGGAGGAGGACAGGCCACAGCTATGGCTCTCACTGCATTGATATGTTGCAACTAATGATGATGTTGGATACACATATGTGGTTGTTGTGATTGTTTATGTGTAGAAATGTTTATGTAAACATTTGGCACATTGTTTACATACGGCTACTTCTGCCATCTTGTTCTTCACTGGATGGGTGTCCAGTAGCAGGTGACTGGCTGGCGGCAGATTCCTGGCTGGCAGCAGATGCCTGGCTGGGGGTGGGTGAGTGGGTGGTGGTGGGTGAGTGGGTGGGGGTGGGTGAGTGGCTGGGGGTGGGTGAGTGGCTGGGGGTGGTTGCCTGGCTGGCAGCAGATGCCTGGCTGGGGGTGGGTGAGTGGCTGGGGGTGGGTGAGTGGGTGGGGGTGGTTGCCTGGCTGGCAGCAGATGCCTGGCTGGGGGTGGGTGACTGGCTGGGGGAAATGGAGGGGGAGATGGTATGGGTACCAGCAGGCCCCAAGGTGGTCTCAACCAAATCCTCCTCCTGCAGCTGGACCTCCTGCAGCTGGGCCTCCTCTCTGGCCCTCATGCGTGCCCTTGCGTGTGCTGAAATGTTCATGTTGATGGTATCGATATTGAATGTTGCGTTTCATGAAAAGAAGTGAAAGAAAAAATTACATTAGTCATGGTCATATAAATATAAATTATACATTTACATTTAGATTTAAAATTTTCTGTGAAAAATTTAAGATCTGCTACACACAAAATCCAAACTTACCCCTATACACCCACATACACCCACATTCTCATGCACATTTTAAAAGTAATTCCTGAAAGCATTGCTAAAAAACGCATACATATTTGAGATAAAATATATACTTACATCGGCAAATATGCCGCCGAATTGTGCATAGAAGCACTGGCTGGCGGCAGGGCAGGTCCGACCAGCGCCTCTCCACCTGACCCAGGCTTCTATGGACGTGGGTCCTGGCGTAAATTAAGCGCCAGGCAGCGTTATAAGCCCGGCGCTTCTCCATATTGGAGACATAAGGGCCCCTGGCCCCCAGGCGACGGTCCATAATATAGACCAGGGCCAACAGTTCCTGGGTGGAGAATGGGGCAGCCCGTGTCAAATACATATTGGCAATGGCGCAGATATTAATTGCAGGTACATATATAACTTTTGGTGGTTGCTGATTGGTCTAAAACCTTGTTTTTTTAGTGTAAACTTTATTAATCCATCTTACATGAACAATATTTATGCGAATAAAAACTTTCGCGGACCGTTCCGATATGCACACCATAACATACATTATGCTTTCAATGTAGAGACACGTACTGTATATATACAGTGTGCGTAAAATTATACACGCAACCATCTACTAATACACACGCTTATAACAACGCACATACAACATGTTGGTGTATGACAAATTAATCCTCATTACAAATGTAAGGAAAGCATTGTAACGTTGGTATGTTTATACATTTGTTTAAGAAAGCATACACGTACTCCCACAGAAACCACCTGAAAACAATCATCATTGGAGTGACATGTGCACACATTTAACCATGTAGCACACAATGGTCAACAACCTGTGTATGTGCATGTACAGGTGAATGCTCAGGCACGTGGAGACCTGCGTAATTTAAGCGGTAATTATCTGCCAAGATCATTGGCGGGAATTATCGGCGGGAAATATCTGCGAAAATTAGCTACTACATTGGGGGGGGGGGGAATATACGCCCCTTTTTCAAGGCGTTAGTTTTGAATATAAATATCCAGTCAGATGCAGCCCATAATTGCTGCAAACATGTCTAGCTCAGATGATTCCGCAGCTGAGGACGCTCTACAAAGAGCAAGAGCAGAATCCCTGCTTGAAAGTTTGAGGCAGAGAGAGCAGGAGCGGAGAAGGAGGGCCCAAGAGCAAGGGGTCCCCTCACTAACAACGCCACCGGCTCCACAAGGGCCAAGCAACCAGCCAGAACAAGAGGTTGCATCTCTCCAAACATGTGTGACCCAGCAGCTGCATGGTGAGAGAACTGGGGCCACCAGAAATCGACCTGCACCATCTAGGGCGAGTACTGAGCAGGATACTACCACCAAAAAGCGAAACCCTGCATTTCAAGAGGCAGAAATGAGAATTTTAGTGCCCAGAGCAAGATAATTGATTGAATTACCTACCAGGAAGCCGGTTGCCAGTGCAAGGAGAAAGCTTTGGGAGAAGATCACAGAGGAAGTGAACCAGGTGAACCTGGATGCTGTCATTTCTGCATAGTGACATATGTATGTGCATTTAGTGGCCTAATGAATGAGATGAGACACTGAAATGCCTCATAATGGAGACATTAATGTGTGTATGGGAAACTTATGCATAAAAAACATAAAAACACCCACACTAGGAAATGTAAGGTAGTAATGATGTTCACTAGCACAGTGGTGCACATATCTCATGTTGTTGTTTTTTTTAATTTGTAGGTGGTCAGACTTCAAAACTGTACTGAAGAAGAAGATGACTGACCGGTACAACCACAGCATGTCCACCGGGAGGGGGCCTATCAGGGGCGTAACTATAGCACCACAGCCCCCGCGACCGCGGGGGGGGCGCTGTGCATGTGCGGGCGCCGGGGGCTGCAGTGCTATAGTTACACCCCGCCGCCATCCCCCGCAGTCTTTACTAACCTGTCAGTGTCTTCAGTAAGCGCTGGTCCCGGCTCCCTTCTTCTGCTATGAGGACCACAACAAAATGTCCGCCCCCATTTAGCAGACAGTTCTCTGAAACTGTCAGCTGCATGGGGGCGGACATTTTGTGGTGGTCCTCATAGCAGAAGAAGGGAGCCGGGACCAGCGCGTACTGAGTGTAGGTAAGACTGCGGGGGATGGGGGGGATTGCATGGGCGGCGTTGCGGGGGTTGGTGCGGCGGGGCGGGCGCGGGTTGGTGCCGCGGGGCGGGCGAGGGTTGGTCCGGCGGGGCGGGCGGGCAGAGGTTGGTGCGGCGGGGTGCGTGGGTGGGCGCCCTCCCTTTAACGGCGGGGGGGCGCCCAAAAGCTTGTTACGCCACTGGGGCCTATGCCAGAGAGTTTGGAATATACCCCCCTGGAGCAGGACTCATTGGATGTGATTGATGTGGGCGAGGTCAGGGGGTATCCAATATGGATAGTGAGCTCCCGGCGGAGGTCTTTGCTGCTGCTTTTAATGGTAAGTCACAGTAATGCATTGTATTTGGTAAGAGAGATTTTTTGTGTAAGTGATGGTGACATTGTATTAAATTTTTATCCTAGAAGAAGCAGAAACACATGATGAACCGGCAACATCTTTCTCTTCAGAGCCACAAGTGGAGCAAGTGGTCCAGCCTCCACCAATACGCCACCCCCATTCACTGGCCTCATATGATGTCAGGTTGTTGGAGATGCTGGACAAGATCGAGCAGCATGGGATGGAGGCTGCTTAACGTCAGCATCAGTTGGTTGAGTTCATTGGGATTTGGAAGGAGACAAACACCCAGCAGTTTGAGGCCTTCCAACGCCAGAATGACATTCTGGCGGCTGGCATGCAAAGCATTGCCCAACAACTCAGCCGCCAGAATGACAATCTGGCGGAGCTGCTCACCACCGCCAGGTCCCAAAGGGACAAACCCCCATCTGCTGGCCCACCCCAAGCTGCTCCACAAGCTACCACCTCTGCTGACCCTCCTCTGTCCACTGGGGCAAGACGGCGCAAGCCTTCAGTGCCAAAGGCCCCTGTCCCCAAGGCCCCATCCAAAAAGGGGAAAAAAGGGCCAAAATAATGACACCTGTGTCACTTCCTCTGTGTTTGGACCCCAAATTTTTACATTGCACTGGACATCCACTTCCTGAGTTGGCCATCTATCCATTTTCTTGCAAAGGGCAGTAAAGTGCTTATTGTGACCTCTTGAAATGCAGGTTTTATTTTTGGTGGTGTGTATCATGCTTAGTATTCTCCCTGGTTGTTGCAGGTCGTATTCTGGTGTCCACATTTCTTTCACCATTGCATTTGCAGGGTAACACATGTTTGGAGATATGCAACCTCTTGTTCTTGCTGATTGTTATTTTTGTCAATATTTTATATTTTAATTTTATTTATGATATTAAATTGTCAAATAAGCTGTGATGCTGAACAGCAAATAAATTTAATTTCACAATTAACACACCATTGTTGTATGTGTAATTTCTTGTGTCAAACAAATAATACATTTATGTGTACTTACTGACCAGGGTATTTTTGTGCATTTATTGAAGTGTTGTAGAAGTTTCCCATGTGTAACCCTCTCCATGGCCATTCACATGTTCCTATCCAACTTTTCCCTGCTAATTAGTTTGTGTCAGCACATGTGCAGAGCAACTTAATAGGTGAGAAAGCAGTTTCTGTGCAGGTGAGGTAACTCCTACATTAGTAGGTAAAAGCAGGTCCAGAACAATGATCTCGTCATGGAGTGGGTGAGGTAGGCAAACAGGGATCAAAATGTACATTTGTGTAGGAATGCATATGTGTCCTCCTTAAAAAACCAGTCATGTGTTGGTACAGGTATGTTAAAGATGTGTGAGTCGACCAAACATGATAAAATTGCTTGTGAACAAACATGTTTAAATATTTTAATATATATGATTTTTCGGTACTTATGTAGTATCTGGGCTGCCGATTTTTTGATTGTATGCCTTAAGTTAAGGCATACAATCAGATGCGATGCGATGCGATATCGCATCGCATCGCATACGATGCGATGCGATGACCCGATTTTTCCATAGGATTCAATGTTAAAATGGACTGAGTCCATTTTAACATGGAATTCAATGGGAAAAAGGGGTCCTTTTCATACCCCTACTATCCAAGTGGGCATGGAGTTGGATATAAACCTGTGGCGAGCGTAGCGAGCCACCGAGCCCGAAGCGTGGCGAGCGAAGCGAGCCCCGCGAGGGGACGGTATTCTGTGTCCCCTCGCGGGGCTCGCTACGCTCGCCACGCTTCGGGCTCGGTGGCTCGCTACGCTCGCCACAGGTTTATATCCAACTCCATGCCCACTTGGATAGTAGGGGTATGAAAAGGACCCCTTTTTCCCATTGAATTCCATGTTAAAATGGACTCAGTCCATTTTAACATTGAATCCTATGGAAAAATCGGGTCCATCGCATCGCATCGCATCGCATCGCATGCGATTTGGTCGGGTGCGATGCGATGCGATGGACCCGATTTCAAAATCGGCAGCCCAGTTACTACATAAGTACCGATTTTTCAGTGTCATAAGCAGATGTAGGAATCCTTTGTTAGACAGATGTGATTGCAATAATGTGATTGGTGGCATTTTACATCCAGAGTGTAGTAAAATCCAATTCATAGCAGATCAGAAAGTGGTAGTTATGTATTTTGGGTACTATACAAAGATTGTGTGCAAAATAGTGGCCATGGCCTTAGAACATTGCTGCCACATCCTTGTAGCTCTTAGATGTGGTTTATGTATTTTTATCAAAATGAAAAAAAAATTGTTTGTATTAGAGTGAAAACGTTGACACATGTCGACTTGTGTAGATTGAGTGTGCTGCTGTTTAAAGTATATGAAAACACTTACTGAATGTGTGTAAATGGTTACCAAATAACTACCTTGGCATATATAAGCAGGTCTTAAAAAGAATCTTAACTAAAATGAAACCACTCTTTACATGTATAGAAGTGTAGAAAGATATGCTTCCAATGTGTTTGAGTGCTGTGTGTGGCTTGCAGGTAGTGAAATAATGGTTTGGACTTAATAGGCTGCAGCATTGCTTATTACATTCAGGTGTATGTGTTTGAGTAGTAATTAGCGTTAATTAGCAGACCCAGGCGTCCCCTCTCATGCGGTATCTGTAGGGGTGGTCTGGAGGTGGCGGTGGCAGCCGCCTGTTTTTTCTCCGAAATGCACGTTGCTTTCGCCGTTCGAGCGGTTGTAGCAGCGTACATTTTTTGTGCACACCCCCGTGTACGCCCATGTTTACGCCCAGTTTTCCTCATTATTTCGGCCGCTCCCCTCAACACGCCCCTATGCCGCCCACAATGACCGTACTCTCGCGGACAGGTTTTTTCGCACGGAAAGAACCGTCCGTGAGCGTTGTGGAGTCGTCGCGCCTGCGCATTGCGTAAGATACGCATGCGCAGATAAAAAAAAACCCGGAACGTACGCTTACGGCCCAGCCGCCCGAACCAGAATAAACCCCAGTGTTACAGAGACCCTGCTCCCCTCCAAAAATGGCTGCCGCCATTGAGAAGACATGCTAGAAGTACTCCTACACCTCTAATGACTGTATTCTCTGCTGTGGCGGCCATCTTTGGAGGGGCGCTGGGTCTCTAATACTCTCAGAGACTCTGTACATGCTTGCTGCCATAGGGGTTAAATGCTTGTTGCCACAGGGGAACACATACTTACTGCCATAGGGGTTAAATGCTCGTTTCACAGGGGGAGATCTCCCCTCCCCCCTTCAATTGATCTCCCCCTGTGCAACGAGCATTTAACCCCTATGGCAGTATGTATTCTCTTGTGGAAGCAAGCATTTAACCCCTATGGCAGCAAGCATGTACAGTATTTCCACCTCTCGCAACGAGCATAACTTCCTACCTGTGAGGGTTCTGTGTGCACATAAGCACTGGAAGAATAGTCATGCAAAAGATCCTGCAAAAAATATTATTTTGGCCTGAGATCATGGTAGCAGGTGTCGTGCATGCCCTGCCTGCCAAAGAACCAGCCTCCACCCACATGTCAGTGCATCCTTGGTTTATATGCCTATTATTTCTGTTCCTTTTGAAAGGATTGGAATGGATATAGTAGGGCCCTTTGACAAAACTGGCCATGGACACCAACATAAATTGGGTATACTCAATTATGCCACCAGGTATTCTGACTGAGGCCATTTAATTGTGGAACATCAAGTCTAGTACGATCACCCAAGAAATAATAATGGATATACCAAAGGAAATGCTTACTGACCATGGTACCCCCTTTGTGTCAAAACTTCTGAAGGATATGTGTAAATTGTTAGGTGTGAAAAAACTGACAACTTGGGTGAAATTTAATAGGATGAAAGATTGAGAAAGTGAGAGATTTGGTAAGAAATGTCCATTTTTTAGAGCAGCAATCCTTTACACTTCAAAATCAAACTGGTTTTGCAGTGTAAATGATTGCCGCTTTAAAAAAAAGGAAGAGATTTCTTACCATATCTCTCAGTTTCTGAATTACTTCCTATTAATTTCACCCTTTATGTGTATCATCCAAATACAGGTATCTTGGTTAAGAGGGTCAAACATACCCTAAAACAGATGATATAGCGGGCTGTAGCCCAAGACAAGCAAGACTATGGGTGAGATTTAATAGGATGAGATATTCAGAAAGGGAGAGATTTTGGAAGAAATCTCCAGTTTTTTTATATCGGCAATCATTTAAACGGCAAAATCAAACTAGTTTTGCAGTGTAAATGATTGCCGCTTTAAAAAAACTGGAGATTTCTTCCCAAATCTCTCACTTTCTGAATATCTCATCCTAGTAAATCTCACCCTAGGATCTTTTACTCCCATACTTAGGGTGAAATGTAATAGGGTCAGAGAATCAGAAAGTGAGAGATTTGGTAAGAAATCTTATTTTTTTTTTAAAAGCGGCAATCATTTACACTGCAAAACCAGTTTGAATTTGTACCAAATCTCTCGCTTTCAGAATCTCTCGCCCTATTACATTTTGCCCTAAATATTTGCTATTAGAGAAATGCCTCAAATATTTATAAAAAAAGTTGGTAGGGGACCAACTTGACCAAGCGCTGTGTATGCAGGGTAATGGAAGAGTAAGAATAAACAGAAAAGGAGACAGAAAAAAAGAAGGAAAGAACAAGGGAAAGAATATCCGCGAAGAGAACTTTTTAACTAAGACCTTGGAGAAAGTCTTGGTTAAAACTTGCATGGGGGTCCTGCCAAGATGAAGTCAGACCTGATAGCACTGTCCATACCCTTACCCTAATCATCTGCATCCACAGTAAAGATGGAGTCTCTTAGGTAAAATTGGTGGGGGCGGCTGCACGGTGAGATGTTGCATCACGTTCAGGCCGTTCTCCCTTTCTGGCAGACGCTCTTCCAGTGCGCTTCCTGGGGCGGTGGCGGCCAATGTTACATGCTGCTCGCTTAGTGTAATTCAGGGCCCGCTTCTTGGCTCTAATATTGCCTACGCTGTGCATACATACATATACTCACCTATCTAGGGTCCCCCGCAGGCTGGTCCCCTCCAAGGAGTACCTGTAACACAAAATTTATACCCACATCTTGCAGTAGATCAGTACTCTTCTCCAGTAGGCATCTGAGGGGTTAAAATAAAAAAAAAACAGTGGACTGAGGAGCCGAATGTGTGTTTACGAATGCGGCTCCTCACCGAGAATGGAGCTCAACCAATCAGGGCTGAGCTCCAGGGGAGCTCCGCACCAGATTGGATGTAGCTGCCCCCATAGACTAGACTATGGGAGATTCTCACACTAGAGCAGGCATGTACAACATTGGCCCTCCAGATGTTGTGAAACTACACATCCCAGCATGCTTTGCAATAGTTTTAGCATTCTCTAATAGCAAAACTGTGGCAAAGCATGCTGGGATGTGTAGTTTCACAACATCTGGAGGGCCAACGTTGGACATGCCTGCACTAGAGTCTGCAATTTTTTTATTTTAACTCCTTGGATGCCTACTAGAGAAGAGGACCGATTTACTGGAGGAGGTGAGTGTAAATTTATGTTCATCCACCAGATGTCACTTTTTAAAATCACCATTGCGCATGTGTGACGTCTCAAAAAATACAGTGCAGGAATGCTTTGGATCCACTTACGTCTTGGTGCGTCTTAACGTGCCATTCTTATCTCGCAACTAGGATAGTTTTTGATACACAGCACACCTGCTGAGTGAGGTCCTAAATAATTAGAATGAGAACCACTGATTTTTTAAATTGTTTCATTGGATGCGCTGCACGTCCAATGAGACGATTCTATAGCCGATGTCTCGTTACATTGAGCGTGTAACATTGCGCCACCGTACAGTGGATTGCTTAGTACTAACAGTGCGTTGCACTGTCGGAATGTGTGCGCCAAGCTTAAGAGGGGAGATGTATAAAACCTACTAAAGAGGACAAGTGAAGCAGTTGTCCATAGAAACCTATCAGCTTCTAGCAATCATATTATAGAATGCACTAAAATAACTGATACATAGGATCTAAATGTTTGATACATTTCCCATTAATACCCTTTTAAGTTACAATGTAGTGCTTAAAGGAACACTTGCCAAAATGACTGCTGCCAGGAAGAAATGGCACCAATTAGGCCACATTTTTCTACTCGCTGTTTTATCTCCCATACAGGGCTCAGGATACCCTTGCTGGGACACTGCCAGGACAGAGAGGCATATATGAGGCATGTATATACAATGGGGTAAATTTACTAATGCTTCTAACAATGAAAAGAGTTGGGATGACATTCTATGGAATGAGAAAAATAGACTTTTGCGAATTTTCTCGCAAAAACGGCCGAAATCGCATTTTTTTACATTTTCGCATATTTAATGAGGTCCGAAAATGTGAAAAAAATGCGATTTTTGCCAACAAGTGGGACACACTGGAAATGCGATGGCTGCTTTTCGCAGCACATCGCATCCAGATGTTTTCACATGGAAAAGTATACAAATCGCATATTTAATGGTATGCGATTTGTATAAAGTGTGACTATAATTCGCCCAAAAATCAGACCAGGTTCTGATGGGCGAATTAGCCTGAACCCTGCGCCTCTTCAGTCCGAGAGCCGGTACCACAGCAGCCGGGAGCAGCGCGTCTGCCGGAGAGGATGCCGATGTCGTCGCCGGGGACCAGGTGAGTAGGATTTCCTTCCTCAGGTACCCCTGTGGACTTCATCGGATCCTGGACCCCGGACCAGCCCCGGAACCCCAGGACCAGCCCCGGAACCAGGACCAAGGCCCCGGAACCAGACTCTTCAGCCCTGGAGCCCCGGACCCAGGGACCGACCTACGGGCTCAAGGTAGGTATGTATCAGTATGTGTGTGTTATGTGTGTATTAAACTTTTATTTTACAGGGTGTCAGTGTGTTTTTGTTAACTATTTTTTGTACTGTAGAACTACAAGTGCCAGCGGGCCCTTTAATGCCCCGCATGCTGGGACTTGTGGTTCTCCAAGTCCCAGCATGCGGGGTAGGCTTGCTGGGACTCATAGTTCACCAGTAGAAAACAATAGTTTATCTTCTTTTTTTTACACAATCCATCAGCCCGATGCCCACCGCCCAGGGGCATCGGGGACAGCCCTGGACTTTCAGCATGGGCTGGTAAGTCCTGGAGGGGGGGGACCCCTTCATTGGGGGGGTACCCACTTCCCCAGGACCCCTGCCCATGCTGACCAGCCACGGGGATAATGCTTTGGCCGCGGGACCTTATATAATAAGTGTCCCCCGGCTGTGGCATTACCCTGCTGGCTGGTTGGGTCCGGTGCTGGTTCTTAAAATAGGGGGGACCCCTAGTCATTTTGTCCCCCGTATTTTGGGAACCAGCGCCGGATCTTGAGCCTGGTGCTGGTTTCATTAAATCAAGGGGACCCCTATTTGTCGGGGACCCTGATTTTATGTCACCAGCACCGGCTCAATGAGCCCGGGGCTGGTTATGCTCTGGCGGGGGACCCCGCGCTCGTTTTTTTTTTTTTTGCGCTTTCCTGCAAACGTGCGATTTTCAGACATGAAAATTGCACGTTTTCAGGACTAAAGACATCGCACCACCTCGCACTATTCGGCCTGTTTTTCACATCTCATTAAATATGAAAAAAACGGGCCAATCTTGCGATTTTAAAAAGGGCGAAGTGGTGCGATAAAAAAAAATGCGCATTTATGACAATCCATAGAATGTCACCCTTGATGTTGCCCAAAGCAACCAATCAGATTCTGTCAATTTTTCCCTCTATTGTATCCTAGAAAATGATAGGCAGAATCTGATAGATTGCTATGGGAAACATCACCCGTTTTGGTACTTCATCCTCTTTTGCGGCCACTGATTTATGTGCCGCAACGGTTATTTTCGGCAGGGATCACCGAAAATAAGCAATTACAGTTTGTTAATTGGCATAAATAATAAAGCAGAGTACAAGAAGTCATTAAAAAAAATATATTAATTTATTAACACTGAACACATTTTTTTATTTATCCTAAACTGAGGATAAACAAATTATTTAATTTACCACAAACTGAGGAAGATGCAGTAACTTTCTTGAATAAAGAAACATTTTAAACACAAATGAGAAAATGTGCAAATGAGCCACGAGGTGAAATAATACATGTCCAGAAACATGTTTGGCGTTACAACAGAAACCAGCAAGAAAAAAAAGCAGTATCAGGTCAGGAATCTTTGCGCACCACCACCCTGGGTCCATGCCACCATTTATTACCTTACGTACAGTCAGGGCTATTTTTGTGCAGGCTCTAGCAGGAACTGTGGCCCTTATTCTAGTTCACTCTTTCTGACAAAATATTTCTTAGATGGACAAAACCATGTGCACTGCAGGTGAGGCAGGTGTAAAAGCCCACCCAAATCGAAAAGTAACACCTGCCTCACCTGCAGTGCACATGGTTTTGTCCATCTAAAGGTACGTACACACATACAGATTTTCTGTCTGATCCATCTGGTGGGAACAAAAACCTGAAAATGTATGGGAGCATATGAAAATCAAAAATTTCCAACCAAATGCAGGAAAACAGAAAAAATATATGTCTTAATAATTTTTTTATATCAGAATGATTAAACAATTTGTCTGACTGATCACTGTCTGTTTTCAAGTGTTTGGGAACAATTTTTTGATTGTCAGTTGCTCCTATACATTTCCAGGTTTTTGTTCTCACCAGATAGATCAGCCAGAAAATCTGTACATGTGTACGCACCTTAAGAAATATTTTGTCAGAAAGAGTGAACTAGAATAAGGGCCACAGTTCCTGCTGGAGCCTGCACAAAAATAGCCCTGTGTACAGTTGTGGCGAGCGAAGCGTAGCAAGCCACTGAGCCCGAAGCGTGGCGAGTGAAACTTTACTAAAGGTAATAGATGTTAGTGTGGACACAGGAGGGTGGTGTGAAAGTACCTTTAGTGGCCAGACCTCAGCAATTGCTTTCAGAATAGCTGTGAAAGCATCCTCCGCTCCAAAGCCTCTAGAGCAGATTACGGTTCCCTCGCCAAAAATCCTTACATAGCGGTTAAGTAGCGGCTAACTTAATTGGCGTAGCGATGGCCGCAAAGATGAGAAAGTACACGTTTTCATGTTTAGAAGCTTTAGTGGGGGACGCAATGCTCTGTTCCTCCACCCCCTCTAAATGTATGATTGCCATCACCTGTGTTGAACCTGGTCAATTGAATTAAAAGGCGTTTCACAACAGGTGATGCAATCATAAATTAAAAGGGAAGTCCAGAAACAGAGCAATCTGTCCCTCCTCTAATGGGCCATGTTGTGAGGTATGGAAAAATATATGTCCTGGGATACACTACAAGTGCATACTAGCCCAGTGGTTCCCAACCTCGGTCCTCAAGGACCCCCAACAGTGCACGTTTTCCAGGTCACCTCGCAGGTGCACTGGTTATTCACTGACACATTTTTAAAGATCACAGGTGGAGCTGATTATTTTACCTGTGATTCTGTGTGTAGACCAGGAGAATGTGCACTGTTGGGGGTCCTTAAGGACCGAGGTTGAGAACCACTGTACTAGCCTACCTGACCCTCTCCATGAGTGAGAAAATGCTCTGTTCCTGGACTTCCCTGGTAATGTAGGATTGCCATTACCTGTGGTGATACACCTTTCTTATCAATTAACTAGCTCACCACAGGTGATGGCAATCCTACATTACCAGGGAAGTCCAGGAACAGAGCATTTTCTCCCTCATGGAGAGGGTCAGATAGGCATACCTCCCAACATGACCCTCTCCAGGAGGGACACAATGTTCTGCTCCTGGACTTTTTTATTAATGTATGATTACCACCATCACCTGTGTTGAACAGGTCAATTGATAAGAAAGGTGCTTCAACACAGGTGATGGCAATTATACATTAAGAGGAAAGTGCAAGAGCAATGTGTCCCTCCTGGAGAGGGTCATGTTGGGAGGTATGGATAGGCAAGTATGTACCTACCAATGGCTTCCCATACTGGGAGTCGTACTCTACATTCAGAGCAACAGGAGCTCCCCCTGGTGACAATTGTCGGGATGATAGCTGGGTCGTTTCACACCCTCTGGTGGGCCAAAGTTTGCTGGCTCCAAATACAGAAATAAAAACCTGTACAGGGTACAACTCATTATAAAATGGCGGATGCGGAGCAGCGGAACGTTTGCACAGAAGTGAGTAGCCCGTTACAACACCTATGAGAAATTGAGAATCAAGAATAATAAGTGACCTCATCTGAGCAGGCGGCCAGCCGCACACAGTGCAGCCACCAGAGGTAACGCGTACATAAGAAAATGTCTCCGGTTCTGCGGCTTACTTCCTGGGAGAGCACTAGTCTCTGCCGCCACACGCAAAGATCGTTAACAAAATGGCTCCCTCGTTAGACGCGGCGCCTAGTCAATTGCTCACTCTAGTGCTGATCACCTGGTAGGCGCAGGGGATTGCGGAGCCAGCCGGTGACGTGCCCCATCCGGCGTGACGTCAGCACGTAGCCTGCCAGGAGGGGGAGGAGGGGTTTCGACATTTTTTTTCCTTCCTTCATTTCCTTTTTTTCCTTTTTCTTTTCTTTCTCTTTTTTTCTCCTTTTCTCCATCCGTCCATCTCCTGTCTCTCTCCCCGCCCCTGTGATGCCCGGCAGCCTCCCGCGGGTGTCTCCGACGGGCTCCCCTCCTCCTCCTCTCTCACCCAGCCGGGGCTGACCGGGCTGGAGGGAGGGCAGCAGAGGCACATCCATGTCACCATCACACGGCTTTTTCCATTAGCCCTCGCACGCTAGCAGCCACCCCGGGGTCCCCCGGTCTCCGCACAGCCCGAGCAGACCCGGCCAGGAGGTAAGTGACAGCTGACAACAACAAGTGCATGCTCTGGGCCCGCCATGCTCAAGGCCGGCACCCGCAGGTTAATTACTAGGGTGATACTGTGCAGGTCGCTGAGATCATATCTGTGTTTTCCAGCAAGTCCTGTCTGTGCCTGATCTGCTCTTATCCAGTCACACTGGCCCCTGTAATTAAGGGCCTAATCAGGATAAGTCAGGCATAGCTGTAATGGGGGCACCCCACCATATGTAGTACCTTGTGCCCGCCACCAATGAAGTTTTCATATTACCCAGGTTTCAAGTGCAGTAGAGAAATCACCAGGAAATGTGCGCAGTTAGCATGGGTACACACTGGGTGATTCCCAGCATCAACAGTATTGATAACTATATCGGCAGTTCTGCAGGAGAATTTCATAGCGCATATGCACTAGATCTGGGGTAGCCAACCCTAGTCCTCGAGAGCTACCAACAGTGCAGTGTACGGGTAAAATCCGGACCAGGACAAAACCCCCGGACTGCCGGACCAGATATCAAACTCTGCATTTTGGAGCTTGTAGCGTCTGGTCCGGGGGGTGTCCTGTCCGGGGGGCTGCCTGTGACACCTGTCACCAGGTAGAGGGGGAGAATAAAGTCTCCCTGTATGGTCCGGGCATGTAGCAAAAACCGGACGGTCCGGACCACACGGGGAGGCTGTAATCTCCCCTCTCCCATGTCCCTGGTGATAGCTATCACAGGGAACCCCCCAGACAAGACACCCCCTGAACAGGACACCCCCCGGACTGGATCCTACAAGCTCCGGACTGCAGATTTTGATGTCCTGTCCGGCGTCTAGTCCGGGTCCGGTTTTTACATAGTCCCAACAGTGCATGTTTTGCAGGTCTCCTCACAGAAACACAAGTGAGCTAATTAGCTCCATCTGTGTATCTTTTAAAATGTGTCAGTGATTAATGAACTGTGGGTAGCTCTCGAGGGCTAGGGTTGACTACCACTGCACTAGATGATATCATTAACAGTATTGGTCAGTGACATCACTGGTACCCCCGTTTCGTACATGCAGTTGCTAACGATATTGTCAGCTTGATCTGCATGTAGACAATGGGGGGGGGGGGGGTTGTTAGCGATGCACAGGAGCGCACATTGTTAACTATATTGAGCATACACACTGACCAATGTTTGCAATATACTATGGGGGCAATCTAATTATACCCCTTTTACACCCCCGCAAGGGTTTTTCCCTCTTGGGCCTGGGTCAGAGGGCAGTGTATACGGGTATGTATGCCTGGTCATGCGACCCAGGTCAATAATTCCCCAATTAAAGCAATTGGGGAAGGTCAACATGGAGGTTGCGCGGGGGGGGGGGGGGGGTGCAGCCTCGTCTGCTGTACTCTGCAAATGGCAGCGGAGACAGGGAGGAAGTGAATGGATGCCTGTGTGTGTGGCATCCATTCACCTCTGGGGGCTAGGGGGTGCACGGAGGCTGGTGGCAGCCCAGCAGCTTACCGTGGGCTGGGCTTGCACACAGCACAGCGATGACATTGCTGGGGTTCCAGCTGGTGGATTTCCCGGTGCTCGGAGATGATGTAATCTCAAAGCGGCGGCTTAGAACCTGCCTCCACTATTTATTTAGTTTCTTATATAGCTCATACATATTACACAGCGCTTTACAGAGAATATTTGAACGTTCACATCAGTCCCTGCCCCAGTGGAGTTTACAATCTATAATCCCTACCACATGTACACGCGCACACAGACATTCTAGGGTTAATTTATTGGGAGCCAATTAACCTACCAGTATATTTTTGGATTGTGGGAGGAAACCGGAGTATCCGGAGGAAGCCCACGTAAGTACGGAGAGAATATACAAACTACGCACAGTTAGGGCCATGGTGGGAATCGAACCCATGACCTCATTGCTATGAGGCAGTAATGCTAACCATTACACCATCCATACTGCCCCTATCTATCGATCTATCTATCTATCCACTATCTCATTTGTCAATTTTTGGGGATCGAAGATGATTTTCCTACTTTTTCTCTATGTAGAAAGTTGCACAACCTCACCGTGGGAACCACAAATTGGCATTACTAATTGGATCTTGCATTTCTTGGGTGCGTGCATTTGCAAGTTTTATAAAACAAACATGCATCTAAATGGATTGACACCCCTATATGCCAAAAACTTTGCATATGTGCAGATACATGTGTCCCTCCTTGAATTACACATCTGCTAAATAGGATACTTGAGATGAACAGAGTTAAAAGATTAAGATTTGTCCATATTGGACAGATGTTACTGGTTAATATTTATATGATACTGAGACAAATGGTAAAGAAGGGTATTCAGGAATGGGAGTGGTATCACAGCCTGATAGTCGGGATTCCATCGGTCAGTATATCGACATCGGAAACCCATCCGACAGGGGGGCGGGTACAAAGGAGCCCCTTGCGGGCTCGCCACGCTCAAGGCTCCTGTGGTTCACTGCACTCACCACAGGTTCTATTCTCCCTTTATGGGGGTCATGGACCCCACAAGGGAGAATAGCCTGTGTCAGTCAGGATTTGAACAGTCGGAATCCGATGTTAGTATACTGACTGTCGGAATCCTGGCGGTCATGTCATCCTCCGACACCCTTCAGGCCTATTTCCCTATTCTGTACATAAATTGTCTGGACAAATTTAGACTGAAAATCTACAGCAGAGCAGAATGGAGCATACATGAACATGGAGAGAACATACAAACACCCTGACTGATTTTACCCATGGGCCTAGCGCTGCCAGTGATGTTAAACATTCTGTCAAAAAAGATTTTTTTTTTTTTTTTTTTACCGTGGTCATATGAAAAGGCCATAGAGATGTTTTCAAAAATCACCATGAAGCTGGGGATCCCTGGTGTGAGCTGACAGGTCCCATGCAACTCTGTTAGTGTCCAGTGTATTTTTTTTTTTTTTTGCCGTAATGACGTCTAAAGGTGACCATACTCTACTGTGAAAGGTCACAGCAGTGTATGGCCGGCAATCCTCCTTCAGACACCCCCCCCCCCCCCCCCACGGACCTCCCGGGTAATGGGATTGCACACAGTCATTCTGCATGTAACTTATCACGTTACCTTGTTCCCTGCTGCTGGGATGGGGTCCGAATTGGAGGTCAGTCGTGCAAACTGGTCCAACCTCCGATCCATTGCGTATGGGACAATGGTTTTGCCCGATTTTCACCTGACTTCATAGCCAATCCATCGGAATTGAGTAAAATAGGGCCAAGTCACCTAAGTGTATGGGTCCTTTAGTGGCAACTTGGCATGGGGAAAAAAAATCTCCGAATGCTGCATAGTAGCAGTATGTATACAGATTCAGAGACTCATTCGCACATAAATATGCAAGTGTTGCATATCAAATTAATCAGTCAGCATATTAAGACATCAGTCTTCTGGTACATTCTTATCTCACGTGGTTGTAAATAAGGGACAATTTTGGCAAAAAAGAAGCCAAGCACTAGCAGAGTCTCACAGGACATGGTTTGCCAAGAGGGGCTGTTTAGTGTGACGGGAGTAAAGATGTTTGAGGACACATCTGTTAGGCTAGCTTTGTCCAACCCTTGGTAAACACTTGTACTTAAGTAAGTTTGCTTTACTTAGTATGACTATAGAGAAAACATTTATGACCAAACGGTTAATAAAAATGTGTACAAAATCCTTACTTTTCTTTACCCCGTGTCAGTATTTTGTCACTTTTAACAAGGCAGCAAGGAATTCTTACTTTCATATAAGCACAACTTAACTTATGACAGAAACGTTTCAGAGATGTGCATATATTTAAAAAGTTGAGTGATTATCGCCCAACTTTGCATGTGTGACTGTTCCAATGCACACGCATTAAGGTACATTACCTTGGCTGTGCTGCTTGCAATGAGGATTTATCCTCAATGACTTATATTCCTCAACGGTTGGGGAGTGGCTGCAAAATCACGGATGTGTCACGGCCATTTCTTTCGTTCCCACAGCCATTCTGCACCTTCTTCAAAAGTTCTGCATATTTTTACGTAGTTGCTTTAAAATGCAAAGCATTACCATATTTTCATATATTAGCTACAAATTAATTTGCAGCTGCGAGAGCACTGCATTAGCATTAGTCCATCCCAATTTTATTTATATCTTCCGCTAATACAGGAAATAGTCAATGAAACAGTTCATTTCAAAAAGTGACAGTGGGGGATTCACGATTCTCGACAATGACACAATGAGCCATTTCCGAATGACACATTACACCCTATCTGTATCATAAGTTTTCCCTCGCACCCCGTAAAATTGCTAAGTAAAACTTGCGATTTCAGCCATCTATTGAGTATTTTTTTGTAGACTTAACTCATGTTCTTGTACAATGGGAAAAAGGCGAGCATCAAACGACCAGTGGGAATGTGCATCAGTATCGTGATCGATCTTACACAAAATGATTTGTTGTTCTGAACCCATTGTTTTCATCCACATTGTTTGTAAAGTCATCTAATGTGTATGCAGCTTAAGCAGTTCAATTGTTGCCACTAGATGGTGCCAACAAAGCAATCCTATTGTTGCTCTGGTTGGGCGACCATGCCGGCACGGTGGTGGTAACACAGCTTGCAGCCTCCTAAGATGCGAGCTGAATTGTGCAAAAGATTGTAGTTTGGATGCTTTACCCAGGACTTCAAACCAATTTAGCTGCTATCATGCTGCTTTTGGGGAGTGCCAATTGTTGCCCAAAACAAATTGCTCTGTCTGGCACCCATTACTTCCGCACTCAAAACTATTAAATTCCCCATGAAGTGAGCATTGGGAGTCCTGACACCAGCTCCTCAGTAAAAGATGGAGGAGGGGGTGTTATGCATTCTTATATGTGTGAATAGAGCATTTCAGGCTTCCATTGATGATTTTGTTCATAATACTCCTCGTATGTGTGTGTGTAATTATTACAATTGTTCCGTGCTCCCAAACCTTACATTTTACTTTAGTACCTTTTGATTAAATAGCTTTTAAAATGATTACATAATTACCTTTTTGTATTAAATAAAAACTTAAGGTGCGTACACACTAGATGATATTCTAAACAATATGAATGATAACATTTTTCAGACCTATCGTATAGTGGGTACACACGGATGCGGGACCATTTGTCTACAACAAGAAGATAGACAGCCATTAGGTCGACATGCCATTAGGTCGACATGTTTTTTTCACTGTTTTTGACCCAAATGTCGACACAGTTGACATGGACACAATTTGAAGTGAACCGCAGCCCCTCGCTTCGCTTGCGATGCTTCGAGCACGGTTCCTCGCTGCGCTCGGCACACTATTATAATCTAACTCCACGCCCTAGTGGATGGTAGGGCATAAAATACCACCTGTCGGCACATGTCGGCTCAAAAAACAGTGAAAAAGACCATGTCGACCTTTTGACTGTCGACATAGACACTGTCGACCTAATGGCATGTCGACCTATTGAGTTGTCGAACTAATGGTGTCGACCTAATGGCTTTCTATCTTCTTGTTGTAGACAAATAGTCCGGACACCGGTACACACTGTGTCACTGACTTGTACACTGTAACCTAGCATTTTTATATAAAGGGTATAGTCAAGCTGCATATCATTAAGGTCTATGTGTGCAAAGCTGCAGGCAAACGCTAGTAAAATAAAATCAGAATTGAACATCTTTCCTAGGGACTGTGACCCATTTTTGCTATGGCTTAACGTGGTTACTGCAGTAATGGCTACAAGCCCTACTTACCGCAGACATAAAAACCAGGGGCATACTTCTCGTCCTTCATGAGCAAAGCATCAGTATGAAGTCCTGGTTAGAGCGCTTAAACACAGACTTTCTGCACATCTCCGCTCGCCACCTCAGGAGGCTGTGAGTAGAAATGTGGCACTCCTGTAGCACTCATTCTCTGTTGAAGAAACAATTGAATTGCTCCATTGGACACTGATTGCTAATGTGCACCCAAAAAATTATTGTATCCCCCTCAACCCTCCTCTGGCTTTTTATAAAATTTCTATTTTTTTTCCTCATATCAGCACCAACACTAAATCAATCGCATTAACATTTAGCAAGTAGGTTTATTTCCCCACCTACTAAATTAGTAAAACTAGCATTGATATTAAATTATATAGGTCTATATCAGTGGTTCCCAACTTTTAGTTGTATCCGAACTTCAGCACAGCTGACTATATATGTGCTCCTGCGGGTTGCTAGCAACTTCCTCTGTCATCCATACAGGCAGCTCACCTGAGGATATTGTCAATGACCGGTATACGTACGTGCCCATTGACGATCTCTTTTGAAAGATTTCTCAGTGTCTGCACTATATTGTTTGTCCGGGAATTCAATGGAAACGGTTTACAAAATTGCATTGTTTGTACATCGTACAGTGTGTTACGTGTGCCTTGTGGCCAGTGGTTGGTAATCCGCAATACAGCAAACTCCATTGCGCTTTACAATTGGATCAATATAATACATGTTTAATGAATACACACCACATAAAATAAATAGCCTCCAAAATATAATAATGCCCCACATCAGCCAATACATAAGAATACATCTTTATGTAGCAGTAGCTATATAATAGTGTAGTAGTTCTAGGGTTAAACGCAAATATAAAAAAAAAAAAGCTGGAAAAGGAAAAAGTGTACTGGTATTTCAGGTTCCTTGAGAGTGAGCTTTGTTTACCCACTCAGCCCAGCCTGTCCCTGAGTCAGTATTGTTAGGCTGCTTATATCTATGGAATGGTCCTTTGCTTACTCTGTTAGGGAGATACATTTTCAAATTGTAATGGTGGCAACTTCTGTTTACATCTTAAAAATTGATGTTTTATTAACTGTATAAAATATTGTGGCTTGTCCTCCGCAGCAATGTAGTTGGAAAAGTAACCAGAACTTTATGGGTTTAGCTACTTTGCATGACTACTACGCCCGCAACTAATGGGCATGCACAGCAAGACTAATGAGGGTAACAATCGAATACCTTCAGTGGGCACCCTCAAAAAAAATTGGCCACAGGGTTCAAGCTATGTGTGTACTGCATTAAAAAATTGATGTTGGAATGTGCAAGTACAAATATGAAATATGATCTCTGCACATCGCTGAGAAAACCCTTAGCAGAGAAGGGGTTAAGGTAAATTATAAGGATAAGTCACTCACCTGTTCCTATAAAAGCTAAAGGCCACAGGCTTTTATGGAATTTACAGAAATCAGCAGTGAAATTTGTAACAAATTATAGAAGTTCATGTTTTTTTTTAATAAATACTGAAGTTATTACATTGGAACTCGCCGTTTTATACACTAGACGACATTTTAAACCATATGCACGATAATGACCTTTTCATGTTTATCGTCCAGTGTATACGCTCTATATCACTAATGATGCGCTTCTGAGGGTCGTTGGTGACTTCCTCTTACGTCTGTACTTGCAGCTCTATCTAAAGATATTGTCAACAGCAATAGTGCTGGATGTGGCCAATGACTGTTTTGTCTATTTAAATGTTCAGAGTACAAGGAAGTGGCTTGCGCGAGAGTATTTTTATCTAGATACTGTGTACAGTAATTTTATTTTTATTATTTGAGCATCAATGTTAAAATGTGTTTCCCCTAAATTTAATGCTGTGTACTCATTGGGCGTTTTGCGGCGAATGATATAACGTGTATATACACTGACTGACTAACCATATCAGTCAGTGACGTCACTCGCCGCCAGCTCCATACATGCCTCTTTGACTATATAGTCAACATTGAGCTGCATGCACAGATGACAGGAGGGGGGAAGGAATCAAACACTATGATGATGTGTCGTGCATATCGTAAACAATACATCGACCAGTATGGTCCCAGCATACTTATAGTATGTATGTGTAGCTGTCTTTCTGTGAATGTAGTTCTGATTCTCTGGCCCCTGGGTGATACTACTGCTTTTTGGTCATGGTTACTTGCACGGTGATGAGCGTAGTTAGACATACTCTTTTGAAGTATCTTAAAAACAGTGCACTGAACTATAGAGTCATAGGCAATGGTATCCATTTATACTCGATCATGTGAACAGAAATGTGATTTTATTGGGTAAAAGTGGCCTTGAATAGATGCTGTTTTTGGTAGAATATGGCCAGTTCCTCCCAACCGCAGTTTGGTTAGTCGATTGTGTCGGCATTGACTCCATAGCATCTCCTGCATATCTGTAATATGAAGAATTTTGTTCCATTTTTAGTCCATCTTATTTTGTTAGATTAATGCTGGGTACATACCTACAGATTTGTCTTTCCAATCTATCCGGTGGAAACAAAAATCTGTCAATGCATGGGAGTAAGGAAGCCAATCCCGGGTCTTTTTTTATTTTTTTTTAAATCCTGAAATTCGGAATTGAAAAAGGCCGGGGATAACCGGGATCCTGGGATTGGCTTCTCTATTACAAAATAAATAAAAAAATGCTGTGCGAGGGGGTGGACGGCTAGGAGTAGATCCGGGGAGCAATGCTGTTGCTGCTTGAGGCATGTCTGGGAGCCGAGCCAGGGAGCGGTTGGGAAGAGCGGCCGTTCGGCCTGTGCAGTGGGACCCCTTCCGTCATGCTGCACAGTGCCAGAGACCGAACATTGAGTACACCCAGGCAGCATTTAGACTGCGCTCTAATTCCGAAATCCCAGGATGTTTTTGGGGCCAAATCCCGGGATCCCACTGATCCCGGCATTGGCCACCCTATATGGTTTTGAGACTCAACCATCTGCTTCCAAATTCTGGAAAAAAACAATTACAAAAGGAATTCAGATAAGTTGATTAAAGTAATTTGGGTACTTGTTTCCTAGCACGGCACCCATCTCGTTGATTGTATGCCTTTAAGTTTAAGGCATAAAATCACCGCGATGGACCCGATTTTCTGTCAATCACCAGCTAATTTGCCAGTGAAAGACTAATAAGGGGCCGCGATGCGACCGACGCGATCAATGCGATTTTCCCATAGGGAACAATGTTAAATTATTTTTAAAGTGAAAATCGGGTTGATCGCGTCGGTCGCGGGCCATTATAATGGCCTGCGATGTGATCAACCCGATTTTACATAGGTGACAATGTGAAATGGGCCAATATGGCCCATTTCACATTGAATATGGTTAAAAAGTATGTTTAATGCCCCCCCCCCCCATTGTTAACGCCACCCCACTATTGACGCCAACCCGAAGCGTGGTGAGCGCAGCGGTACGCGTCCTCCGACCTTTTCATACCCCCTACTATCCACGTCGGTGTGGAGTTGACTTTATAAAGTGTGGCGAGCGTAGCGAGCCACCGAGCCCGAAGCGTGGCGAGGGGACGCGGATACCTGTGAAGGTATCGCTCGCCACACTTTATAGAAACAACTCCACGCCGACGTGGATAGTAGGGGTATGAAAAGGTCGGAGGACGCGTACCGCTGCCCCTCGCGGGCTCGCTGCGCTCGCCACGCTTTGGGTTGGCGTCAATAGTGGGGTGGCGTTAACAATGGGGGGGGGGGGGGGGGGCATTTCAAACATGAGGGGGGGTTTGGAGCTTTTTATATTGAAATCAATGTAAAATCGGGTCTCCGAGACCATTTTACATGAGGGGGGGTTTGGTATTTCAAACATGAGGGGGGGTTTGGTATTAACATGGGGGTTTTTGGAGCTTTTTATATTGAAATCAATGTAAAATCGGGTCTCCGAGACCATTTTACATATATTCCAATGTAAAAATCGGGTCGATTGCATCGCATGCGATCGACGCGATTTTTCCGACCCGATGGATACAATCAAAATTGGTGGTGCCGTGCTAGGAAACAAGTACTGTCATTTAATTTTTATTTTTTTATGTTCCAGTGTTTGGGAGTAATTGATTGTCATTTTTTTTCTCCCATACATTGCCAGATTTTTGTTCCCACCAGATAGATTGGACAGAAAACTCTGTAGGTGTGTACCCAGCTTAACACACATTTTGCTCATGCATCCTGCTCATGCATCCTCTTGTACTTTGCTGAATTCATTGTTCTAATGAGGATTATTAACAAATTTAGCTTAAATATGCAATTAAGTGTAATTTTTAGACTGATTTATTACTATGTTTTTAACAATGTTGGCAATTAACTTTCATGTTAGTAATCTGCCTATATCCTAACCATGGTGATTCATTCACCACTTCACTATTAGAAGGAAGGTTATCCCTTATCAACTCAGTCTGTCCTGAGTGCAATATTACAGAAGGTTTGGCTAGCACCCAGGTAGTCTCTGGCAAGCTTCAGTCCATGACCTCCATAACTCTCTCGGATGATATTTTCTTAAGTCGTGCACATAGAGAACAGAAGTTCCTGCAGCTCTATTAATGTTATCCTGAGGATATGACTTTACATCTGTGGCTCAATGGTAATTTGCTGAGGTGACCTGCTGTTTTAGGCTGTTAGTGAGCTGGCATTTACTGTATTTGTCTGAAATCAGTAATTTCTATGGAATGACTGATTTAAGCTAATTATAACTGCCGCCAGATGAGTGTGTGTGTAATATATTCCTGTGGGTTCCTAAAGACTCACTCTCCATAATGCTGTTTTGACTCTGCTATAATAGTAAAACAAAACTACACCATCAGTCTTTAAACCTATGCTTTTTGTGCATACAGATTTGGCCACCTACAGCTAGCGTCCATATGCCACACCGTGAGATGCCTGGCATGAGCAACAGGTACCATGTAATTCTGCCAGTGTGGGGCGCCTTTGTTTGCCAAAAACTTCTCTTGGTTGCAATGAGTTACAGCTAAGGGAACATACACATGGGGCCATTGTTCCTTATTTTCTAAGCGATTGGTCTAGATCGCTTAGAAATAATGCACACCTTGTCCCATGTGTGTGCTCCATAGCGATGGCAGCCCCACGTGTTGCCATAGCCTACTCAGATCTTTAGCACCTGCAATCAGCATCTAGATAAGTCTCCTGCATGTGCATAAAGAACAATGAGTTGGCACAGATCACCCATACACACCGCTATGTATGTACGGGTGATCTAGCCACTGGGAAGTTAAAGGGGAATCGCTTTGCAGGTAGAAGTCACCCCGTGTGTATGGGTCTCAACATATATCATGAGACTTTGCTATTTGACATTTGCATATTGTGTGTCACTGAGTCTTTATATATAGTCTAGCAGAACTTGGGCTGGGAAAAAGTGTCAGCTTCGTATACAGATTCAGAGACTCTGACGCACACAAATATACAAGTGCTGCATATCAAATTAATCAGCGCAGTCTCCTGGCGCATCCTAGCCGTGTTGATATTAAGGCACATTTTCTGCAAGAAAGATGCCCATTCTTAGAATGCTCTCCAAGGACCTGTTGTGCCGAGAAGGAAGGTTTGATGTGACTACAGCAATGATATCTGAAGAGAAATCTGTATTTGTATTGGTTTTCACATTTTTTGCCCATGTTTTAGTCCATCTAAATCAAAGGGGTAATTAAATGTATTTTCTCTGCAGCCAGCGCTAGATGGTGGCCGACAGAGCAATTCAATTGTTTCTCTGTATAGTGAAACAATCAGCATCTAGATAGCTGTAGTGCGACCCATTTCTTCTTGCATCCCCTTCGTGCTAGTGAACAGAATTATGTGAAAGTGACCGGTTTGGGCTGCCTAACAGCACTTTTCTCATTACACCCAGCACTTTGGTTGGATTCTGTGGCAGCACGCCCCCCCCCCCCCCCCCCCCCCCCCAAAAATTAAAAGTGGATGTGTTGCCAATGGCAGCTAGTGAGATGTGGTCCATTCAGTCTGTTTTTTTGCCTACACGCAGTGCGATCTTTTTAGTTCAAATAGCATCATGTGTAGTTCAAATGGCACTGTTTGTACTTGCCTTGCAATGCACGCACCAGCATAGTCCATATCGCAAGGCAAAATAGTATGTGTATTTCTCTACCGTCCAATGGGATACTGGGCTTCACTACTATGGGGGATTGAGACCTCCGCAGGAGAGACAGGCACATAAAAGAACTTTCAGTGTGGGTGCACTGGCTCCTCCCCTCAATCTCCCTCCACTAGTCAGTTTTGAAAAATGTGCCTCAGGAGAGGCAGTGCTTCTGGATGCTCCAGAGTTTTTCTACATTTATTTTTAAAGTTTGTTATTTTGGGGCGCTGTGGTGACCACACAGCTGTCCTGCTTCGTGGGTGTCAGGGGAAGGGTCAGTCCCCGACCTCTTCAGGTGCAGAGCTGACCCTGCTACAGGACAATTCGGTCCTGCGTGGGACTTGTCACCGCACAGCATTGCGCTGTGGCGAGCAAGTCTCCTAGCCGCCGCACACCCCTGACAGGTCTGAAGACTTCAGTGGTGAGTACAGGCTGGGGGTCCCACAAGGGGTCCCCGCAGCCATTTCTGGTGCGGCAAGACGACGGCTAGTAATGGCGGCTCTCCAGCAGGGACCGCGTGAACACCGCGTCTGGTAACTGGCATAGGGGTGCTGCCGCTGGACCACCAGGGACACCCCTCAGGTTATAATGTATTATATATATATATTTTACACCTTTATTAATGTCAGTATAAATATATATAGAAGCGCCAGCTCCGTGTACAAGGGGGCGGGGCTTCACTCAGAGCGGGACCAAGCTCTGCTGGGCGCGCGCTGTCACTTCCTGCTTCTTCAACACGCTGCCAGACTCCATTACAGAGGGCTCCTCACTGGCGTGGTGGATCCGGGTACTTGCAGCACGGCAGAGACAGCAGGTTTTTCATAGCGATTTAGCGCTGCTGTGCTATCTGGCTTATTAGACACTGTGTTGTTCATATCACTGTGTAAGCGTTACCAGCTCACCCAGATCTGTGAGTTCAGGTTAAGGGTGTACTTGGCTCCCCAATTGCTCTGTTTCTTCCCCACTGATTAGTTACAGAACACAGCATAAAACAAGCACATAGTCTGTTTTTCATATCCAGAGGTGCGGTGTGTGCACGTGTGTGACTGCGTGGGGGTTGTGTTGTACTGCAGATTGTACAGGAGACATTGTTAGTACTGTCTCATCATGGTGAAAAAGTTCACTTGCATGGTGTGTAGCACCAAGTTTGTGCCCAAGTCACAGTCACAGGTTACTTGTGAGGCTTGTATGTCACCTCAGCCCAGCAGTGCTGACACCCAGATCAGTGGGGTGCCCCCACAGCTTGTGGGGCCGTCGCAGGCAGACGAGCAGGAGCCTGCTTGGGCCTCCAACATAAAGACCTTGTTGGATTCTGTGGCTTCACAGCTTTCCACTAACACTCAGCAGACGCAGAGGGTTCAGAGGGAATTGTCCATGTTAGCTGCCAGGGTGGATATTCTTCATACCCTTAATGTACCTCCTCCTCCCGCACAGCCTCAAAAGAGGCAGGCTACGGCAATGGATCCTGACACAGATGATGACGATGAGGACATATTGGAGGAGGGTGAGGAGCAGGGTCTGCAGGAACCAGCTCCTGAGGCGGCAGTGCATGGTCCAGAGCCACTTATCAGGGCCATTAGGGATGTTTTAGATCTCCCAGTGGAGGCATCCGCAGAAGGAGATCCTTTCTTCATGACTCAGAGGAAACAGCCAGTATACTTCCCTGAGCAGGCGGAGTTAGAAACTGTTTTCAGGGCTGCATGGCAAAACCCTGATAAGAGGTTTACCCTTTCAAAGCGGTTCACAAATGCTTATCCTTTTGAACCTTTGGGCAGAAAGAAGTGGGAGGAGCCACCGGTAGTGGACTCCTCTGTCTCCCGCCTTTCTAAAAAGGTGTTGTTACCAGTCCCAGGGGTATCCACTCTTAAGGACGGGGCGGACAGAAGGCTGGAAGCTACCCTCAAGTCCATATATACGGCTAGTGGGGCATCCCAGCGTCCAGTTTTAGCCAGCTGCTGGATGGCCAAGGCTATTCATACCTGGTCAACCCAGATTCAGGAGGGGTTGTTGGGTGACATGACTGTGGCCCAGATAGGGGACAGCCTGCGTCACATTCAGGATACCGCAAAAATCCTGTGCGAGGCACAAAAGGAATTGGGTGCAATAAACGCGCGCAATTCAGCCATGGCGGTTTCAGCCAGACGGGCCTTGTGGCTGCGTCAGTGGTCTGCAGATGTAGACTCAAAGAAGAGTGTGGAGGGTATTCCCTTTACAGGAGAATGGCTGTTTGGCAGTGAATTAGACGGTTGGATTTCCAAAGCCACGGCAGGAAAATCTACCTTCCTTCCATCAGCCCCCACGGTTGCAAAGCGTACCTTCACAGGTGCTTCCCAGCAGTCCTTTCGTGGGAACAGGTTTCGCCCCAAGGCTAGGGGCGCCTCCAATGCCAGCAGGGGCACGAGAGGCAAGTTTAGGAAGCCTAACACCTCCAACACCGAGGACCGTCCAAATGCCGCGACTTCCTCTAAGCCTGCAGCATGACAGGGTTTTCCCGCCACGAGACTCTCTCGCGGTGGGAGCGCGATTGTTGCATTTCAGCCATGTGTGGGACGCCTCGGGTCTGGATTCCTGGGCCAGGGGTCTCATTTCTCTAGGTTACAGGCTAGAATTCGACAAACCCCCTCCCAGACGATACTTCAGGTCGGCACTTCCAGCATCCCAGGAAGATCAGGTGCTCCTTCAGGGGGCCATTACCAGGCTGCTTCAGTCTCAGGTAATTGTACCGGTGCCAGACACGGAGCGGGGCCAGGGATATTATTCCAACTTATTCCTGGTACCGAAGCCGGACGGCTCAGTAAGACCCATCCTGAATCTAAAGTCACTGAACCCCTTCCTGCGCGTGTTCAAGTTCAGGATGGAGTCCTTGCGCTCTGTGATCGCCAGCCTAGAAAGAGGGGAGTTCCTGGCCTCTATAGACGTCAAAGACGCCTATCTACACATTCCTATCTGGCCCCCACACCAAATCTATCTCAGGTTTGCCTTGGGGAACGACCATTACCAATTCCGGGCGTTACCTTTCGGCCTGTCGACAGCCCCGCGGGTTTTCACAAAGGTAATGGCGGAAATGATGTCACTACTCAGGCTCCGAAGGGTGAATGTAGTGCCATACCTGGACGACCTGCTAATAAAAGCAGGGTCGGCGGAGGCTTTAAGCAGTGCTCTCAATCTGTCCATACAGGTTCTAAGAGACCACGGGTGGATCCTGAACATGCCCAAATCATCGCTGGTTCCGACCCAAAGGATGGTTTTCTTGGGCATGATCCTGGATACATCGGAACAAAAAGTCTTTCTGCCGATGGAAAAGGTCACTGCAATACAACAGCTGGTCAGGGAGGTCCTACAGTCACCTCTGGTACAGATCCATCTTTGCCTCAGGCTTCTAGGCAAGATGGTGGCTTCATTCGAAGCAATACAATTTGGCCGCTTCCATTCCAGGACTTTTCAATTGGATATTCTGACAAAATGGTCCGGCTCCCCCCTGCAGATGCGCAGAAGGATTGGCCTTGCAACAAGAACCAGGATCTCGCTACAGTGGTGGCTAGTTTCATCCAATTTGTTGGCAGGCAGACGGTTCCAGATCCAGGACTGGATTCTGGTAACCACGGACGCCAGCCTGAGGGGCTGGGGAGCTGTAACACAGGGAGTCCGCCTACAGGGTCGATGGTCTCCACTGGAGTCGGGCCTTCATATCAACAAGCTGGAGTTGAGGGCGGTCTACTATGCCCTGTTACAGGCAGCTCCATTGTTACAGGGCAAGGCGATCCAGGTCCAGTCGGACAATGCCACCACTGTGGCCTATATAAATCGGCAGGGTGGTACCAAGAGCATGCCTTGCATGAGAGAAGCATCAAAAATCCTGTCCTGGGCGGAACAGAATGTCCAGGCCCTGTCTGCCATTTTTATCCCGGGGGTCGACAATTGGGAGGCGGACTTCTTGAGTCGTCACGATCTTCACCCGGGAGAGTGGGGCCTTCACACTCAAGTGTTCGATGCTATAGTGGATCTGTGGGGGCTCCCTCAGATCGACCTGATGGCTTCGCGATTGAACCACAAGGTAGCAATGTACTGTGCACGGACCAGAGACCCAGGGGCGATAGCGGTGGACGCTCTCACCTGGACCTGGGATTTCCAATTAGTGTACCTCTTCCCACCTCTCCCATTGTTGGCTCGGGTGCTAAAGCGGCTCCGGCATCAGGGGACGGAGGCCATACTGGTGGCACCAGACTGGCCAAGAAGGGCCTGGTACGGGGACATTCAGGCCATGCTAGTGGAAGACCCGTGGCGTCTGCCCCTAAGAGAAGACCTGCTCCTCCAGGGCCCGTTCGTCTTCCAGGACTTACAGTGGCTACGTTTAACGGCCTGGAGGTTGAGCGGCAGATCTTAGCCCACAAGGGTCTCCATCCCTCTGTCGTCACTACAATGATCAAGGCCAGGAAACCGGTGACGGCTTCCCACTATCACGTCATATGGCGAAGATATATTGCCTGGTGTGAAAAGAATGACTTGCCTCCGGCCAGCTTTCGTCTAGACAACCTGCTACGCTTCCTGCAGGCTGGTTTGGATAAGGGGCTCAGATTGGGTTCCTTAAAGGTCCAAATCTCCGCGCTGTCGGTGTTTTTCCAGAGAAAGATTGCGGCCTTGCCGGAAGTGCAAACCTTCTTACAGGGGGTTCTGAGGATTCAGCCCCCCTTTGTGCCTCCCACCGCACCATGGGATTTGGAAGTGGTTCTCACTTTCTTAAAATCAGCCCGGTTTGTTCCACTGGAGGAGTCGGAACTGCGACACCTCACTTGGAAGACTGTTGTTCTGCTGGCTCTGGCCTCGGCCAGGAGGGTATCCGAGCTTGGGGCTTTATCATGTCGGAGCCCTTACCTTGTGTTCCACAACGATAGGGCGGAGCTCAGGACCAGACCACAATTCCTTCCAAAGGTGGTGTCAGGGTTCCACCTAAACCAACCTATTGTGGTCCCTTCTAGCGCGGCACATCCGGATATACCTGAGTCCCTAGATGTGGTCCTAACCCTTAAAGGGTATGTCAAGCGCACAGCGAGGATCCGGAAGACGGACAGCCTTTTTGTGCTCTATGATGCGCAGAAGAAGGGGTTACCTGCTTCAACGCGTACCATTGCCAGGTGGATAAGATGTACTATCCAACAGGCCTATGCATCAGCTGGTTTATCGCTTCCTTTTTCAGTAAAGGCTCATTCAACCAGGTCTGTAGGTACCTCTTGGGCGGCTGCTCGAGGGGTATCGGCAATGCAGCTCTGCAGGGCCGCAACTTGGTCAGGGCAACACACATTTGTGAAGTTCTACAAGTTTGACACCCTGGCCAGGGAGGATTCCCAGTTCGGGAATGCGGTTCTACAGCAGAATCCGCACGTTCCCACCCGTTCTGGTAGCTTTGGGACCTCCCCATACTAGTGAAGCCCAGTATCCCATTGGACGGTAGAGAAAATAGGATTTTGGGTACCTACCGGTAAATCCTTTTCTCGTAGTCCATATGGGATACTGGGAGCCCACCTCGGTGCGGCTTTTCTGCTGTCAGATACTATTCATTGTTAGGCTTATTGCCTTGTTTTCTATAGGATAGACATGTCTATAGACTTGTTTTCTAGTTACAGGTGTCCTCTTAAGTTGTTAGGATTCACCTCTTTTATATGTTGTTGTTCGGTTGGGTGTGCTGGATGAATCTCACCACAATACATTATCACATACTCCTCACATGCTCTCCTTCGGCACAGTTTTTGCATTAACTGACTAGTGGAGGGAGATTGAGGGGAGGAGCCAGTGCACCCACACTGAAAGTTCTTTTATGTGCCTGTCTCTCCTGCGGAGGTCTCAATCCCCCATAGTAGTGAAGCCCAGTATCCCATATGGACTACGAGAAAAGGATTTACCGGTAGGTACCCAAAATCCTATTTTTTGGACTAAATTGCACAACCCTGTAAAACAGCCCACTATTTAGATGTATTACTACTGTAGTGTAGGCAAAATTGGATGCTGTACAAATCACATCATGTGTACAGTCTAAATCGCATAGCACACATTGTATGGCTGAAATTGCACCGATCACACATTTTACTGAGGGGTGTGGTATGCGTCCCCAAATGTTTGGATTCTGACTGTTGATTCTCCAACATTGGTGTCCCAAATATCAGTAGTTTAATGGAGGCGAGCGCGGGGGAGCCCCTTGCTGACTCGCAACACTGCAGGCTAGGTGACTCGCTGCGTTCACAACCCACATAAAGAGAGAATAGAAAAGGATGGGGACTCACACGAGGGAAAATAGCCCCAACTGTCGGGTATTTAGCAGTTGGGATTCCGATGTCGGGGAAACGACCGACGGAATCCAGACTGTCGGAGAGTCATCCTGAACCCCTCACTGTGTGGCAGGCCTCATTAGTAGCCCCTACCAACTCTGTAGGGAGCCTATTCCACACAGGGTGTTGGTCCTGTTAGAAAGGATCCAAGAGACAAAAACATACAATAGGAACTCAGAGGGCGCCACTAAAAACCTTAATGGTAAACATAATAAAAATATAATATAATTTCAATTTTTTTTATTAAAAACTAATCACAAATAATAAATACAATCTCAGTGAATATACAGTTAACTTGGTAACATCAGTTTAGATGGAAATGATCCGCCGGACAAGAGTTGACAAAATAACGGCAATCAGATCATCCGAAACCCAACACGTTTCGTTATAGAATGACTTCATCAGGGGTAGATTTATAACATTTCTCTTTCCTGTACTCACTAGATCTATAACATAGATCATTGGTCGTAACTGTAATAGACATTTTAAATTAGCATATTTTAAACATAAGAATGATGGTGAACAAAAGTGACACACAGAAGAGGAAGAGGTAAACTTTAAGGGTCCAAAAACATTTAAAAAAAGACTACATACCCATCAAAGGTTGTAGAAACCTATATCTTCCATGAGAGTATGTCTTATTTGTTGTATAGTTTAATAACCCCTGAAAAAATGAGCATAAGTAAATTTCTTTACCATACTATTATATGGCAAAAATAGAAAAATTTAAAAAAATATATAGCTATATTACATACCATGAAAGGGGACTTTTCTTAAAGGACTATTAACTATCAAATCCTTCAAAACTGTTCGCATCGGGCAGAATTATCTGGAGTTAATGTAGTGAAAGGCGTCTCCTTGAATGACTGTACCTATTAAACAGATGGGGTTCAGTTAAAATCCCGGCGGTCGGGATCCCGGCGTTCAGAATCCCGACCGCCGAAATGCCGACACATTCTCCCTCCTGGGGTGTCCACGACACCCCTGGAGGGAGAATAAATTAGTGTGCCGAGCGTAGCGAGGCACCGGGCCCGCTGCGTGGCGAGCGCAGCGAGCCCGCAAGGGGGGGTGATCCACTTCCCCCCCCCCCTTGTCGGCATTTTGGCTTTCGGGATTCCGGCGTCGGGATTCTGAACGCCGGGATCCCGACCGCCGGGATTCAATACTGAATCCAAACAGATCACTGTTTGTAACTTGCATAAAAAGACCATAGGGGCAATATATGTTGAAATTAATTTTCGAGATTATCAAAGTCATTAGTATTTGGCCCTGATCATTAAGGCCCATACACACTAGAAAATTATCTTTCCAATCTGGATAGTTGGAATGAAAATATGGAAATTTCTGGGGAAAAATTACAATCAACCGTTTGCTCCCAAATGCTGGAACATGGACAAAAGCAGTCATCTGCATAAAGGCCCATACATACTAGAAGATAATGGCAACAATCTTATTCAGAAAGGGGCTTCTGAACGATATTGATGGCAATATCTTCTAGTGTGTACGCCTAATATCTTTAACAATATTGATATCTTCTTGACATGCAGGTCAATCTGCCAATATTTCTCATGCACCCATCGTTCAGTGTGGATGCACAATATCTTTTATGATCAGCTCAAGGGAAATTGTTCACCAATATGTTTTGTCTTTCATATCTTCTAGTGTGTATGACCAATTTGTCTGTAAGACTAATTTGTGTCTGTTTTCCATGTTTAGGAGCAAGTGGTCAATTGTCATTTGCTTCCAAAAATGTCAGATTTTCATTCCAACCAGCCAGATTGGAAAGATAATTTTCTAGTGTGTACGGACCTTTAATGTAGAACAATTTAGGTCCAAACAAGATTCATCAACATTGGACTACTTAATGGTAGTATAACAAATGGGCCTAATTCACAACCATAAACCGCTAACAGAATTCCATAGCAATATACAGCAGTGAGGTTCATCCTCCAACATTTAATTAGGGTACTTACTGGAATCAAGGTGTAAGCATGGTCACACTGAGGTGTGTGTGTGTGTGTGTGTGTGTGTGTGTGTGTGTGTGTGTGTATGTCTGTATATATCAATCTCTCTTATCTTTTTCTATCTATCTATCTATCTATTTATGTGTGTGTGGGGGGGTGTGGATAGATATAGATATATAAAGATATCTCTCTATCTCTAATAAAGATTTACACATCTATACCCTGCACCTTTAAATCAGCCCCTGCACCTGTTACCCCCTCAGCCCTAATTCAGCCCCAGCACCTCTCAGGTTGAGGGCAGGATGTACCAAGCATCTGCAGTCAGTACATCCCACCACACATCGCAATTCTACTTACCGCATATATACTAGCTTTAACGTACATTGTCTTTTTCCATGTTCTGTGTTTTTGTATGCCTGAATTATCTTTTTTTTTTTTTTTTTTTTGGAGAATAGCCAAATAAATTTTATATTTTAAATTTAATCATCATAAACATTTTTGTAACTGTAAACAGAGAGTGCTCCCAACAAAAGAGTATTTGTTTCTCCAATCTACTTGTACCTTAATTTACTCTCAGGGGAGCACCTCCACCTAACATCAATAATACTGAGGTATTCATCCCCATTATTGTGAACTCATTACTACTCTACTTGATAATTGCAAGGCAATGCCTAATTATTGATATGCAGTGCAAATTGTGCTCCGGTTCCGTCCCATTCATACAGCCTGGACCTGTGCAAGGTAGGGTTAAAGGCCGGATGTGAGACGTCCAGACTGAAGAGGAGCTATATGGGGAGAAATGGGGGATACACTAGTGGGCTGAGTGTGGGGGGAGACACTAGTCAGGCTGAGAGAATAAAATCCCTGAGGCAACATGGGGGAGTGACCAGGACAGTCAAGAGTGGGTGCGGTGTTTTGGGGACTAATCAACAACCATGAATACAGAAGTAATTACCCTGCTGCAGTCCCAGATGCTGGTCTGACTCCCTCATCCTCTGTGATTGCCTCCTTGGAGCCATTCTGATGACACTGAAGTAGGAGGTGCAGGCTGCAGCAGGGACTGGGGTGTGCGTGGCTGGATTGACGGAATGCTTGCCCAAGGGGGATGGGGGGGGGGGATTTGTTAGTGTGTGCAAAATGGGTGACTTTTAATGCAAAAAGCTGTACTATGTGTTTATGCAGAGAATATAGCTGCTGGTAAGAGAATTAGGTGTTCTGTAGAGGGCGCACTTACTGTATTTTGGGAGACCCTGGTTTACATGTAGGGTTATTCCTTGCTTTTTTTTTTTTTTTTCAATCATTGGGGCAATGCCCTATCCATACATATGTAGACATCCAAGCTCAATGCTAAAATAATTTGCTATATAAAGAATATTATTTACCACATTGTTGCTTTTTTTTGGTCTATTCGTGTCATGATCAGAATCTGTGTTTAATATAAAAAAAGACAGAACAAGGTCTCTCTGCTTCATTTTTCTGCAGCTTCTGCATAGTCTTCCCGTTTTAATTAAGCTCCACTCCAGTCCAATCATAGCAGGTTGTAAGAAATACCTTGGAGGCTTTCCAGTTCACTGCCTGCAGCGTCTTTCACAAGCAGGGCACATTGTGAACCCAATTGCTGCTTCAGCTCTGCTAGGCTTGTCAGCACAGAGTGACGGACCGATAGGGGGCACATAAAAAAAAATGCTGCTGATGTACATTGATCTAAACTGTTCTTGTTCATATAAGTGTTAATTAACCAGACAAGCTAAATGCATAGACAAAACCACCTCCTTTGTCTTCAGTTTATCAAAGTATTTGAAATGCATACTTCAAAGTTTTGTGTACTCTGGGGTAGAGGACTCAGGCCTTCTAAAAAGGATAAGTCCCCTATATGTTTTAATTACTTCACCCTTAATGAAATTAAATAAAGACACACAATTAATTAAGGATTCGGACAACCATACAGAATTGGAACATATAGGTCACAGCCCAATTTATTAAATCAAGAAATTAATTGTGATTAAGTAAAGGTGGAGAAAAGAGCAGTGCTGTTTGGTTATGGCCCACAAATAGAATAATTCAATTAACCAAAAAGGGAGTGGCTTCTCCACCACCTGCACAACCGTGTGTGGTAGAAACCATTTCCCCTTAACTGGCAGAGTGCTAGCCCCTCCATAAGATGGCGACCTGGTCCTCCCCTAAGGTAGTGACTGACTCGCCTTTTTCAAAGGGGAAGTGTTTTTGAAGGCATTTGAGCCGCCAAGGAGCCCTGTTTGCCTGCTGTGGCCTGTCATGCTCAATCTCCTCTAAACATTCCTACCATATTTAGTAATAAAATAAAAAAAATCCAGCTCTACTCTGGGGTAGAGGACTCAGGCCTTCTAAAAAGGATAAGTCCCCTATATGTTTTAATTACTTCACCCTTAATGAAATTAAATAAAGACACACAATTAATTAAGGATTCGGACAACCATACAGAATTGGAACATATAGGTCACAGCCCAATTTATTAAATCAAGAAATTAATTGTGATTAAGTAAAGGTGGAGAAAAGAGCAGTGCTGTTTGGTTATGGCCCACAAATAGAATAATTCAATTAACCAAAAAGGGAGTGGCTTCTCCACCACCTGCACAACCGTGTGTGGTAGAAACCATTTCCCCTTAACTGGCAGAGTGCTAGCCCCTCCATAAGATGGCGACCTGGTCCTCCCCTAAGGTAGTGACTGACTCGCCTTTTTCAAAGGGGAAGTGTTTTTGAAGGCATTTGAGCCGCCAAGGAGCCCTGTTTGCCTGCTGTGGCCTGTCATGCTCAATCTCCTCTAAACATTCCTACCATATTTAGTAATAAAATAAAAAAAATCCTCATCCATCCACCAAAACAGCAGCCAAGAGGAAGTGATCACCTCAGGCTGAAACCTATGTACCAGAATTAAGGCCCTTCTCCCTAAAACTTTTTCATTTGCTGACGGACATTAAAAAAAAGCCTAACACTAAATGCCTAACTGTTAAATTCTAGGAGGTTCCCATAATAGTCATAACCATTCTTATTTTTTTTATTGAAGGGACTACTAACTGGATAAATGAGAATCTGGTTGCTACAGGGAACTTGAACATTTGCTGTCTTTAGAAATGTTAATACCTGTTCATCCCAATGAACTTCATAAGCCTATCCATATGTATACAGTATGTATCTATTCAAATTGACGCAAAATGAGGACAACCCTTGAATCCCCATTCTTTTCCTGGGTAATCACAGTTGAAGGGCATTTAATAAACTTTATAAGAATGTTTCATTTAAAAAATGTACGTGTGTGTGTATGTGGTATTTTAGTGCTTATTTAGCTGCTGAAGAAAGGCTTTAGTGATTGTGAAATTGTGCTATTTTTAAGTTGTTTTTACAAGAAACCTGACAAAAGCTATAGAATTAAACAGGTTATTATCACACGTTATCTGTCCCTGCTTCACAGCCTCTAATGGACAGATGTAATGTGTTTATACCTGGTCTGCAGCAGCTCTAGGTTTGAGGTATTAAGGGGGAAAATTTACTAATACCCCTTTTACACTCGATCCTCGTGCCGGGTTATTGCCGCACCATTTCGGGCTTGGTGTAAATGGGGCCCAAAAAATATTCCAGGTCCTGTTACCCTGGTATCCAAACCAGGAAATGCTCATGGTCAGATACTCGGCATACCCAGAGTCAGGGGCCGTGTAAACGGGTAATCCGGGTCATCCAACCTGGGACTCGTTTCCAACAATGAAGGGAGCCCATACCTGCCAACCGCAGTGTCCTGGAGTCAGTCTGCAGGTTGGGTTGGGGCCCCGTACAGCCTCCGCTGCGGTCTGCTGTACTATGTACTAGCCTGTGAGTGGCATCGATTCACCTCATGGAAGGGGGCTGGGGGCATCCTATCGGCTTTCCCAGGTGTAGGGCTTGCCCCAGCACTTATGAAGGAAGTTCGATAAGCGCCGCTATAATAAATATATCCCTATGTTACTTTTGCACATGTGTTTTTAGAAACCATGCTTGTTAAAAGCATGTACACAAGTTATACTGTTAATGGTGCCCTTGTTTATGCTCAAAGCCTACCTGTAGAATGAGGTATAATCACTCATAGAATATACTTAATTGTATGAACATAGCAGGGAACTTCATAATTCATGCACAGCGAACACTTGTAAAGCAGTGTAAATGACCGGTAGCCTATATGGTTTGGACACTATGGGGGGATTTCAGTTTGTTTTTGGGTGCTCTGTGTATACTGTGGACGCCCACTTATTTCTGCTCACTCCCTCAAGAAGAAAAGTGTGTGAAATCCTGCTTTTCACACATTTTCCCTGTCAGCATGAAAAGTGTTGTGTGCACATTTATTAGCACCAGCCATCAATTGAATATTGCCCTTCCTTTTTAGATGTGAGTGTGCAGAAACCATTGAATTGCCCCATCCACGTTAAATGGTTTGTTTATGCATATTCATGTTTATGCCAAGTTCTGTCCTCCGCATGTTACAGCAGATGGCAACATTTGTCAGAACACGCAATGTTTTTACAGTCTTCGGGGGGGTATCCAAACCTTTAACCCCAATAAGCTGGCTCATTTGGGATTTTGTTTAACCTGCATAATCTGTGAATGCAGCATACATTTTCCTATGAAAACACAAGAACAAAAGTAATAATGTCTGGAAACAAAAAATAACACAATTTTCATCCCTAATTGAATACCCCCCCCCCCTTCAACTGTCCTCTGTGATTCTGCTACCATATTCCATCCATTTCAAGGTTTTATGTGCTTCATCATACCAATGTTGTAATGCATTGTTATTTGAGTCACTGTTAAGGTGCCCATACACTGAGCCAATTTGGTTCAATTTCGGCCGACGGATCAGGCAGTTAAATCGGTCCAAAACGGCTGTCCCTGACATACCGCCGAGTCCGATGCGCGTTCCCATGCGCATCAGACCCAGACCGTGGTCACACCGGCGAGACATCAGATGTCTCGGAATCGGACCCATAAGTGGCATATCGTGGTTGCTTTTTAGCACCCGCGATATGTCATGTCCGATCCAGGTGTGTGCCAGCGGTGAATCACCGCTGGCACACTCCTGTGTGCAGCCAGCAGCGGGTCCGTGTGGTAGGTAGCGGGGCACCTGGGGTGGGCAGCTCCTAGTGGTGTTGAACAGGGTCCATGCGGCGTGGGTTCCATGTGGCGTGAGGCAGCAGCATGGTCCGTTTGGTGGGTAGCAGGTTCTGTGACTGTCCGAGAAGCAGCAGCAGCTGGGAGCTACAGTAGCGGTATTTTTGATGGCTGCCTTCCATCTGATTGGCTGAGAGAATTCTCTCAGCCAGTGACTGTACGGCCAGTCATTTCAAAATCCAGCATACCACCCCAGCTCCTTGCAAATGCGGCTTCTGTAGCTTCCAGGCACCGCCGCTTCTCGGATGGACCCGCCCCCTGCCACCACCATCTGCTGCCTGTACCCCACCGAGCATCTGCGGCGATCACATAGCGGCATTTGCCGGGAGCTGGGGCGGGATGCAGAATTTTGAAATGACTGTCCCAGACATTCATTGGCTGAGAGAATCCTCTCAGCCAATCAGATGGAAGGCAGTTTTTTTTTTTTTTTTACATGCAATTTTATTTCCTGGACCCAGCCATATACTAAGCTGCTGTGTGAAAGGCATGATCTGGGTTAGTTGTAAAAGCTGCTTATGGGCTGTGTATGCAGAGGTCTGCCTCAAGGAAGTGACATGCAGGGCAAGCACGGGTGCAAAGTAATGGTGATGTCTCTTCTGTGTCCAGCGTGCATTGAGAAAGGGGTTTGAGCAGTGGTGACATTGATTAAAACGGTGTTCGCTTTACTAAGATCAGACACCGGATTTGGGTATGAAAGGGGGTATTAGATCGCATTTCTTACCCATTCTGGAGTTTTGGCCCAAGCAATAACTGAACCTCTTGACCATGTCTTTGTTCTTTTATGCATGCAGAATAATAATGATTAAGTTACTGCCACACAACTGACTGGTTAGATATTTGCATTAATAAGCAGGTGTACCTAATAAAGTGAACACTGCATTATTTTAATATTCTGGAGTGAAGAAATGTGTTTTTTGTTTTGTCAGTAGCATAAAATGAAATCTTAACATAGTTGTATATTTACTAGATGTTTTTGAGTTTAACCTGTAAACTGCATGGAATGATTACACTGTTACATTGTTACTCAAGCCAACAATGTAACCATCTAGGTATTGCAAAATAGGGCCTTATTACTGCTTATGGTAAGTTGCAGTGTTTACATTACATTGCGGAATTATAATTGTGTACAATCAGAACTGAAATACAATCTAGTGGCGTCTAACCCCGGACGCCACTAGATGGTGACCAATAAAGCTATTGAATTGTAGCTCCATTCTGGCACGCATGTAGTGGGGGAGCTAATTTTAACTCGCAGCCTTCTGAAGTGGCAAGCTGAAATGGGCAACAACTGTGTGGTAAGTGTGAACTCCGTAACCAGGACTTGAGATGGCTTTAGCCGTTTTGCGTGGCTAAAATTGGTGCTAATGGGTTTTGGCGCCCACAAATAATAGAATTTTCAGTTAAACTTATTGAGAAAATCCATGCAGAACTATTTTTGTAGTTTAAATATATGCTTCCTGAGGATATCCACATGCAATATAAATGTCAGGTTTGCAGAATGTTATGCACTGAAATTGCATGTGTGTATTTTTAGACCTTTTCTATTTTTTGTTTTGTTTAGCTTTTAATGTATACAAATTAATTTTTGTTTTGTGACGTAGAAAAAATGGGGAGAAGAATACATGGTCATGCACAGCTCAAAATAAAGGATTAACTCTAATCAATCAAACACCAAATATGTGCATATATTAATAGTTGTATTGACATTCATTACTAATTTGGATACCTAGTTTTAGAGAGGGGATTTCCCTTATTCAAACGAGCATGTGATCATATACAGATGTCCTATTATATAATTGCTGAAGTCGAGCCAAACAGCCTCTCAGCATGGCGGTCCAGCAAGACTGTTAGTACAGACTCCGAGTGTCTTCTTTTGTCTTCTTGCTAAGAAATGCATCTTGGTCATAATGAATGGCTGCATCTATACTAGTTGATAAATAACAGTATTGGATCAGTTCAACTAGATGCAAGGGCACCACCAGTGCAGTTGTAAAGGCATGGATACACTGCTAACAGCCATGCATCTCCTTTTCTTCATTGTCCAATTTCGCCTGGTTCCTGCATTTCATCTCGCATCACCCAGAGAGGCGGTGAGCTAAAATAAATGAAGCGGGTGCTAATAAATAAGTGATCAGTATGAGCACTAAAACAGCACTTTTCACATGAATCTTTAGTCAAGTTTTTACGTATCTAGTTCCAAGCTGTCTGTGCGATCTGCGTGAAGAAATAAGAAACATTTGATATGGCCTCTACCTCCGCCCCCTTCCTGGGATCCTGTCTCTTTAAATGTAAGATCAGGTCCGGAAAACAATTGAATCTCGTTTAAAGTGTTGTTATCCTCTACTGGGCCATCAGCTTTCTCCTACTGGGCCATCAGCTTTCTCCTATCTATAGTCTGCCCTTTTTTATTTTTCCTTTTAATGCCACCATAGACATCCTGGTGACACAATCTTTCTCTCTATTGATCTCGTGGTTAGTAATATGGAAAAGCTTGCTCACAATTGCAGATACATAGAGTGTTGGACTTTATGCTATGTACAGTTGAGTCATCATATGCTGTTCATGTAATTAAAGATGCGGATAGAGTACTGTGTAGATCAATGGTTCCAAACTTGACTCGCAGCACCCTAGATTATCAGCATTTTGTTCACGGCAACCCATAGGCCAAAATTATTTTATTATTATTATTCAGTCTGAAAAAAAAAAAATATTACATTAACTATATTTTGCCAACCTGTCTTTCTTAAGGTGCCCATACACTGAGGCGATTTGGTCCGATTTCGGCCGATTTGCGACCAATCGGCCTGTTAAATCAGACCAAATTGCCTCTCCCTGACATGCCTTCGGGTCCAATGCGCGGTCCCGTGTGCTTCGGACCCGACCGTGCGGTCGGACCTGCTGCCTGTCCGACCACCCGTCCTGGGACCTCCCTCCTGGCGGCGAGGGAGGCGGGAAGCAGGGACGCATGCGATCCATCACAACGGATCGCATGTGTCCCTGCCGCCGGGAAGGTCCTGGCGGCTTGCCAGGGTATCGTGTGTCCAAACGTCACAGCAGTGTATGGGTACCTTTTAGGTTCAGTTATGAGGTGGTTGATCGTTATATATCTGGTTGTCCACATGTTTTATGATTGGCAGCCATTAACCCTGGTTTCGCTTATCACTTTGACAATTAATAATAATTTGTTTTGGACAGGAAGCACCCTTGCATGGGCCTATGCAACCTAGTTTGGGAACAGCTAGTATAGGATGGTGTCTAATGCTGTGTACACACGGGGGCGATAAGGGCTATAATCGCTGGAAATATGGTCGCTGGCGACCATATTGCCAGTGATTGGGAGTGTGCCCCGGCGATTTATAAATCGCCGGGTGCGCGCTCCCATTTTCAGCCCCTTTCTAATCGCTGGTCGCAGGAGCTTGCTGCTGCGACCAGCTAATTACCTCTGCGGCACCGCCAGCAGAGGATCCTTTTCATCAGTGACCATATCTGGTCGCTGATGCAAAGGAGACACTGGGCAATATATTGCTCAACAATATATTGCTGAGCAATATATCTCCCCCCGTGTGTACGGGACTTTAGCCCTCCCATTCTTTCTCCCATGTGATATGTTGGCCATGGTGAAATGTATTTTAAAGCAGATTATGTTATTAGTAATTATTTCCAGCAAATGATGCATATGCCCTTTTTATATTAGCTGTGGGTGCTATGATCTGATCAGTTGTAAAAATGCTTCGTAGGAGGAGAGTGGCTATATAAAATGGAATTCATGCTTTCTATTACACTGCTATATTTAGTTCTATAGTGCAAGCTGCCACTCTGGGGTATTTGAGCAGTTCGCTAAACAAGGGTAGAGGAGCCTGTAGGATTGTTAGAGATATGTGGTTGTTTTTTCCCCACAGATTGTCTGTTACTGTGTTTTAATGTTTAAAGGTGCCCATACACGGTGTGAGGGTGTTGTGTGATTTGCGCTGCCGAACTAGGTCCCCAATGATTTAATCGCATGTGATACAATCTAGTTCAAAACGCACAGGAATATTGTACCGTGTTATGGGCACCTTTTAGTCCTGTTTTGTCTGATGACACTGTAACTCAGCTTCTTGCCCTGTATTTTCAACTGTTCTGCACCTTGCCTACTACATATCGGACTCTGTTTTATAAATGACCTTGAAGTGCATTTATGCTTTTGAATGTTACCTATTTCTCTTTCATCCAGCAGAGGCCACTGGCGTTCACATTGGGTAATAGAGCTGGCTTATTGGGAGCTAGGCACACATAAAAAAAAAACTTAAGAAAAAATGTCTCCTCCCCTGTATTACCCAGCAACCCCAATTAGATTTTTGTGCCTAAGGGAGCTATGCACAATATAACTATCTATCTTTTTTGTTTTCTCGAGGAGGCACTCTCAGTTCCAGCACAGGTACAAATAGGGGTACTTGTTTCCTAGCACGGCGCCCGTCGGTTGATCGCATACCTTAAGTTAAGGTAACTTAAGGTATGCGATGGACGTGATTCTCTCTTAATTAACTGGCTTTATTGCCGGCAAAGAGAAAATCGCGCATGCGATCAACGCGATTTTCCATTGGGCTTAATGTTAAATTAGCTTTCAATGGTAAAATCGCGTTGATCGCGTCCATTGCATGCCATTATAATGGCATGCGATGCGATCGACGCAATCAACGCAATTTTACATAGGCCCTTTTTACATTGTTTCCTATGTGCCCGATTTATTTTTTTTGATTGTATATGCTCCCTCATGGGTATTAAGTATGGTAAATGGTCCCCCATTGTTAACGCCACCCCACTGTTGACGCCAACCCGAAGCGTAGTGGTACGCGTCCTCCGACCTTTTCATACCCCCACTGTCCACGTCGGCATGGAGTTGATTTTATAAAGTGTGGCGAGCGCACGGGCATAACCTAACAGGTATACGCGTCCCCTCGCGGGGCTCTGTGGCTCGCTGCGCTCGCCACACTTTATAAAATCAACTCCATGCCGACGTGGACAGTGGGGGTATGAAAAGGTCGGAGGATGCGTACCGGCGCCCCTCGCAGGCTCGCCACGCTTCAGGTTGGTGTCAATAGTGGGGTGGTGTTAACAATGGGGGGTGGATTTCACCCATGGGGGGGGGGGTTTGCAATTAAAATTGGGGTTTTGGGGGCTTTTAACATTGGAATCAATGTAAAATTGGGTATGAGGGACCATCTTACATTGATTCCAATGTAAAAATCGCGTCCATCGAATGCGATTTGGTTGCATGCGATCAACACGATTTTTTCGGCCGCGATCAATGCAATCAAAGTCGCGGGCGCCGTGCTAGGAAACAAGTACCCAAATAGGATTTAGGAAAGAAATGCAGGTGCCTTCCGTATCAGCGTGTATGGACACGCTACTTGTATAGATTTCCTGACTGCGGCACTCCAAGCAATAACCACACCACAGGTCCGGCCTTTTTATCAAGGTTCAAAGAGACTGGAGATTGGAATTATGCAGTCTTTTTAAAGAATAAAAAGTATCTTTAATTAACGAAAAAGACTGGTGAGTGCCTTGTCCTTGGACGTGTGTGTGTGTGTATATCTATCTATACACACACAAAGACGAGTGGCACTTGGAGACTGATTAGTGCAAGAACAGTGCTTTTATTTTACTTCAACATTTCGGAGCTTGCGCTCCTTCGTCATCCTGACGAAGGAGCGCAAGCTCCGAAACTTTGATGTAAAATAAAAGCACTTTTCTTGCACTAACCAGTCTCCAAGTGCCACTCGTCTTTGGAGGTAATATGCATCGGGTTATGTAACCCATCCTGGAGGCACTGGAGCAAGTGATTCCTGGGGACACCAGAGTGCCAGAAACTATCTGGTATGTGTGTGTATATGTCTCTAGCTATATATATATATATATATACACATACACATACACATACACATACACATACACATATACATATATATATATATATACATACATACATACATACATACATACATACATACATACATACATACATACATACATACATACATACATACATACACACACACACAGGGCCCATTTAATTGATTATTTGAATGTTAAGGTGAGTTAGTTTGTTGTAGTGAGTGCTGGGCCCCCTGTGTATGTATTTACTAGAGTGTGTGGTCACAGGCCAATGCACCCCATCCTGGGAAGTGGGTGCTGTTTGCACCCCATTCTTAGGAATGGCGAGTGTGTTGGTACTTCTGTATGTATGTGTGTGTGTATATGTATATATATATCTCAATTTGTAGAACAAAATGAGGCACTCGGGATGACGTGGTAAGAAAGTAATAAAACTTTAGTGGAGCAAAAGCCGAGGTATCGGGGTCTGCAAACCCCTTTATCAAGGTGCAAGAAGTGTAGTAACTAAAACATATCTTATATATAGCTGTGCGGTGGTGTGCGCAGGGAATCCCTGTGCTGGGGCAGGCGGCCAGCGTCTGACATCACTTCCGGTCTCGCCAGATGGGGGTTGGCGCTGGTTGCCTCCTTGGTTGCTAGGTAACCGGGTGGATGCATTGTGTGATGCCGGCGTGACGTGCTGATTGCGGTCACAGTGCACATAGCTGAATGCTGTCAGCGTGTGTATGATGTTTGTCATTGCAGGCTCGCCGCCCTCCAGGACGGGGATCCCTGGTGAAGAAGGATGTCATAGGTTACAATCTGTGCACTTGATATATATATATAGAGAGAGATAGAGAGATAGAGAGATAGAGATATAGTGCGGCACTCAGAAATAATGCAATAATAAATCAAGGAGCCATGGTGGACAATGTTTCAGTTGTATTAAACAACTTTTTTCAAGTCTTACATGTTGTAAGACTTGAAAAAAGTTGTTTTAAGACAACTGAAACGTTGTCCACTACCATGGCTCCTTGATTTATTATTTCTGAGTGCCGCACCTTCTCTTCCTACATTTATTTTTCTTCTCTGTTTGGTTTCACTTTCTAGAGTGATCTAAGTGCAGCCCTTCCCAGCTTCTTTAAAAGTTTGGGTCTGGGTCCAGAAGCCATCTGTTAGTCAGGGCCTCCTCAAAGGTGCCTGCCGGGACGTCACACCCGGCGGCTGGGTACAGTAGCGCTACTAAGCGCTTTATTCTCTGCCGTCTGGGGCGGCGGAGGTGGCAGGTGAGGGACGCATAGGTGGCCGCTCAGCCTGGGTGCAGGGAGGGGGGTTAGGGTGATCATGAGGCGGCTGCCATCTTGGATTAGGCAGGCTTGGCACAGCCTATATAGATATGTATATAATGTCTCTCTGTGTCTGTGACACATCAAAAACTGCTAACACTTGCTGTCTTTTCCTATACATAGGATCACACAGTTGCAGGCAAGACCTTGCTGCTTTTTAACCCCTGATTGGCTTACTCTCTTTAAATAAGATGTGTGGGGAGTGTTCATAGGGGTTATTCATTGTGGGTTCACGCAGATTCCCTCTTACTATACTATAGTGTGTATCTGTGAGTGTCAGTACCTGTAACTGGGATTTCCATTGCGGGAACAATGATGGGCAGGTCAAAGGCCGCCCAGAAGGTGTGTGCTTGTTCCTCTTGTGGGGACAAGTTTACTCAATCCTTAGCTGATCATAAAAGCACCTTATGTACAGTTCCCCTCATTTATCCACTGAGGTAGGGGATCCAGGTTCAGCCCCATCATGGGCTTCCCTTTTAGCTGGTGCTATGAATAATCTGTCCACGGAATTGGCAGAGAGCTGTCGGGCTGAGCCAGCATGGGCATGATCCCTTACAAAATCGGTTGATTACTTAATGACAACCCTCACTACGGCCCATAAGACTTCCGACAGTTAGGGCCAAACAGCCTCTCCCACTTATTGCCTCTGATGATTCTGCGGATGAGGTTTGCCCTCGAGGGGGCTGATGAGGAGTGGGAGGAAGTCCATGAGGATATCCAGATGGAGCCAGAACCAGTAAGTTATGGGGTAGAGTCACTTATCCAGGCAGTACGCCAGGTTCTAAATATACCTCAGGATCCCATACGGGAACCTCAGGAGTTTGATCTTTTCGGTCAAGAGCCATGTTCTAAGGCAGTGTTTCTATTTCCAAGCCAGGACCACTTGGCCGCGGCCTGGAAATCTCCTGATAAGCGTTTCATAATTCCGAATCGTTTTTCTACTGTATATCCCTTTCAGGCTTCCTCGTTTACTAAATGGGAAACTCCACCACCGGTGGATGCCTCGGTGTCCCGCCTGTCGAAGAAAACCACGCTTTCTGTTCCTGGAGCTGCTTCCTTAAAAGACCCATGAGATAGAAAGCTAGAATCCACGCTGAAGGCAGTTTACACTGCGGCAGGTACTCAATTAAGACCAGCTATTGTCTCGGCATGGGTAAATAAGGCACTTTTTAAATGGGCTGAACAGCTAAATGATGGTTTGGACACAGGTACTCCCAGACAGGAAGTTTTAGCCGACCATATCCAGGAAGCAGCTTCCTTTTTAGGTGAGGCTTCCAAGGATATCACCCAGATTTCAGCCAAGATCTCTGCTAATGCAGTGGCTGCCCGCAGGGCTCTCTGGCTCCGCTCTTGGATGGCAGATGCGGAATCTAAGCGTGCAGTTGAGGGTTTGCCTTTTACAGGAGACATCCTCTTTGGTGCAGAGTTAGATAAGTGGATATCTCAAGCCACTGGGGGAAGTTGGCATTTCTTACATCAGCCCCGCCTCCGGCTCGTCGACAGTACACGGGCCTGTCCTTCAATTCCTTTCGCCCTCAACAGCACTCCATTCGAGGCAGAGGATGAGGTTTTTCACAGGGCTTCAGGGGCGGAAGAGGGCGTGGCAGAGCACAGCCTGCCGCACATCGCCAGGAACCCAAGCCGCCCGCAAAGCCCAGTGGCATGACAGGCTACCGGCCTTCTTAGGAAGGAATTATGTCCCTCGAAGGAGAGATCTACGCTTCCTCTGTGACAAGACTTGTTACTCCAGGGCCCATTTCTACACCACAACGTCCCTTCAGGATTTTTCGATTATCCAGACTCTTGTTCCTGCAATTGAAGGTTTAAGTATCAGCGTTGTCTATCCTCTTTCAGCGCAAGTTGACCCAGATCCCAGAAGTCCAGACCTTCCTACAGGGAAAAAAGCAGTCCAAACAGTCTCAAGCGCTTTTCCCCTGCTGCTGTTTAGCCCAAATTGGAAAGGCTCAATCCCAATACACTTTCAATAAAAATATAAAAAAATCCACAAAACATCAAACACATGAAAAAATTCTTTGTAAGGAGAAAATTTACAGCTCACCGGACCTCTTGGGGGATGTGATTTTTCACCTTTTGAATCCACTGATCTTAAGCAGGATTTTCCCACACTGGTACTCTTCCCTTAAGCGCCACACTGCCACTGTGGTTAGCCTTTGGGTTTTCCCTGTGCTTGTTTGGTTTTCCTGGTGGTATGGGAAAAACAGAAGAGAGCCTGGAGCTAGGTGCACGAATCGCTGGTAACAGGTGTGCTCCCTCCTGTCAGAATCTGCCTGTGCTCGCAGTCTGGCAGGGTCGTGGCAAGGATGTTTATATGCCACGACGCGTTTCTACCATAATCGGTCTTTCTCTTGAGAAAGATCGATTACGGTAGAAACGCGTTGGTGAGCAGCTGGAGACCGGAGTTCTGAGAGGAGACAGCCACCAGACACAGGGGAGGAGTGCCGAGGGAGACGTCTGCAACCTCGGGCGGCTTAGTAAAATCATTAGCCGGGGAGAGAGCACATACCAGCAGTGGAGCATCGTGGCATATAAACATCCTTGCCACGACCCTGCCAGACTGCGAGCGCAGGCAGATTCTGACAGGAATGTTACCAGCGATTCGTGCATCTAGCTCCAGGCTCTCTTCTGTTTTTCCCTTACCACCAGGAAAACCAAACAAGCACAGGGAAAACCCAAAGGCTAACCACAGTGGCAGTGTGGCGCCTAAGGGAAGAGTACCAGTGTTGGAAAATCCTGCTTAAGATCAGTGGATTTAAAAGGTGAAAAATCACATCCCCCAAGAGGTCCGGTGAGCTGTAAATTTTCTCCTTACAAATAATTTTTTCCGATGTTTTTTTCATGTGTTTGATGTTTTGTGGATTTTTTTATATTTTTATTGGATTGGTCTGATGCTTCCTACAGGGAGTCTTAAGGGTCCAGACCCTGTTTGTTCCACCAATGGAGCCCTGGAACCTGGATCGATCTGGTCCTTGCTTTCCTACAATCTTCTACTTTCGAACCACTGGAAAGGGTGGATCTCAAATACTTGTCTGGGAAGACCCTTGTCCTCTTGGCATTGGCTTTGTGTATCCGAGTTGGGTGCTCTTTTCTGTAGATCGCAGTATCTGATTTTTCACGACGACCAAGCAGAACTAAGGACGAATCCCACTTTCCTACCTAAGGTGGTTTCCTCCTTCCACGTAAACAAGCCTATCATGGTTTATACAAAATGAATGTGTGGCGCCACCTGTGCGTCCCCAGCTACTATAAATATTGTAGGCAATGTCCCCCTAATTATTATATGGGGTGTCAGCCAATCCTCAAAGTCCAAGTAATGGTGAGTTACTTAAAAGAAGAAATGTGTTCAATAGATGAAGATGCGGCGACTATTGCTCATTAAAGGATAAATAAATAGAGATGCAACCTGCCCTAGTTAGAGCGTAGTGTGCAACAAAAGGATACATAGACCTATTTATAAAGGTTCTAGGTCTATGTATCCTTTTGTTGCACACTACGCTCTAACTAGGGCAGGTTGCATCTCTATTTATTTATCCTTTAATGAGCAATAGTCGCCGCATCTTCATCTATTGAACACAAGCCTATCATGGTGCCTGCTTTTTGTGAGGGATCTGGAGAGTCAGCAACGCTGGATGTCGTACGAACGTTACGGATTTATGTGGCCAGGACGTCGTCATTTCGCAAGACATACTGCCTGTTTGTTCTTCAAGACGCAGTTAAACGGGGATGGCCTGCTTCCAAGCAGACCCTAGCCAGGTGGATATGTTCCACTGTTCGGATGGCTTATATGCAGGTGGGGAAAAGACCACCCTCATCTTTGACGGCCCATTCTACAAGAGCGGTGAGCAATACATGGGCAGCGCACAGGGGTGCTTCTATTTCGCAACTTTGCAGCACTGCAACTTGGTCCTTGGTAAATACTTTCATTAAGTTTTACAAGTTTGACACCTTTGCTTCGACTTCCACATCAGTGGGACATTTGGATTTGCAGGATCCATCGAGCTTTCCCTCCCAGGGGATTGACTTTGGAACCTCCCCATTGTGAACGCCATTAGCCCCTGCTGGATAAAAGAGAAAATGGAATAATGATAGCAGGCCGAATGTATGAACGGTCAGCAGGCTGGCGAAGCCTTCTCTAAACAGCAGGGACAGTGTTGTCTGGGCTGCGCAGGGGATCTCGCGTGAGCAGCGAGATCCCGCGCATGCCCAGTCAAACTGATGCGCTATCTCTAGGAGGGGATATCGCCGGAGGGGGGAGTTAGCGCTCCCCCGCTTTGGCAGACAAGATGTTAACCCCTTCCTGACAGAGCTAGTTTTTGCGTTCCTGACAGAGCCATTTTTTTCAAATCTGACATGTCTCACTTAAGTGGGGATAACTTTTTTTTGCTTTTACTTATCCCAGTGATTTTGAGATTGTTTTCTCGTGACACATTGTACTTCAAGTTAGTGGTAAATTTTCGTCGATACAGTCTGTGTTTTTTTGTGAAAAATACCAAAATGTCGGAAAAAAATGGAAAATTTTGCGATTTGCAAAATGTTAAATTTTCTGCTTGTGAGACAAATAATCTTACCACTCAAAATAGTGAATAACTAACATAGACCATATGTCTACTTTATGTTGACATCATTATTTCAACTTCCTTTTAATTTTTTGGGACACTAGGAGGCTTACAATATGAATAGCAAATTCTCAAATTTTCAAGAAAATTTCAAACACTGATTTTTTTAGGGACCAGTTCAGTTCTGATGTGACTTTGAGGGACTTGTATGTGAGACACCCCCATAAATGATGCCATTTCAAAAACTGCACCCCTCACAGTATTCAAAACAGCATTTTGGAAGTTTGTTAACCCTTTAGGTGTTTCACAGGAATTAAACAAAGTGTAGGTGAAATTTCAAAAAATTTTTTTGCAGAGTTTCAATTTTAATACATTTTTCTAACGAATACAGTAGATTTTACTAGAGAAATGTGACTAAAAATTGATTCCCCCAATTCTTTTGTTTTCATAAATATCCTATATGTGGCCCTAGTGTGCACGGTGACCAAACCACAGGCTTCATAATAGAAGGAGCACCTACTTGATTTTGGAGCCTCCTTTTTATGAGATTATTTTTTAGGCACCATGTAGGTTTCTAGGCACCATAAGATGCTAAAAGTTAGGAACCCCCCCACAAGTGACCCCATTTTGCAAACTACACCCCTCAGGGAATTCATCTAGGGGTATAGTGTACATTTCAAACCCCCAGGGGTTTCACCAATTTTGATACAACTGGGCTGTGAAAATGAAAAAAATTAATTTTTCATTTTCACAGCTCAGTTGTATCAAAATTGGTTAAACCCCTGGGGGTTTGAAATGTACACTATACCCCCTGATGAATTCCCTGAAGGGTGTAGTTTGCAAAATGGGGTCACTTGTGGGGGGGTTCCACTGTATAGGTGCTTCAGGGGTCATTCAACCAGAATCTGTGCTGCAAAATCCAAAAATCACTCCTTCCCTTCTGAGTCCTGCCATGCACCCAACTGGTATTTTTTGGTCACATGTGAGGCATTGCCGTACTCGGGAGAAATTGGGGCACAGATTTTGGGGTGCTTTTTCTCCTTCATTCCTTGTGAAAATGAAAAATTTTGAGCCAGATCTGCATTTTTGTGTAAAAAATGTAATTTTTCATTTGCACAGCCCAGTTGTATCAAAATTGGTGAAACCCCTGGGGGTTTGAAATGTACACTATACCCCTAGATAAATTCCCTGAGGGGTGTAGTTTGCAAAATGGGGTGACTTGTGGGGGGGTTCCACTGTATTGGTGCTTCGGGGGTCTTGCTAATGCGACATAGCACCCACCATTCATTCCACCAGAATCTGTGCTGCAAAATCCAAATATCGCTCCTTCCCTGCTGAGTCCTGCCATGCACCCAAATGGTATTTTTTGGTCACATGTGAGGCATTGCCGTACTCGGGAGAAATTGGGGCACAGATTTTGGGGTGCTTTTTCTCCTTCATTC
>NC_139218.1:327870067-327875067 GCF_055691185.1 Crinia signifera | reverse complement strand
GCACCTTACTACAAGCTACCTGACAGGTGTACTATTACCATCTTGCTGAAGCGCGGCTTTTCCACCTCCCGTGCCGCCGGACATCAGCAGCTATACATCATCCCTCTCCCCACACTGTGTTAAAGGGATTGAGACCCTCGTGGCATATTACTATCAGCGACCAGACAGGTACAGCTTTATTACCCTGCTGAAGCACAGCTCTCCCTTGCCCTGAGCCGCTGGACATCAGTAGCTACACCCTGCTTCTCTCCCCAGTTACCTTAAGGGGATCGAGATCTTCAGGATAAATTGCCATAAGTATATGCCTACAGCTAACTCCATCTATCGATAAATTATCAGTTATCTCACACATCCCAGCTGAAGTGCAGCTCTCCCTCCATCTGAGCTGCCGGCCATCAGCTGCTGGACACCACCTTCCTCTCCCCATAAAACATCCAGGGGATTGAGGTCTGCTACACGGGTGAGCATATCATATATTTTGTGACTGTTTCCATTATAAGCTATCAGTTAGCTACTAATGAGATACTATTTCATCTAAATTGGAACTTTGTTTCATTGTCCGATTTTTCTTCTAACTTATTCTTCATTAAAAGGCAGGAGATTAATGTTCACTAATTTCATCAGTGAAGATTCACTACCGTTAAACATATCAAAGCGACTATAACCAATTGTGTGGGATCCCACTCTCTTCTTTTTAAAGATTGTCTTGTTTTTTATGCTGTATATTTATATGTATTGTATTTTATTTACCTATTTGTGATAAACAATTTTTCAAAAGCAACAGTGTGTCCGCAATTCATTCCTTTTTGGACAGCCAATGTGTTACAGATATTGAAATTATTTAAACAGCAGCGCAATTCACTCCAACCCCCTTCCTTAGTTTTCTCTTTTTGTGGGTCTGACGGGCCCACAGGAGTTACTGCAGCAGCTGTGGCAAGTTCTGCCAAGTAAATATACACATTTTTGAAAGTAGTAAACCTTAACTGCAGAGCGCCAGGAATTGTGTCCCAGAGAGCACTACCCTTGGTGCTATTCTGCCACACAATAAACCCCCTTGGTCACCGTGCACACTAGGGCCACATATAGGATATTTATAAAAACAAAAGAATTGGGGGAATCAATTTTTAGTCACATTTCTCTAGTAAAATCTACTGTATTCGTTAGAAAAATGTATTAAAATTGAAACTCTGCAAAAAAAATGAAATTTTGAAATTTCACCTACACTTTGTTTTAATTCCTGTGAAACACCTAAAGGGTTAACAAACTTCCAAAATGCTGTTTTGAATACTGTGAGGGGTGCAGTTTTTGAAATGGCATCATTTATGGGGGTGTCTCACATACAAGTCCCTCAAAGTCACATCAGAACTGAACTGGTCCCTAAAAAAATCAGTGTTTGAAATTTTCTTGAAAATTTGAGAATTTGCTATTCATATTGTAAGCCTCCTAGTGTCCAAAAAAATGAAAAGGAAGTTGAAATAATGATGGCAACATAAAGTAGACATATGGTCTATGTTAGTTATTAACTATTTTGAGTGGTATGATTATTTGTCTCACAAGCAGAAAATTTAACATTTTGCAAATCGCTAAATTTTCCATTTTTTCACGATATTTTGGTATTTTTCACAAAAAAACACAAACTGTATCGACCCAAATTTACCACTAATTTGAAGTACAATGTGTCACGAAAAAACAATCTCAAAATCACTGGGATAAGTAAAAGCAAAAAAAAGTTATCCCCACTTAAGTGAGACATGTCAGATTTGAAAAAAATGGCTCTGTCAGGAACGCAAAAACTAGCTCTGTCAGGAAGGGGTTAAGTCATGTCGACCTTGGCCCATGTCGACCTTAAGTCAGGTCGACCTTCCTGCCAGTCGACCTAGTGGGGTCGACCTAATGACTGTAGACCTAAATGCAGTCTGACGAATGACCGCATCCCGTTCAGAATCGTATTGCTGTAAATTAGGTGCCTCGCTTCTTTGCTGTAGGTGCATCATGTAGAAGATCCAGCCTGATAAAATATGACTGTCCATAACATACCGCTATGATGAATAAAAAGAAAAAACTCATATCGCTAATTACCAGCAAATATAATGACATCTTAATAGATAGTGGGAGGCTGATTTGGCACCCCTTTCAGGTGACGAATTTGGCAGTCTGAGATGCCATGTTCTACGTTCTAAAGCCACATCTATACAGTATATATTGGCAATATGTTCTAAATAGAATGAAAATATCTGGTTACAAACATGTATACTGTTATTTTATTTGGAGAATACATCACAGTTTAAATGATTCCCTGTAGGCTCATCTCATAGTTAATCAAATCTACATATGCACACATTAAATAGATGAAACCTACCCCTATGTTGGAAAGCCTCCAATACAATCACAATATAAAGGCTATTTGGTTTTATGAATCAGTGTTATTTTCATTCCTAAATAATCTGCATTGATACCAGGGGCTTTACACAAATTTAGTTTTCTATGCTTTATTTAGCTGTAAGCTTTTCCTGAACAGGTTTCATACTTTGTTTTTTTTTTTGTTCTTCAGGAAAATATTTATTTCTCGTCCTTTTCTTCACCTTGATTTTTAAAAGTATGACACCATGCTGGGCTGATCTCTGAATAGCTGGAGAACACAAACTGGTGAAATAACAGCCAAACTATTTTGAGAGACTTGCAATTATCACACTACATGGTGTAAGCTGCATGCTAGAAATGGGTCACCCTGTATAGCAGATGTAACAAAAGATGTTGAAGGAGCTATATAGAAAGGTAGTGAATTGCACAGTTTATAGGTTTTTTTTTTTGTTTTTTCAATATTCTGCTGAATGTTAAACAGTCGCTTTGAACTGCTATTTTTGTAAGGTATATTGAACTGTGCAGTTTGCAATATTGAATATTTGTACTGAATATAATCAAATCAATTTGCTCCTTGAGCAAACCATTATGCACTGCAAGATGTTCGGAGGCATTTATTTATACCGTTTCTGCACATTTTACATTTGCCCCACCTGTAGTGTAACATGAGCAGATTCGCCCATTTAGCTCTCTCTCAATATTTAAAGGACTGTTGTGGCTGTTCACAAATTTAAAACATACGTCAGAACCCAATTTTCCCTTGAGTCCTCATCCTGCATAGGAAGGTGATCGACAAACCTGGAATGTTACTTAAAAAAAAAATTGTGGTCTGCATCTAAAAACCAATATCCTATATTGCCCAAATCCGAGATTGCTTGCTCAATTTCAGTCATTTGGGCAGATGTACTAAGCCTGGAGAAGAGATAAAGTGAAAGGAGATAAACCAACAGCCAATCAACTTCCAACTGTCATTTTCAAACACAGTTCATTGGCTGGTGCGTTATCACCTTCCACTTAATCTCCACTTTATCTCTTCTCCGGGCTTAATACATCTGCCCCAATATGAGATCTGTTTGCAAGATTAATCTTAACTTAGCAATATATTGTTAACGATATGGATGGCATAGTGCAAATCGCTCAGTGTGTACCCACTATAATGTTAACAACCCCCCCAGTCTGTACATGCAGCTCAATCTGCCAATAATGTCAGATGCTGCATGTACCGAGAGGGAGGTGTCGGGTGAAGTCACTGACCGATATCCTGAGATATTGGTCAGTGTGTAGGCACTATATTGTTCTCCTGTGGCACTATCAATATAGTAAATGGTATCTGTGGTGCCATGCATCGCTAACCAGTTTAAGATACCAACTAAGATCTCTCAGGGTGGTATACAATCCTGGCCAAATTTTCCACAAGGTGATAAAAATGGCAAAGACTCGTCCATCAGTATTCAATCATTGGCATTTTCGCCCACGTTTTTGAGTACATTTTCACCCATGCCATTTCACTTTTTTTTTTTTTTTCTCTCTCCTTTTTTTGCAAATCAGTATGGCTGAAAAGGTCTTTGAATTTGCATTCAAATGCGAAAAATAAGGTTTTCGACTATCCTGGATGTTTCGCCCAGGTGAAAATCAGCACGGGGATTGAATAGGGCAAGTCGAGTTCGACATGGCGGAAAGTGCAGATTTTTCGCTTGCCCAAAAAATTAGTACGGGATTGAATACCCCTTAAGGTGAAAGTGAAGACCTTTTAATTGATCTTTTCTGTTTTCCACTTTACGATAGCAGCAGAATAAAATGTGACACATAGTTTTTTTAGATATTGACCTGTTAAATACATTATATAAAAAAAAAAAGTGGAGGAGCCCGGGGAAAACTGCTGTACAGTGCTGCCCCTGGTGCTTTTTGTCTAGAGTGGGCAATAGCCTAGTAGATGGGTGTAAAGGCAGATTGAAGGATTTGTGCCTAGAAAATAATGCTTTTACAGTAGTAGCCTGCTTCCAGGAGAACTTGAAGATGGCAGATGCGCCACTTCCTAAGATCCAAGAGGTAAGAAGAGGAAGGAACGTTGCAAGTCACGAGAACAGGGGGTGGTTTCTTTTTATAGAAAAGCTGTGGAATATTTAATTTTTTTCTGGAGGCTGTAGAGAAAAGTAGCAGCAACACAAAATTAGGTTGTTAATCAGAATGTGGCAACAGTCTGGTTAGCCCGGGCTGCTAATAGCAGAAACACACGTTTTATATTACAAAAGGAGCAGTTTAAACAGAAACCATGTATTAGTTACAGTATTAAAGCTATTTTACTCTTGCATTTTATAGCCTGTTTTAAGCATTCCTGTCTAGGTGCCACTTTTGAAAATACATTCTTTCGTTCTGCAGTGTTCTGAATCTTGTAACCATAGTGATATATAATGGTTTAAATCTGTGAGCTATACAGATAGATACCTTTTGGAACAAGGATCTTCATTCACCCCAAAATGCTCTTCAGGCGCTGGTTTCCTTCCCCTGTTCAGACAGAATTGTTTATGCTATTTTTAGACTTTTCTCTTCTTATTGCAGGAGATTTTTTTCACCCTTGAATTATTTATCATTGTTCAGAGCTGAGTGGATTGATAATTTTTCCATTCTTATTAGCTGCC